>NC_136877.1:9187062-9787062 GCF_949152265.1 Phoxinus phoxinus | reverse complement strand
AAATTATTTTTAATATACTACCACTCCTAAAATCTGTAAATGAAAAAGTTTGAAAACAAGCAGCTTTGTCATTACAACAGAAGTACCAGAAATATCTTTGAATATTGTCTCAGAATATGGGGGCCTTAAAGGTGAAGTATGCAAGTTTATTGGATCACAAGTAGACTAGGAAGACACGTACCCAGTTGCACCAGGTGTTTTAATCTGTCTCTTTTGTCCTCTTTCAACCACTTCTGTCCTGATTTCTTTATGGCCGGTATTCCAGAACTTTCGATCTATTGGACGAAATGAAAATACCAGGTGTAAACGAGGATGTGTCTCACTCGTCTAACCAAAAAAACATCTAAATACCAGGTGTAAGTTGTTTTTAAATACCAGGTGCGGTCCAGTTACACCGCATCAAACAGTTGTGGCGCATTATGTCAAAAAATGCGCCCAGTGCAGATACTTTGAATGGGTTTATTATACGCAAGATGCTCGTGTTCGCGACAATGATATATATAGCAACATGGCTAAACGTATTCTTAATATGTTGGACCTTATTGAAAGTAGCCTATTCTTACATGTTGAGACATGCCTTTATGTCCCCGTGAGAGCTGTATACGCGAAAGGGAGGATTTGCAAAGATGCTTTATTTTTGTAATTCCACTAGGTGGTGCTAGTGTCACAGAAACGACATACTTCACATTTAACAGGCACCACTAAACAAAATCTCTAACGTGATATCTGGATTGAACCGCTGTGTCCCTCACAGTTTTCTGCCGTTTGCAAAGCGCACTCACCATGGTATGAATTCTTAACTGAGCTTCACTACTGTGGTAAACGACACATTTGCCTCGCAGGGCTCCATTCCATTAGCATGGCACTAACACAATGTCCATTAATCTTCTTTGTCCCCCTGATTGGCTCAGATGACAGGACAGGAAGAGGAGGGCCATCGCCATGGGAGCAGGACACAGCTGGCAATGACAGCTTCCCGAACATGTGGCGCGGCTCCCACCCCTGTCCAGATGGAGGCAGAGAGGAGGTGGACACACCTGTCACCCCTGACAACAGGGAAGAGATCGTCTTGTGTGGGACAGACATTGTGAGGCAGACTAATGGGCAGGTCGGGACCGAGGTGAAGGAGGGTCCTGTTGAAAAAAAGACAGGCGTCTGCACAAAAACGTGTTCCGGTCGGGAAATGGAGGGAAGCCCAACTGTGAGCGAGGGTGAGCTTTTAGGGGAGCTGTGCCTGATAGCGGAGGAGGCTGAAGATGCAGCTCTGGCTCTGGCTCCAGCAACGCAAATATCTTCAATTACTTTTGACCAAAGCGACTGTGAAAATGTCAACTTTCAAGCCTCTGTGAGGATTCAAAGAGCTTACTTTGAAAATATTTTGGAAGGTGCCTCCATAAAGAAAGAGCCGATTGAACCAATCGACTCTTCTATTCTATAATAGGAGGTGGAACTGAAGGTCTGAAGACGCTTTCCTTAGAAATGTCTAAAATGTGGTGATTTATTGGTAAGATACAAAGAAGCTGAATAAAAATCCATAATACAATCCAAATTACTTCCAGTATACAATGCTGAAGCAAATAAACCCCTCGATTGTTAGTTTTATGTATCATTCAATGCAAAAAAAATCTTTTTTTACTTACCGGTTTGTAGATTTGTCTTGTTCAAATATTTATTTATTCTTAAAGGGATAGTTCACACAAAACTGAAAATCCTGTCATCATTTACTCAGCCTCAAGGTGTTCCAAATCCGTATGAATTTCTTTTTTCTGCTGAACACAAAAGATGATATTTTGAAGAATGTCAGTAACCAAACAGGTGTGGGGCAACATTGACTTCCATAGTATTTTTTTATCCCCATACTATGGAAGTCAATGGTGCCCCACAACGGTTTAGTTACACATATTCTTCCAAATATCTTATGTGTTCAGCAGAATAAAGAAATTCATACAGATTTGGAACAACTTGAGGGTGAGTAAATGATGACAGAATTTTCATTTTTGGGTGAACTGTCCCTTTAAATCAAGATACATTTAATTGAAGTGAAATTACTTTAGATAATGTGCCAATGTATTGGTCAGATACAAATATGAATAAAATCCATAACACAATCCAGATTACATACAGTATGCAATGCTCCTGACTGCAAATACATCAAAAGGCAAAGTTTGAACTGCTTGTTCTGCAGAAGAGAAGCTTTTTCTTATTTAATCTCTCAGTATTACACATACACTGGCACATCGGGCGGCATGATGCCAGGCAGCTGATGCGGCATTAGGAAGGACTTTTGGGAAACAGATGGGAGTCAGAGCTAATGGAGTTATGAGGCTTACAGTCTCTGCAGGTTCGAGGTTAATCTGGTTACCCATTCACTAGTTCAAGAATAATGAAGCAGGAGGAAAAAATAACAAATTGTATTTTTCATTAAAAAAAAGAAAGAGACACTGTTAATTATGGCCCCCTAGTGGTAAAGAATGGAATAGCATGTTTTGCACAGAACATTGTGGTGGTTGTGCTGTTGCTCTGCTCCACTGAGCGGATGAATGTGGTCTGAGGCACCGGTAAACACGTGGATTTATGACATCAGTGGGTGAACAAATAAATCAAGTTTTTTTGTTGTTGTTTTACAACCCGTGATTTTCCGGAGGTTTGTTTTAAATGATCCATGGTAATAAAAAAATGCCAGGTCTGAAAACATTCAGCTGCTCGCCGGATGCTATGGACCCTTTCACATTTCCGGGTTTCTCAGAAATGGAAGTCGTCATAGTTGGGTAAACTTCTATAAACCTTATGCTCCAGAGAAACAAGCGTGGATTTTCAGTATCATTTTGTGTCAAATCAATAATGCTTTTAGTTGGGGTATTACTTAGGGGTAAAATCAAACCCTATAGGGCCTATTGCATTGTTATGTATTGACAACTCAATTAAATATTTATCATCGTAGCCTATATTCTGCATAATTGGATGTTTTTAAATAAACTGAGTTGAACTGATCACATGGATTTAGACCTATTTGTGTTAAAGCGTTCACAGGCTTTGCTAATGTATTTCTCCTGCGTCAAAATCATGCATATAAATTTCAGGAAACAAGATGCTAGCCTATCCATGGATCACTGGATCTCTGGTAAGTTGTAAGGAACATATATCGAGTAGCCTACAACCTTTAGTTGAAATTGATAATCGCAAAATAAGCTGAATATAGAATGTAAAAGCAAGAGAAAGAACCAAAACGTCACGTGTTACAGTGCAGCACGATGCACTGTTGGATCTCTCCACAAGTAGGAGGCAAATCTGTCGTCTCCACCATCTCCTGTCACAGTCCCCTGCTGCCACTGACTACCCTTCACTCTAGAGCTGTAAAACTTCTTAACTAGGACTAAAATCAGAAGTTTGACGTGACACACCGATTGACTCCACGGTGCGCTGGCATCTCCCTGCTGCCTTATGGCAGGTCGTCAGTCACTGTCTTCCCACTGCTACACATATTCTCCAGCTGCTTTTTCTTGCTCTTTGGTCCTATTAGACAAGAAACGCTGCATTTGTACAGGAGGATGCGCACGTAGGCTACATTGTTGAATTATTCATTGAGAAACATATTCAGAAGCAGGTGATAGGGTGGTTGTATGAAATCTTATGGGATTCATTTTACAGGAGCACGTGCATTTTGAGCAGCCTGCTTGAGTAGCTACTGTTCAGTTCTTACTCATACAATGGCTTTCGATGGTGATGAAACTTTTGTCATCCACATCCCTTTTTTTTTTGCTGAAGAAAAGAAAAACAGATATAATTATCTCTTCTTGGTGAAATATAAAACGTTATAGGCTACTTTTTATATTTATCATAGGCTTATTTAGTTCAGAATATTAAAGTCCCCCTGTCGTCAATAATTTTATCCCTTAAAACTATTTTTTTCCCTTGAAAAAAATTATTCATGGCTTAAAAATATTGCCTCATTTAGTATAGCCTACGCTGTTATATTAATATGCAAATTAGTCCCGCCTCCACTCATTCACACCAGCTCAGAGATCCACTCGTTGACGATCACTCGTTGACGTGATTGGTTACTAGGTAGTTTGTGACGTCAGAAACATCAGCGATTTCAAACCGTGTTTTTGAGACTGTCTCTGGTTCACTGCAGTTTTAAGGAGAAATACTCAGCAATGGTGTTGACTTATGAATTTGCACATGGTTTGTCTTAAAGTATATAAATGCCACACAAATTAAAGCTTGATTTTCACCACAGGGGGACTTTATCTGTTAAGCTGGGATTACTGTTGTGAATTTATTAAAATTTGGCATACATTTATGCCAATATTTAATGACGCCAGAGCACTGAGAAGCAGGTGAAATTAAAAAGTCTGGAAAAGTCTGTTGCAATTGATGCCTTTTTTTTAATGCTATTTTTATGTTGTGTTGTTTTGTGGTGTGTTACAACCAGGGCTATATTAAATAAAATTAAAAACATTAATATTTTCGTTAGTTTAAATAAAATAAACATATTAAAATAACTAAAACTGATATCAAAATATAATAATAATAGTTATAATAGTCACTGATTCCATGTGGTTAATAACATCAGTGAGATATGCTTTCCAGGATATTGACATGGCTTTCATTTGACTTTTATTTATCTATTTAACTGTTGTTGGGACACACTTGGACTGAATTTATGTTTTGCATGATGGATACGTTTTCATCTAAAGGCTCAAAGGCTAGACTAACATAAATTGTTCTTGCAGACTTCTTACAAAACCAAATTTAAATTGGTAATTTATTAATTTTCAAATGGATAACTGCACACCCTCCAGTCAGTTTTCTTAAGAAATGTACCACATAGAGTGACAACTCTTTTCCTGAGCTGTGATCTGAGTAATGGAAGCAGTAAATACAGTTTTGCTTATAAATTCGTATCTCCCAATATTTTAAGGAGCAAAATGTTCCCAGCAAGTAACCGCTGGAGTGACTCTGTCATCAGGCATGTGGAACTTACACAGGCCTACAGCTCACGGCTTTGAATACATCAACACACAGTAAAATATTATAATTCTTTTCAGTTCACGATATCAGGCAAACAGTAATCCCAATTCAGACTTTATGCATAAACATTATTAGTTCAAGCATAGCACTGATCCTAAATTCAAATCTGTTCACTTAGCCCATGGCAGCCTCTCACAGCAGACATCGCATCTCCCTTCTGAAATTCATTGCATCCAATTATTTCAGCAGTTTTCCCTTCAAGAGCAGTGTCCCAAACAGACTTTAAGAGGAAGTGCACGGCACATTGCGTTTTATGCCCTTATTTATATTCTGTTTGATTTGTTTATGCCTTGGGAATTGAGGCAGCTTGTCTGTCGGTGGTTGTTCAGTACATAAATCATGAAACCGAGCCAGGAAAACTTCTGGATTTCAGATATTTACTAGTGAGTGGAAGTCATGTCACTTCTGGTGGCTGGTATCTGTCACTTTGAAATGTGTGTTAAACTCATCATAAAACACAAGTTGCGATAGTCTTTGCTTCCCTATTGCAACATATATCAGAGTGAAATGGCTTCTGAAAAATAAAATGAAGTAGGGCTGGATTTAATTTTGTCCATAAGGGGGTTGACTGGATGGTTGGTTGGATGTTTGTGTTTTGCTATTGGTCGATCAGATCTTTTGTGAGAGTCAAGTTCTCCTGCCCCACAACCAGTAAAAAAAAAAAAAAAAAAAAATTGTCAATTTTGATTTCATGCCGACTTATATGTAGCGGGGATGTGGACTTCCCTATTCAGAATTAGAAAGGTCAGTATTTTATAATGGGCAAAAAAATTGCCCATTAATAAAAAAAATTAACTGAAAAGTTCTTTGGGAAACAAAAAATGGTTATTCTATGGCATCGCTGCTAACATCCCCTTTTAGTACCTTTATTTTTAGGAGTGTATTTACTATTAGAAACTGGCATGCAGGGCCATTGCCAGCGGGGCAAAAGGTGGTGACAACTTTAGGGGTGCCCCGCGGTTTGAACCAAGGGCGACCCATAACCCCCATTCGGAACATTATTTAAAGGGGGCCCACAGCAAAGTTGCACAGAGGCCCTGAATACTCAAGCTACGTCCCTGATGGACAAAATGACTCTGAAAAGACCAAAACAAACATGAATTGCTGGATGCCAGGAAACCATTCAAAAGCATTGAAAAAGACATTTAAGCAGCGTTTGTAATAGCAATAAATCTAGGGAATTTTAGGGTATTAAATATTACTTTAATGTAGGAAACAGACAAAGAATACACAAGGAAAATAATTATCCTATTTGAATCTGCTCTTCCACCACATCCGACTCTCAGTTCCCTCCTCCACATCTTTTCTTGGGGAGCAGTTCAGTCTTCTGCCACAGACTTGGAGTAGTAATACCAATCACACCGCAAGCGATTCTCTGGCGTTCCCTCTCCGGAGCAAATATGTGTTGCGCATGTGCATTTTTTAAAAAAATAGGAGAGATCCTCCGCTATACCTTTAAATTGTGTCCATATTTTAAAGCGTTATATACATTTTGCTCCTCTCAGCCTTTCTCCACTCTACAGATTAAACTTAATTCCTTCTTATTTTTTGCTCGCTTTCATTTCTTCCATCTCTGACACAAATTTCCTAACAGCACACATTTCTGTTCTCTAAAAAAGTAGATTATACATGTCAGCTATAAAAAAAACAGTGTACATACATTTAATGAATATAATTATTTAAGGTTTAAGGTCACCCACTTTACATGAATCCTGGCCCACTTTAACACATTCAGCCAAAAGTGGGTCAGCAATACTTAAACTCCTTACAAGAAAACACATGTTATTCTTTGCATTTGAGTCTAACAAACCAGGAACAGTCATAACATGTTTACATAATGTATTGTAATTGATATGTATGCGAGATTGTATTTGTAAATGTTGTGGAATGAATGAAGGGTGTGATCATTGTTGTGGTAAATGTATTATTAACATGTGTATTTTATTTAATTTAATTTACTCTTTTTTTTTTTTTTTTTGTAAGACTGTTGACATCAGCCTGCCCAGGGACTACAGGTGAAAATTAGCACAAGTGCTACAACCTGGTAAAATGCATCTCTCCTTTTTAAGGTTAATGTATATTTTACATTGTTTAAATAAAGTTAATAATAACATTTGTGAGAAACCTTATAATTCAGAAAATAAAATCTTATGTCAGATTGTTTTCTACCTTTAAAATGGCATCATGAAAACCATTTTATAATTTAAAGAAATATGTAGCTTTAATTAAATCTCATTGTCATGCTCTGAAAGTGTAAACCTATTGAGCACAGTAGTCAAACTAAACGGCCCACTCTACATTTATTTTTAAGAGTGCATTTACTATAGGAAAGTCTCTGAAAAGACCAAAGACAAAAACATGTTCAGGTATTAAATATTACTTTAATGTAGGACATAGACAAAGAATACACAAGGACAATCATTTGAATCTGCTCTTCCTCCACATCCGACTCTCAGTTCCCTCCTCCACATCTTTTCTTGGGGAGCAGTTCAGTCTTCTGCCACAGACTTGGAGTAGTAATACCAATCACACCGCAAGCGATTCTCTGTCCAGCATTCCCACTGCGTTTACTCTCCTCATCTGAACCCATTCCCAGATCATCCTCCTTCTCGTGAACCACCACCGCACGTCCCAGAATGGAATGAGGCCCAAAGAGCTTGGCGTGTGGGAGCTTCAGGAACTGCTTTATAACTCCTTTCTCAGAAGCAAAGTTGCCCAGGTCTCCAGGATGATGAGGGTGGTCAACGCTGTTTGGATTGTAATGTGGACCAACAGTGATGCTGCCTTGACTGAGGTCTCCATACCGATGGATATGCATGGCACGCTGTTGATGATCGATGGCAGGCAAACCACGGAGGTTGATTTTCACTTCTAAATCTCCATTGGGGAAGAGTTGCTTGAAGAGGATTTGCCCAAAGATCTTTGGCTGGCAAGGTGGCAAATTAGGGCTGGGAGTTATTTCACAAGTGGCATAGATTGTGTTGTCGAACTCCACGACTTCCGGCTGTGGAGCTTCGGCAATCAAACAAACTGGATTTTTAGAGAACTCCCCTCCTTGTATATGCAGCACAAGCAATATCAGAGGGAACATTAGGATGATTTTCTCCATGTTGATCTTTAAAGCCTACAATGAAGAGTAAAATCATGCCATTTTGTTTAAGAATGAATAGTATTTTTGATGGCATAAAAAGGTCAAAGCTTTGTTCCAAGGACCTTTGACAGTGGAAGTTGCATAAAATAGCACAACCAGATTCGTTTGCCAGGAAAAACCATATAAAAGAAATTGTATTTATTTTTTAATTGCCATGCACCCTTGTGAAAAAGTATTGTGCTTATTTGTATTGAAGGTGTACTTGTAGTACTTTAAAATCTTGAAAGTATACTAAAAATAAGTCAATTTGCAGAAAACGTACCATTGATTGAAGCCACTGAAGTGTACATACTACATACAGTACACTTTCATATGTTTGTTAAAAAAGAAAAGTTAGTTAACTTTGCATTGTAAAACCAAAAGTGTTTTTGTACATGGTTTTAATCTTTTTGTACATTATTTTAATCTTTGTTGTCCTTTATAGCAAAGAATGGAGGGACAAAACATATGCCAAAAACAGCAAAGGCACATTACCGTATAGCTGAAAACTTGTCCTTAATCCGTGTGGAGCCTGAATATTACAGTGACAAAAATACTACAACACTTAATCCGTATGCAGTCCTGAACTGGGGTTGAGAGAATGTTACTTTGCAGTCAAACTTTTGGCTGCTCTTATAGGAACTCATGTGGAGCTACAAGTTAACCGTGAGTCTTGTAGCACCATTGCCAGGTGTTGATCGATAAAGCATACATGTTTCTATTTTGTTGACCTATTGCATGACTAAGAGGTTTCTTGACATTTTGCTAAAACTTAGACAAACACAGACTTTGACTTAATGCATTCCAAAGTGTCTTATTCCCCTTTTACAACACATTAACGTTTGCTGAAAGGCTTTTAGCTGATTCTGTGCTTAGATAAGAGAAGACATCCCGGGGTTCTTTAATTAAATTTATCGTGGGTGAGGACGTACACACCGCGTCTGTTTTCTGTCTCAGGGACCTCCGCAGTGAAAGTCTCATTCATGTCTTTGTTCTAAAGCCACACCAGACAGATGTTTTACACCCTTGTAGGTTAACAGGTCAACTGCGTATCTCGCACGTTCCACACACACACACACGCTGGGGGCGAATCACAGACACATACACGCACAGAATCCTAATAGTGAGAAAAACGTTGTTTTGTGAGAATGCAACATTCTGTTTGAAACGGCGATTAACAAGCATGCAGAATCTGACGTAGAATGCGCGTTTGCCGGATTAAAACAACCAATAGAAACGCATAATACCTAAAAATCATTATAGTTCGCTTTAACATTATCTACAAAATAGCAAATTTGGTATGGTTACAACGCATAAAATTAGACGAATTCGAATCCGTTTTGAGAAGCAAACTATTATGCATTATTAAACATTTACCGATGTGTAGAATAATGTCAGAATAAACTCTGAACTCTCATCACGCGCTGAATAAGGCGTGCCATACAGACAAAGGGATTCTTGGCGCCCCAGAATCCCCACTTGTGATTGGCTCCCAGACTCAGAATGGGCGTGCTCCGGTTTCATTCATATTTTGGTAACGAGCCAAAGAAGCTCAGTTTTAGTTTGTTCGTTCTATCTTCTTCACTTCCGCTCTTCAATTCTAGTTTTCCACTCTAGTCTCCAGACTTTAGTCTAACGGCTAGGTTCGCTAACTCATAGCTTTAACTTAGCTTCAGAGAGCTTTGCTCTCCGTTTACTTTCCGTTTCTACGACTAAGTCTTTATTTTTATACAAGTTTAAAGTTACTTCCTTGATCCAGCGTTTTAACGAACGAAAGCTTAGCGCCTCCACCCTGCGTCAAACCAACCACGGACGCACGCAACCCGGAAGCCCGCGAGGTTCCAAAAAGAAACAACACGAGTACCAGACGACTATCCACACGACAACACAGTAGGCTAAGTCTGATCTGATCTTTGAAACAAAGCTAGTTAAGGTTGTCTGAGCATCCTCTGGTCTCTTGATTATTGAAAGTTTTCCTTAAACTGTGTACTCTCTCTCATACCTCACTCTCTCTCTCTCTCTCCATCTCTTTGGTTAATATCGTGTAATTATATATACACTCTACGTAATCGTTTTATACTCATTTGTTTTGTTTATGCATATTGTTATACTCTTGATCGTGTAACCTACGTACTTTTAAATTGTCTTTTATTAAACTTCATTGTAATCTTCGTCTGAAGTTGTGTTTTATGAATCCATAATCTGAAATCCCTGAAAATCCGATTTTCTATGCTACCTTTTAAAAACGCTCTACCACAATTTTAAACATTGCATAGTTTAAATATTCCCGATCTGATAATCTTGAAGGGTAAATTACCTCCATTAAATGGCCATATGGACGTGTTTTGCTTGACAAGAACTAAACGGATCGAAGTGTTGATGTAAATATTGTATGTATACGCATTAGTGGTTAAAGTGGTATTTCCAAGTACGACTGATTAAAATCATTCCCCTTCCCTGTATGAATTAGTATCGCGAGTAAATCGGATACATATTCATATAGGTTCAAGGCGGTACAAGCCCATATTTAGAACCATTTTAGAGCGTATGCAAATAATATTCATCAAAACCATGATTATTTAATTTCCCATTTGAGTGCTAATTTCCCCAATTTATACTCAAAGTCAGTATTGCTACAGTCTGTTAATCACTAATTAAGTTCACCTGTGTTTCATTTAGCTCCCTTTGTTTGTCTGTGTATATATACATATAAAGCACTCAGTGTATTCAGTACTTTGTCTGGCACTGCACAATGTGTTCTCCAATTTGGATTATCTTCATTGTTTTGTGTTTATTAAAAGAATACTGCTATAGATTCCTCTCCTCTTCATTTGGTGACTCAACTGTGAAACATTAATTCTTAGTTAGTGTTCAATAACACTTGACCTCACTTCTTATAGCAGATATTCATCTCACAAAAGTTATTTTTCAAAAAACAATTCCTACAGACTCTATCCCAAGTCAGACAAGTCTATATTCCACATGGAGTTGGACTATTATTTAATTGTATTTGCAGGCAGAAGTAAAAATGTTTGCGGGAATGATTCTTCTCGATGTTAAAATCCCCTTTTAGTAGGGTGAATGCAGGTAAAGTGGGTCACTTTTTGTGAAATGTAATTTAGATACCTATATTTTTTGTCTTTTCTTAATTTGTTAACTTCAAGGTCCAGCTTTAATATTTTCAAGTTGATGCGTGTTATTTTCAAGGTATACCAATAAAGCTCCAGACACATTTCTTTTCAGGTAAAGTGGGCCAGCTGGCCATGTGGAGCCATCCTTGATTTATCAAAAATGATCATGTATCTTAATTAAAAAGACATGGTTTATTAACCCATATAATCAAACAAATATATTCCAAATCATATTTAACAAACCCAAAAGCATATAGATATAGGCCATGATGAGTAATATTCATCAGTTCACTCAATGCATGTGTAAAATTCAAAACAACCGATAAAACATGTTATGTTGACATTCAATGAGATGAAATCTGAATATCAGAAATCTGAATATCAGAAATCTGAATATGGATGAAAATTAACTCTACAATGTTAAAAATGGGACTACAACACATGCAACAAATAGGCTAACACAAATTCAATGAGGAACATTTAAAATGGTAACCATATTGTAAAACATTTTCTGTCGGTTTTCTCTAAACACTAAATTATCTTAAATTGTGTCCATATTTTAAGTGTTATATTCTGCATCTACATGTTGCTCCTCTCAGCCTTTCTCCACTCTACAGATTAAACTTAATTTCTTGTCTTATTTTTTGCTCTCTTTCATTTCTACCATCTCTGACACAAATATTCTAATGGCACACTCATTTCTGTTCTCTAAGAAAGTAGATTATACATCTCAACTATATATATATATAAAAAAAAACAGTGTACATACATTTAATTTAAGGTTTTAGATCACCCACTTCACATGAATTCTACTGGCCCACTTTATCTTACACATTCAGCCAAAGTGGGTCAGCAATACTTAACTCCTTACAAGAAAACATTTTATTATTTGATTCCCTGTTAACTGTACTAACAAACCAGGAACAGTCAAAACATTTGTGAGAAACCTTATAATTCAGAAAATAAAACCTTATGTCAGATTGTTTTCTACCTTTAAAAATAAGGGTGTCCTCCCTTGAAATGTGGCCAGACCCACCAGTGTCATATTGCATCTACCAAAACCATTTTATCATTTAAAGAAATAATGTATATTTAATTAAAGCTTATTGTAATGCTCTGAAAGTGTAAACCTATTGAGCACAGTAGTCAAACTAAACTGCCCACTCTACAATTATTTTTAAGAGTGCATTTACTATAGGAAAGTCTCTGAAAAGACCAAAGACAAAAACATGTTCAGGTATTAAAGATTACTTTAATGTAGGACATAGACAAAGAATACACAAGGACAATCAAGATTATCCCATTTGAATCTGCTCTTCCTCCATATCCGACTCTCAGTTCCCTCCTCCACATCTTTTCTTGGGGAGCAGTTCAGTCTTCTGCCACAGACTTGGAGTAGTAATACCAATCACACCGCAAGCAATTCTCTGTCCAGCATTCCCACTGCGTTTACTCTCCTCATCTGAACCCATTCCCAGATCATCCTCCTTCTCATGAACCACCACCGCACGTCCCAGAATGGAATGAGGCCCAAAGAGCTTGGCGTCTGGGAGCTTCAGGAACTGCTTTATAACTCCTTTCTCAGAAGCAAAGTTGCCCAGGTCTCCAGGATGATGAGGGTGGTCAACGCTGTTTGGATTGTAATGTGGACCAACAGTGATGCTGCCTTGACTGAGGTCTCCATACCGATGGATGTGCATGGCACGCTGTTGATGATCGATGGCAGGCAAACCACGGAGGTTGATTTTCACTTCTAAATCTCCATTGGGGAAGAGTTGCTTGAAGAGGATTTGCCCAAAGATCTTTGGCTGGCAAGGTGGCAAATTAGGGCTGGGAGTTATTTCACAAGTGGCATAGATTGTGTTGTCGAACTCCACGACTTCCGGCTGTGGAGCTTCGGCAATCAAACAAACTGGATTTTTAGAGAACTCCCCTCCTTGTATATGCAGCACCAGCAATATCAGAGGGAACATTAGGATGATTTTCTCCATGTTGATCTTTAAAGCCTACAATGAAGAGTAAAATCAGTGAAATCATGCCATTTGGTTTAAGAATATAATATTTAGAATAAAGGTCAAAGCTTTGACAGTGGAAGTTGCATTAGGTAAAATAGCACAACCAGATTCGTTTGCAAGGGAAAACCATATAATAAACTGTATATTTTTTTAATTGATATGAACCCTTGTGAAAAAAAATTCACTTATTTGTAGTGAATCTGTACTAGTAGTATCTTGAAAGTACAAAAAAAAAAAAAAAAAAAAAACCTGTAGGTCTACTTGCAGATAATAACACTGATGAATTATTAAAAGCCACTTAAGTGTATAACGTAAACTTTCATAAGTGTCACACCTGCCAGCCGAAGTGTCTATGATAGCCACCAGAGGGCTTATATGTAGCTCTCCTGCTGGCAGTGACATTAAGTATATGTACACTTTTAAAAAGTAATGTCAAACTAAAAGTGTTACTTAAAGAACATCGTTTTAAAAATCTTGTGTTGTGCTTTAAAGTTAACTTCTTTTGATGTGTTGATGACTAACAAATGCATCATTTGATCTGATGTTGTTATTCAATATTAAAAATAAAAAGTTAATATATTCTTAAAATCTACAAAATTGCAACTTCATGTTTCTTTGCATATATATTTTTAAATGCATAACGTATAGCCTACAAGTTTAAGTTAAGACCGTAAATATCAGTACACTCAGTACTGCACAGATTTCAAAGACAACACAAATTATTATAAAATTTCAAATAAAGATTTACTCAAGTCAAAAAATTTACAGTTTCAGGTAATATACATATACACACACTTAGACTTACATTTTTATTTAATTGCATTGAAACCATTCTCACACCAAAGTATATTTTTCAAAGTCTTATTTTCAATAACATGTACTCTTTTTATAGCATGCTAAAGTGTACTTTTTCACAAGGGCAGGTCTAATAAAAGACAATATTTATACTTTTGCTTTAACTTTTTTCAGTTGTGCAAAATCAAGTCAGTTTGCAAGGAAGGAGAAAAAACACAAGCCTAAAACAGCAAAGGCACATTACCGTATAGCTGAAAACTTGTCCTTAATCCGTGTGGAACCTGAATATTGCAGTCACAAAATTACTACAACACTTAATCCATGTGCAGTCCTGAACTGGGGTTGAGAGAATGTTCCTTTGCAATCAAACTTTTGGCTGCTCTTATAGGAACTCATGTGGAGCTACAAGTTAACCGTGAGTCTGTTAATCACTAATTAAGTTCACCTGTGTTTCATTTAGCTCCCTTTGTTTGTCTGTGTATATATACATATAAAGCACTCAGTGTATTCAGTACTTTGTCTTGCACTGCACAATGTGTTCTCCAATTTGGATTATCTTCATTGTTTTGTGTTTATTAAAAGAATACTGCTATAGATTCCTCTCCTCTTCATTTGGTGACTCAACTGTGAAACATTAATTATAAGTTATTGTGCAATTACACTTGACACCACTTCTTACAGCAGATATTCATCTCACAAAAGTTATTCTTTTTCAAGAAACAATTTTAGACTCTGTCCCAAAACGAGTCTATATTCCACATGGAGTTGGACTATTATTTAATTGTATTTGCAGGCAGAAGTAAAAATGTTTGCGGGAATGATTCTTCTCAATGTTAAAATCCCCTTTTAGTAGGGTGAATGCAGGTAAAGTGGGCTACTTTTTGTGAAATGTAATTTAGATACCTAGATTATTTTTTTCTTTTCTTAATTTGTTAACTTTAAGGTTCATTTTAGATATTTTCAAGGTATACCAATAAAGCTCCAGACACATTTCTTTTCAGGTAAAGTGGGCCAGCTGGTCACGTAGGTGGAGCCATCCTTGATTTATCAAAAATGAGCATGTATCTTAATTAAAAACACATGGTTTATTAACCCATTTTATGAAACAAATATATTCCAAAGCATATTTAACAAACCCAAAAGCATATAGATATAGGCCATGATGAGTAATATTCATCAGTTCACTCAATGCATGTGTAAAATTCAAAACAACCGATAAAACATGTTATGTTGACATTAAATGAGATGAAATCTGAATATCAGAATATTCAGAAATCTGAATATGGATGAAAATGAACTCTACAATGTTAAAAATGGGACTAGAACACATGCAAGAAATAGGCTAACACAAATTCAATGAGGAACATTTAAAATGGTAACCATATTGTAAAACATTTTCTGTCGGTTTTCTCTAAACACTAAATTATCTTAAATTGTGTCCATATTTTAAAGCGTTATATTCTGCATCTACATGTTGCTCCTCTCAGCCTTTCTCCACTCTACAGATTAAACTTAATTCCTTGTCTCATTTTTTGCGCTCTTTCATTTCTACCATCTCTGACACAAATTTCCTAACAGCACACTCATTTCTGTTCTCTAAAAAAGTAGATTATACATGTCAGCTATTAAAAAAAAGTGTACATACATTTATTTTATGAATATAATTATTTAAGGTTTAAGATCACTCACTTTACATGAATCCTACTGGCCCACTTTATCTAACACATTCAGCCAAAGTGGGTCAGCAATACTTAAAGTCCACATGAAATCAACATTGACCATATTTACTTTGTTTGCCTAAATTGATCGTTTTGTGGTGAACAATTCATCCATGAAAGTCAATCCACGCAAATATTTTTTTTGGCTTCGTAATCTTTAATCAAAATCTGAAAATGCCCCTCCTCTCTGCATTGGAGGACCTTCCCTGATGATGAAGGTTTGACGGTTTTGGTGTCTACTTAACATCCGTTACTACACCCCTCCAACTGACAGTATCAGGCAGAATGAAACACCTACTTTTCTAGATCCAATCAGGTGCTAGTTGAAAAAAAGCCACGCCCACCATTTTTCCTCATTTAGTATTCCGTTTCTCTCGGAAATAATAAAGTCGGTTGCAACTTCCAGTTCACGCGGACTTTAAACTCCTTACAAGAAAACACATTTTATTCTTTGCATTTGATTCCCTGTTAACGGTACAAACCAGGAACAGTCACACATTTGTGAGATATCTTACAATTCAGAAAATAAAATCTTATGTCTGATTGTTTTCTACCTTTAACAATAAGGGTGTCCTCCCTTGAGATGTGGCCAGACCCACCAGTGTCATATTGCATCATGAAAACCATTTAAAGAAATAATGTATGTAATGTAATTCAAGCTTATTGTCATGCTCTGAAAGTGTAAACCTATTGAGTACAGTCAAACTAAACGGCCCACTCTACATTTATTTTTAAGAGTGCATTTACTATTGGAAAGTCTCTGAAAAGACCAAAGACAAAAACATGTTCAGGTATTAAATATTACTTTAATGTAGGACATAGACAAAGAATACACAAGGAAAATCATGATTATCCCATTTGAATCTGCTCTTCCACCACATCCGACTCTCAGTTCCCTCCTCCACATCTTTTCTTGGGGAGCAGTTCAGTCTTCTGCCACAGACTTGGAGTAGTAATACCAATCACACCGCAAGCGATTCTCTGTCCAGCATTCCCACTGCGTTTACTCTCCTCATCTGAACCCATTCCCAGATCATCCTCCTTCTCATGAACCACCACCGCACGTCCCAGAATGGAATGAGGCCCAAAGAGTTTGGCGTTTGGGAGCTTCAGGAACTGCTTTATAACTCCTTGCTCGGAAGCAAAGTTGCCCAGGTCTCCAGGATGATGAGGGTGGTCAACGCTGTTTGGATTGTAATGTGGACCAACAGTGATGCTGCCTTGACTGAGGTCTCCATACCGATGGATGTGCATGGCACGCTGTTGATGATCGATGGCAGGCAAACCACGGAGGTTGATTTTCACTTCTAAATCTCCATTGGGGAAGAGTTGCTTGAAGAGGATTTGCCCAAAGATCTTTGGCTGGCAAGGTGGCAAATTAGGGCTGGGAGTTATTTCACAAGTGGCATAGATTGTGTTGTCGAACTCCACGACTTCCGGCTGTGGAGCTTCGGCAATCAAACAAACGGGATTTTTAGAGAACTCTCCTCCTTGTATATGCAGCACCAGCAATATCAGAGGGAACATTAGGATGATTTTCTCCATGTTGCTCTTTAAAGCCTACAATGAAGATTAAAATCAGTGAAATCATGCCATTTTGTTTAAGAATGAATAGTATTTTTGATGGCATAAAAAGGTCAAAGCTTTGTTCCAAGGACCTTTGACAGTGGAAGTTGCATAAAATAGCACAACCAGATTCGTTTGCCAGGAAAAACCATATAAAAGAAATTGTATTTATTTTTTAATTGCCATGCACCCTTGTGAAAAAGTATTGTGCTTATTTGTATTGAAGGTGTACTTGTAGTACTTTAAAATCTTGAAAGTATACTAAAAATAAGTCAATTTGCAGAAAACGTACCATTGATTGAAGCCACTGAAGTGTACATACTACATACAGTACACTTTCATATGTTTGTTAAAAAAGAAAAGTTAGTTAACTCTGCATTGTAAAACCAAAAGTTTTTTTGTACATGGTTTTAATCTTTTTGTACATTATTTTAATCTTTGTTGTCCTTTATAGCAAAGAATGGAGGGACAAAACATATGCCAAAAACAGCAAAGGTACATTACCGTATAGCTGAAAAGTTGTCCTTAATCCGTGTGGAGCCTGAATATTACAGTGACAAAAATACTACAACACTTAATCCGTATGCAGTCCTGAACTGAGGTTGAGAGAATGTTACTTTGCAGTCAAACTTTTGGCTGCTCTTATAAGAACTCATGTGGAGCTACAAGTTAACCGTGAGTCTGTTAATCACTAATTAAGTTCACCTGTGTTTCATTTAGCTCCCTTTGTTTGTCTGTGTATATATACATATAAAGCACTCAGTTTATTCAGTACTTTGTCTGGCACTGCACAATGTGTTCTCCAATTTGGATTATCTTCATTGTTTTGTGTTTATTAAAAGAATACTGCTATAGATTCCTCTCCTCTTCATTTGGTGACTCAACTGTGAAACATTAATTCTTAGGTAGTGTTCAATAACACTTGACCTCACTTCTTATAGCAGATATTCATCTCACAAAAGTTATTTTTCAAGAAACAATTCCTACAGACTCTATCCCAAGCCTGACAAGTCTATATTCCACATGGAGTTGGACTATTATTTAATTGTATTTGCAGGCAGAAGTAAATATGTTTGGGGGAATGATTCTTCTCGATGCTAAAATCCCATTTTAGTAGGGTGAATACAGGTAAAGTGGGACACTTTTTGTGAAATGTAATTTAGATACCTATATTTTTTGTCTTTTCTTAATTTGTTAACTTCAAGGTCCAGCTTTAATATTTTCAAGTTGATGCGTGTTATTTTCAAGGTATACCAATAAAGCTCCAGACACATTTCTTTTCAGGTAAAGTGGGCCAGCTGGTCATGTGGAGCCATCCTTGATTCATCAAAAATGATCATGTATCTTAATTAAAAACACATGGTTTATTAACCCATATAATCAAACAAATATATTCCAAATCATATTTAACAAACCCAAAAGCATATAGATATAGGCCATGATGAGTAATATTCATCAGTTCACTCAATGCATGTGTAAAATTCAAAACAACCGATAAAACATGTTATGTTGACATTCAATGAGATGAAATCTGAATATCAGAAATCTGAATATCAGAAATCTGAATATCAGAAATCTGAATATCAGAAATCTGAATATCAGAAATCTGAATATCAGAAATCTGAATATCAGAAATCTGAATAGAAATCTGAATATCAGAAATCTGAATATGGATGAAAATGAACTCTACAATGTTAAAAATGGGACTAGAACACATGCAACAAATAGGCTAACACAAATTCAATGAGGAACATTTTAAATGGTAACCATATTGTAAAACATTTTCTGTCGGTTTTCTCTAAACACTAAATTATCTTAAATTGTGTCCATATTTTAAAGCGTTATATTCTGCATCTACATTTTGCTCCTCTCAGCCTTTCTCCACTCTACAGATTAAACTTAATTCCTTGTCTTATTTTTTGCTCACTTTCATTCCTTCCATCTCTGACACAAATTTCCTAACAGCACACTCATTTCTGTTCTCTAAAAAAGTAGATTATACATGTCAGCTATAAAAAAAGAGTGTACATACATTTATTTTATGAATATAATTATTTAAGGTTTAAGATCACCCACTTTACATGAATCCTACTGGCCCACTTTATCTAACACATTCAGCCAAAGTGGGTCAGCAATACTTAAAGTCCACATGAAATCAACATTGACCATATTTACTTTGTTTGCCTAAATTGATCGTTTTGTGGTGAACAATTCATCCATGCAAGTCAATCCACACAAAAACATTTTTTGCTTCGTAATCTTTAATCAAAATCTGAAAATGCCCCTCCTCTCTGCATTGGAGGACCTTCCCTGATGACGTAGGTTTGACGGTTTTGGTGTCTACTTAACATCCGTTACTACACCCCTCCAACTGACAGTATCAGGCTGAATGAAACACCTACTTTTCTAGATCCAATCAGGTGCTAGTTGAAAAAAAAAAAAGCCACGCCCACCATTTTTCCTCATTTAGTATTCCGTTTCTCTCGGAAATAATAAAGTCGGTTGCAACTTCCGGTTCACGCAGACTTTAAACTCCTTACAAGAAAACATTTTATTCTTTGCATTTGATTCCCTGTTAACTGTACAAACCAGGAACAGTCACAGCATTTGTGAGATATCTTATAATTCAGAAAATAAAATCTTATGTCAGATTGTTTTCTACCTTTAACAATAAGGGTGTCCTCCCTTGAGATGTGGCCAGACCCACCAGTGTCATATTGCATCATGAAAACCATTTTATCATTTAAAGAAAGAATGTATCTTTAATTAAAGCTAATTGTCATGCTCTGAAAGTGTAAACCTATTGAGTACAGTCAAACTAAACGGCCCACTTTTCCTGATGGCCCACTCTACATTTATTTTTAAGAGTGCATTTACTATTGGAAAGCCTCTGAAAAGACCAAAGACAAAAACATGGGAATGTTCAGGTATTAAAGATTACTTTAATGTAGGAAACAGACAAAGAATACACAAGGAAAATAATGATTATCCTATTTGAATCTGCTCTTCCACCACATCCGACTCTCAGTTCCCTCCTCCACATCTTTTCTTGGGGAGCAGTTCAGTCTTCTGCCACAGACTTGGAGTAGTAATACCAATCACACCGCAAGCGATTCTCTGTCCAGCATTCCCACTGCGTTTACTCTCCTCATCTGAACCCATTCCCAGATCATCCTCCTTCTCATGAACCACCACCGCACGTCCCAGAATGGAATGAGGCCCAAAGAGTTTGGCGTGTGGGAGCTTCAGGAACTGCTTTATAACTCCTTGCTCAGAAGCAAAGTTGCCCAGGTCTCCAGGATGATGAGGGTGGTCAACGCCGTTTGGATTGTAATGTGGACCAACAGTGATGCTGCCTTGACTGAGGTCTCCATACCGATGGATGTGCATGGCACGCTGTTGATGATCGATGGCAGGCAAACCACGGAGGTTGATTTTCACTTCTAAATCTCCATTGGGGAAGAGTTGCTTGAAGAGGATTTGCCCAAAGATCTTTGGCTGGCAAGGTGGCAAATTAGGGCTGGGAGTTATTTCACAAGTGGCATAGATTGTGTTGTCGAACTCCACGACTTCCGGCTGTGGAGCTTCGGCAATCAAACAAACTGGATTTTTAGAGAACGCTCCTCCTTGTATATGCAGCACCAGCAATATCAGAGGGAACATTAGGATGATTTTCTCCATGTTGATCTTTAAAGCCTACAATGAAGAGTAAAATCAGTGAAATGCCGTTTTGTTTAAGAATGTATAGTATTTTTGATAGAATACAAAAGGTCCAAGCTTTGTTGAAGGGAGTTTTGAGAATGGAAGTTGCATTAAGTAAAATAGCACAACCAGATTAGTTTGTAAGGGATAACCATATCAAATAAATTTTATTTTTGAATTGCCATCTACCCTTGTGAAAAAGTAGTGTGCTTAATTTTATTGAAAACAGAAAAGATACATTACCTGAAAACTCGCCCTTGATCCGTGTGGAGAATGAATATTATAGTGACAAAAATACTACACCACTTAATCCATGTGCAGTCCTGAACTGGGGTTGAGAGAATGTTCCTTTGCTATCAAACTTTTGGCTGCTCTTTTAAACTTATGTGGAGCCACAAGTTAACCATGATAGTCTGTTAGACACTAATTAAGTTCACCTGTGTTTCATTTAGCTCCCTCTGTTTGCCTGTGTATATATATAGCACTCAGTTTATTCAATACTTTGTCTTGCATTGCACAATGTGTTCTCCAGTGTAGATTCGCTTCATTGTTTTGTGTTTATTAAAATAATACTGCTATAGATTCCTCTCCTCTTCATTTGGTAACATAACTGTGACTCATTAATTCTTAGAGCACAATTCCACTTGACATCACTACTTATAGCAGATATTCGTTTAAAAAAAAGTGAATATCTGACAGTTCTTTTTCAAGAAACCATTTCTACAGACTCTGTCCCAAGCCCGACAAGCCTATATTTCACATGCAATGGGATTTATTTAATTGACTTTGAAGGTTGGGGGAATGATTCTTCTATGGCAGGGATAGGCAACTCCGGTCCTGGAGACCACGGTCCTGCAGAGTTTAGCTCAAAGCTTAATTAAACACACCTGAACAAAGTAATAAATGTTTTCAGGATTATTAGATACAGATGATCAGGGCTGAAGCTAAACTCTGCAGGACAGTGGCCCTCCAGGACGGAAGTTGCCTATCCCTGTTCTATGGCATAGATGTAAGAATCCCCTTTTAGTAGGGTGAATGCAGGTAAAGTGGGACACTTTGTTAAACGGGTAATTTAGAGTATATATAAGTTTATTTCTTTTCTTTATTACTTTTGTGAACTAAGTTCAGACTTTAATATTTCATTTTGAATGTTGATATGTGTTATTTTCAAGGTATACCAATAAACATTGAGATATGCACTCCAGACAAATTTATTTTCAGGTAATGTGAGCCATCCCTAATATATCAAAAATGATCCTGGATCTTAAAAATACATTAAGACATCAAACATATTCCACGGCATATTTAAAGTTACTGTAATTTAAACTCATTTTGGAATATAATTTGAGAATAATAACTGAAGGTTCAAAGTCATCTAATTTACCTGAATCCTAGCCCACTTTACCAAAAACATTCAGCCAAAGGGGGTCAGCAATATTTAAACACTTTAAAAATGGTTTGAAAATGTGTGTTCTTGTATTCTTCACATTTTGATTCCCGGTTAACTGTAGTAAACAAGTGTCAGAATATACCCATTTGTTTACATTTAGCGAGAATCCTTCTTGATTTATCTTCTTAAAACTAATAATCTTATGTCAGATTGTTTTCTACCTTTAAAAATAAGGGTGTCCTCCCTTGAGATATGACCAGACCCACCAGTGTCATATTGCATCAACCAAAACCATTTAATAATTTAAAGAAATAAGGTATCTTTCATTAAAGACCACTGTCATGCTCTGAAAGTGTAAACCCATTGAACACAAAATTAAACATCCAACTTTACCTGCATTCACCCTACAGTACCTTATTTTTAAGAGTGTAGCAATTTACTATTGGAAGCTATGGCCAAAAAGTATCTGAAAAGACCAAGACAAGGGAATGTTCAGGTTATTAAATATTACTTTAATGTAGGACACAGACAAATACACAAGGAAAATCATGAGTATCCTATTTGAATCTGCTCTTCCACCACATCCGATTCTCAGTTCCCTCCTCCACATCTTTTCTTGGGGAGCAGTTCAGTCTTCTGCCACAGACTTGGAGTAGTAATACCAATCACACCGCAAGCAATTCTCTGTCCAGCATTCCCACTGCGTTTACTCTCCTCACCTGAACCCATTCCCAGATCATCCTCCTTCTCATGAACCACCACCGCACGTCCCAGAATGGAATGAGGCCCAAAGAGCTTGGCGTGTGGGAGCTTCAGGAACTGCTTTATAACTCCTTGCTCAGAAGCAAAGTTGCCCAGGTCTCCAGGATGATGAGGGTGGTCAACGCCGTTTGGATTGTAATGAGGACCAACAGTGATGCTGCCTTGACTGAGGTCTCCATACCGATGGATGTGCATGGCACGCTGTTGATGATCGATGGCAGGCAAACCACGGAGGTTGATTTTCACTTCTAAATCTCCATTGGGGAAGAGTTGCTTGAAGAGGATTTGCCCAAAGATCTTTGGCTGGCAAGGTGGCAAATTAGGGCTGGGAGTTATTTCACAAGTGGCATAGATTGTGTTGTCGAACTCCACGACTTCCGGCTGTGGAGCTTCGGCAATCAAACAAACTGGATTTTTAGAGAACGCTCCTTGTATATGCAGCACCAGCAATATCAGAGGGAACATTAGGATGATTTTCTCCATGTTGATCTTTAAAGCCTACAATGAAGAGTAAAATCAGTGAAATCATGCCGTTTTGTTTAAGAATGTATAGTATTTTTGATAATGGAAGTTGCATAAAATAGCACAACCAGATTCGTTTGCAAGGAAAACCATATAAAATAAATTGTATTTATTTTAGAATTGCCATGCACCCTTGTGAAAAAGAAGTGTTCTTATTTGTACTGAATGTGTACTTGAAATACTTAATCTTGAAAGTACATAAAACAAAATAAGTCAATTTGCAGAGAACATAACATTGATGAAATAAAAAGCCACTGAAGTGTACATATACAGTACACTTTCATGCATGTTTATTAAAAAAAAGAAAGAAAAGAAAGTTAACTTTGTAATATAAAACTAAAAGTTTTTTTGTACATGGTTTTAATCTTTTTGTTGTCCTTTAAAGTAGTAAAGAATGGCGGAACAAAACACATGCCAAAAACAGCAAAGGTACATTACCGTATAGCTGAAAAGTTGTCCTTAATCCGTGTGCAGTCCTGAACTGGGGTTGAGAGAATGTTCCTTTGCAGTCAAACTTTTGGCTGCTCTTATAGGAACTCATGTGTAGCTACAAGTTAACCGCGAGTCTGTTAATCACTAATTAAGTTCACCTGTGTTTCATTTAGCTCCCTTTGTTTGTCTGTATAAAGCACTCAGTTTATTCAGTTCATTGTCTTGCATTGCACAGTGTTCTACAGTGTAAATTATCGTCATTGTTTTGTGTTTATTACAAGAATACTGCTATAGATTCCTCTTCTCTCCATTGGGTGACTCAACTGTGACTCATTAATTCTTAGTTAGTGTTCAATTACACTTGAAGTTCATGCTTGACACCACTTCTTATAGCAGCTACTCATCATCTCACATAAGTGAATATCTGACAGTTGTTCTTTTTCAAGAAACCATTTCTACAGACTCCGTCCCAAGCCTGACAAGCATATATTTCACATGCAATTGAACTGTTATTTAATTGTCTTTGAAATCGGAAGTAAAAATGCCCTGTATTTTCAGATTTATACATAGAGCAGTGCAAAGTCTTGTTAACGTTAACTTTGTTTTTCCCATCACCATCAATTCCCAGCCACGACCAATGATCCAGTTGCTATTATGTAGCTTGTTAGCCATGCCTTGGCTGTGTAATTACCTGTGTCGGTGGCAATGATTGTCTTCTGCACTAGCTGATTCATTGCAGTAAATTATCATAGTCTGTAAAGGAGATGTACGAGAGCTCCTTAAATTCAGAGACTCGATTTAAGATTCTCTCAAGGGACGCCAATACAGTTTTTGGGGATGTACGAATATGTTGCAAATCTGTAACTTTCTTCTGCACAATGGTAACATTGCACCAAACTTCTTTCTCTGTGTTCCACAGAAAACAAACAAACAAACAAACAAACAACCCCCCCCACCCCCCAAAAAAAACAAGATTTGGGACAACATTAGTTTGAATAAATAATTACATAATTGTCATTTTTGTTGTAAGAATCCCATCACATCAAAAATGTCCTTTATAAAAAAAAGAGTCCTTTTGTATACTAAATGTGCACTAAGTCACCTTTATTATATAGCGCTTTATACAGTACAGATTTTTTCAACCAGCTTTACAGTAATAAAAGGGAAGATTTTGCATTTTGACTGTTGTTCAATGAAGTCAGATAGTGTTTATTCAGTTCCTTTGTAAAGATCATAATTATTAAATTTGTTCTATAAAGCAGTTCTGCAATAAAATGAAGTAATCGTCCAGCTCAGTTTAATTCTCACACAACAGCGTCAGTACAGTCAGATCAATAATATTGTTGAATATAAAGTGTCAAGTGAAAGAATGGATTAAAACAATTTTTTTTACTTGTAAAATATAATGTAATTTCTATTGAACCTTGTATGTCATGTATTTAAATATGTGTATGATGAAGTTGCAATGTAGAAGACTACATTTAAAATATATTAACTTATCAAATAACATAAAGTAGGGCTGTAAACGATTAATCACGTTTATCAAATTTAGCCTATGCCTGCTTAAAATGTAAAGTAAAACTTCTAATGACATTACAAAGTGCACTTTTTAAAAGTGTACTTAAAGGGATAGTTCACCCAAAAATGAAAATTCTGTCATCATTTACTCACCCTCAACTTGTGTAATTGATGGACCCCATTGACTTCCATAGTATACTATGGAAGTCAATGGGGTCCATCAATTGTCTGGTCACCAACATTCTTCCAAATATCTTCTTTTGTGTTCAACAGAAGAAAGAAACTCATACAGGGTTGACACAAGTTGAGGGTGAGTAAATGATGACAGAATTTTCATTTTTGGGTGAACTATCCCTTTAAGTGTGTTAAGAAACAGCCATGACAGTAGTCCTACTGCTCACTTAATAGCCTTTTATTTCATTAATGTAATATTATCTGCAAGTATACAGTAAAAAAAAAAAAAAGAAACAATACATACAGCCCGCTCCTAAGTGTAGGCTACTTCTTTTTCACAAAAGTAATCGAAGTTTTCTTTCACGTTTGCTAAAAATATTTTATAGTGACACTTCTAATAAATAATAAAAAATGGCATTTAGTGTCATGTAGGCATATATTGTATGAAAATAAAATAATTGGCTGTTTTTTTAATGTAAATTAAATAATGTATAGTAAAGTCCTACAGATAGCTATGGTGAGTGAAGAAAATCGTTTCCTTTACGGTCTATGAGAAAATCCAAGGACACAAACTCTGTAGAGCCCCGTGCGGTGAAAGCAGGAACTGCAGCTCTGAGAGGGGGCGGTCGTCTTATTTGGCGCTAGATATAATATCCTCCGGGTCCTTCATGAAGATCATCCACAACGTACACTATTTAGCATACTTCTCTTTTAATATTTGGTCAAAATATACTGAGAACTGCAATGAATAAAAGGCACAAACAGAGGCGGGTGGTGGGTTTATCCTCAGTGCACCCTGAAATAATAATGATGAGGTAAGTACTTCCGGTCGCCATCTTGTCTTTTAGCCGTATGTGTGTGTGTGTGAGAGAGAGAAACGGCTGCGCTGGAGTAACCGACAAACTCTTTCCTCTTTTACCTTATTAATCTATATATTACGAGATGTCAAAACGGCATCGGTTGGATTTAGGCGATGATTATTCGTCGAGCAAGAAGAGATCTTCTGACGGGTATGTTGAGCTTGAGGAGGGTTTTATCTGTCGGCTAAGGAGGGAAAGAGCTGCTAGGCTGCAACTAGCATGCTCACACTTCTGCTGGTGTGGCTTTATAATAGCAAGGACTCTGACATCGTTGCTAATAAATAATATACATAAAATGTACAGCTGATATCCGCAGAGGTTATTGTAACACTCAGGAATGCGGGTTGTTTGTGCAGTTGTGCGCGAGTCTTTGTGACTAGTGCCGATAGCACGTGCGCTCACTACTGCATGGGTCTGCTCGCGCGAGCACAAACAGCAGGTTGACGTACAACACACACACTATTTACGTTTCACCTGCTTTCTCTATTCTTTACTTTCAAGCGCTGGCTCGGTGTGTAAAGAAGCAGACATGAAACCTATGTGGAGATGTAACGTTACACAAATATGTGTTTTGAAGAAGGCCGCTAAACGAACACTAGACTAGTGTAATATATTGTGTAACGTTAATCCTGACTTTGCCGGTTTCGGAATTGAAGCTCATGGGACTCTGAAACTTTCTGCAAAGAAACTAACGTTAACTAGAAAAAGTAAATTGGAATAAAATAGTGTGTTTGTGAGAGTGTGTAAAGTCTAGTGTTTTTAAGCCGTATTTGTAGTTGCCCACGGTTAAAAGCGCGGCCTAGCAGTACTGTTTCACTTTGGATCATTTGTAGTTTTTAGTGGCATTTTTTAATTATTATTATTAAATAGTAATTTCTTTAAGTTGTTTTTCGTTATTTTAAAATATTGCTCGTAGTAATTTGAGTAGCGTTTTCCCAATCTTAAACGAATCGTAACTTTTTTTATTTGTGTCGGAACAAAAAAAAATCACAACAATTAAAAAACGATTCGTTTTAAGATTCGGAGTTCAGTAAGGTCGTCAACTTGTTGAACCGATAACTAAAGTGAACCGAGTGAATTGAGGATTTTACTCCTGGTTGTAAAGAGAATTTTCTTTGTCATTCGCAATTTGTGAGATTTTACTTTAGTCCTTGTCTTCATCAAGTGCATTAACAGGGATGGGTATTCAATTATCGATTATTTTTGTTATAAAAAAAAAAAAAGGAAACAAATGAAAGAGAACAATTAACATTGTATTATATTCTGAAATGTAAAATAAACATCTATAGCAAAATAAATATCAGTGTTTAAATTCAACTAATATAAAACATCTATTTCTAAATACACTAGTGTGCGGGCAATTTGTGTGTACATAACGATACAATAAGAACAAAGTAGGCCTATTAACAAATGCTCAAATAAATACAATATAATTACCAGTAAAAAATATATAATTAAACGGTTCTTTAATTTCAGGAAGGTCTGTAACTCAATAACATTACTGTTCATATGAGTAATATGACCTACAAAAAAAATCTAATAAAGGAATCAAATGTAAAATATTACTACATAGTTTTCACTAGAATAATGATTATTGAAGTTATTCATTCAATACGAGCGGAGTCATTTTCTCTTTGCCTTTTTTTTGATTGATTCACATTAATGGCGCAATCGGCATCAGGTTTTTTAGACTGTGCTGCCACTTTAAGACCGAGTGCAGATCTAACAATACACATATCTTTCATAATTAAGACCCGTAGCCTGTTTAATACCGGGTTTCGGTAACGTTACCCATCCCGATTTATGAGTTTGAACATTTATAGGTGCAATAGGTGATTCTCTACAGAATTTTGTTTTTGTTATACTGCTGAAAGTCTCCTCATATCCTGATGGCAATCACTAGGCTATGTTAAATGATCTAAATGTATTTTTTATAAATATATCATCTGTGGAAGGCGTAGGACCATAACATGTAAATGCAGTCATTATATTCGGTCCAAATGACATGAATTGTCCTACCTGCATGTCAACGTTTGTTTTACATGCCTTCGCACAGACATTACGTCATCACGTACAGACAGACGTCGGTCACGAAGCAACACAAATGGAACAGCAGCCATTTACAGTTCCTCCAAAACATCAAGCTTATGCGTTCACGTCATGACTATCATAATTAAGAGATAAATACCCGTGACGTTCTAACCGCAGCTGTCCTCGGAATTATGCGTTTCAATGTCAACAGTATCAACACCGCAATGAATCCGCAGCAGTCAGGTACAGGCTCTCGAGGTTGTTTACGTTCATTATTATTGGAATTTTATGTTCTATGTCTTGTGACGCTTTGCAGAGAGCAGGTGTGTGTGTGTGCCTTCATGTGTTTTGCAGGAGGCGTGGCTTTGGACGGCGATTTGCAGGGAGGGTGGGATCTTATACTTTCAATGCTAGCAGGCTAACGTTAGCATTTCCCAGATCACCGACTGCACTTAACTTTTGATTTGCCAGAAAACTAAAACCAGGGTATTACATCAAACTCCCTGCTTACTTGTGTTACAATTGCTTGTCTTCCCATCAGTAAGGACCGGGACAGAGATCGGGACGATCGGTCGAAGGATCGGGATCGTGACCGCGACAGAGACCGAGACCGTGATCGGGACCGAGAGAGGGACAGCAAGGGATCAAGCGTGCCCCTCAGCGTACCTGCCGTTGGGATACTTCCTCTGAAGCAGACAGCCATGAATCAGCAGATCAACCCCTTTACCAACCTGCCTCACACACCGCGTTACTACGAGATCCTCAAGAAAAGGCTGCAGTTGCCCGTTTGGGAGTACAAAGAACGATTTAATGACATCCTCAACCGTCATCAGAGCTTTGTGCTTGTTGGAGAGACAGGCTCTGGAAAGACCACACAGGTCAGACAGCACAACGTTTTCCTTATGCCTTACAGCTTTTCACAAGCTAGTCAAATTTCTGTATTTTATATTCTATAATATATTCTATAATTGTGTAAATCTGGAACAAAATTGGTGCGTTTTCAAACGTTTATAAACTAATAAATTTCAGGCATGAGCTAGCATCTCACCCAGTTAGGGCTGGGCATCGTTCAAAATCTTTCGATCCGATGCCAATTTCGATACCTCAGTTTCGATACCGGTTCCTAACGATACTTTTTTCGATACCAATTTTATGAAATCCATTTTAACAAGATTACATAACATATTACCTCAGAAAAACTTTTATTTTTTATGTATTTAGTTTTATTTTTTCAGTTTGACTCATGCTCCTTAGCCAGTGTACAAAGGAATAAAAAATGTTTTATAAAGCGCTCATGCTCACCAAAGCTGAATTTTTAAATAAAAAAATACAGTAAAACTTTAGTAATATTGTGAAATAGTATTACAATTTAAAATCATATCTAATATATTTCAAAATGTAATTTATTCCTGTGATGTCAAAGCTGAATGTTCAAAATCATTACTTCAGTGTCACATGACCCTTCAGAATATGAAAACGGTTTGCTGCTTAATATTTTGGAAACTGATAATTTTTTTCATGATTCTTTTATGAATAAAAAAATCAAAAGAAAAGCATTTATTTAAAAACGAAATATTTTGTAACATTACACATGTTTTAATGTCACCTTTGATAACTTTAATGCATCCTTACTGAAAAAAAATTCTGACTAACCATTAACCAACACATTTTTGAACGGCAGTGTACATTCAGTAGGTTAGGCCTATTATTTATTGCAATATAAACACTGTCCGAGTGATCAACAAGATATCTCTTCATTTACCAGTCGAAGACGGAGCAACTTTCTGCTCTTATGTTTACTCCGTGCACTGTCAAGGTCTTCATCGTGTTTGTCGTGGTACCGGTCTTTGCAGCAATACTGCATCGCGCGCGCTGTTGGCATCGAGTCTGGAGAAATGTACCCACACTTTTGATCGATTTTTCCACATCTTTAAGGTATTATGTGTGTGTGCTCGCGTCTCATATGAATATGTGCGCGGAGAGTTTGTGTGTGTGTGTGCTCGCGGGTCGCGGCTCATAAGTATGCGTGTCGAGAGTTTGTGCGTGCGCGCGCGCGTCTCATATGAGTGTGCGCGCCGCGGAGAGTTCCGCGTGTTTCGTGTGAAGAGTTTGTGTGTATGTGCGTGAGCGACTTTATGTGTGTCGTTGTGCATTTCATATGTATTTGTTTGAGCACTGACGTTGACGAGTTAACTCCTTAGGTATCGAAATCTGGAACCGAACAACATGTCATTTTTCGATACTCGATAGTATCGAGGCAATTGGGTCGGTACCTAAAAAGTATCGAGACTCGGTGCCCAGCCCTACACCCAGTGTCCAAAATGAACACTTGCCAAGCGCCACATATGAGTAAAAATCTATGTATTTTTACACCGAGTTTACTGTATAAAGCAGTGCTACTCGCCAACTGGTCGGCAATTTATTTTATGAATTTGAACAATGCAAGGTGATGAGAATGCTATACGGCTTAGTGCAATTATCAAATCACAAATTCTACTATTTTAATTGTATTGCTCCACTACAAGTGCTCTGTGTTTAGGTCAATTATAACTTTAATTTGAAAACTCAACGTGCATCGACCATCGCAGAGCTTCACACTTCCCTATTTTTTTCCAAGGAGCACACGTGCTTGAGGGTTGAAAAATGTAGGAGTGCATTAAAATACGTTAAGGGCACAATTCAAATTGATCAAATAATGTGTTTTACCTCAATAAAGGGATACAAGGGATTTTTACAAGCTAGAAGTCACAATTACTGAAGCTTATATCATAGTAGGCTATATGGTGTTATCATTAAGTATTGAATTAAGTTACAAACATAGTGTTGTCTTCCTAACAGGTTTAATATGTTTTTCTTATAAAAAAAACAAAAACAAAAAATATGAAGTATTGTGCAGAACGTACATATAAACTCGAGTCGGCATATGGTTATTTTCACATGTTCACATGTTCATGTTGAGAAAAACAATATCCACATGCTCGAGAGAGAAAACGCGCTGCAGGGACACAGATAACGCCATGCGAAGTTTCTAACAACACTTTGTGTTTTCTGTTCTTAAATCTGTCTCCCTCGTCGACGAAACTTAAAGGAAGCGTATGTCTCAATCATTTTGCTATCTGATAAGCTATCATCTCGGATCACTCGGTGTACAGCTGCGCTTACCTGCAGTTGTGAATGCAGTGATGGACAGCTGTCTTTCCCCATTCGACAGGTGTTTGGATCATAACTGCGAGTTTTAGTGCTTGGGATTTATCATGAATTCAATGCATTTTTCGAATAATAATTACAGATCGAATAGTCGTGCACACCACTCCATTTAAGACATTTTTAGTCTCATGCGAGTGAAACGCTCGCATTCTCGAGCCCTGCTTCTTCCCGAATTTGTAATGAGAATCATTTATAAATCTGTTGTCAACAAAGGGAGAAGCCAAAACAAACTCAATGGTGTAATGTTTGAAGGCAAAGACATTTGGATGACCATAAATATTAATATTGAAATCTAACATTTATTATTATATTATTACAATAATTATTATTATTGTATTAGTAGCAAATAGTGTTTGCAATTTACCATACACTAGTACTATATTTCTTCATTGTTTTGTTTACATTTTTATAATTTCAATGTTTTTAAATGCTAATAATTATTTATTAGTATTATTATATAATTTAATTTTACAGTGCAATAGTAATATTTCTTTATTGATTTAATGTTTTAACTCACGATTTGAATAATAATAATATAAATAATTGTTTTTGTAGTGTAGTCATATTTAGGGATGCGCCGATCCGATGCCTCTATTTTGGCCGGATTGGTTATCGATCAGACGAGGCCGATCCAAATCCGATATTGTGCGTATTACTATTCTGTCATTGTTGAGCCCCACAAAAGGCACAAATACGTTATAAAGCACTATACAGTTTTCATGCATGCACTATATTATACGTGTTCAGAACCCATTCTATAGTCTAATATGAGGTAGAAATTAATATTTAAGTCGTTAAATTCAAGTTTATGTAAACCCACCGCTGCGGCTGTCAGTCATTCTCCATTCAGCATCAAACAGCGCGTCGCGTTCGGTTACGACAGTCAACAGCGTGAAACTCTCAACAAGATGATTCAAAGTTAATATTATTATACTTGATCTGTAGATAAAGGTATGGTTTCGCATAAAATTACTTTATCTTGCTGGACTGCATTGCTGTAATCGTAGCCTACTTTCTACCGGTTGTCTCTCACAACACTGGAGTAGAGCACTATGATTGATTCACGCACACAGTTACTGAAATTTAAAACTGTTAAAAGAAAAGAATAAATAAACTATTGCTTAGATAGATACTGTATAATACACTACGCATCAATATGTCTTTCCTTCGTGCTTTGAACTTTTCAATGTGGACTCGACGCGCTGCTCGCTGTGACTCGTGTTGCTTCAAGCGCATCATTCTGTGCTTGCGATGCGCATAAGCGCTTTGTGCCGCACTGTATTGGAGCCTTTCATATTATAATACTTTTGCGCAATGACATATTATTAATAGCCTTTCTTGTTCTGTCCTACTCCTATCTATCATAGGTTGCTCCCTCATTAAACAGCTGTGCTATAAAAAAAAAAAAAACATCTTGATTTTATAGTAGGCTATATATAGCCTACATTTAAAAAAAACTTTGATCTTGTTATTCATGAATGTATTTTACAACAATACAAAGAGCAATGTCTAACGTTTTACCAGATTTAGTACTACACTTATTGTCTCTTAATTGTTCCCCACTAAATAATGTTTTTTTTAACTAAATGCTCAGATTTTATAAAATTATTGTGCATTTGTGATTTTTCTAGACTAAATTTTACTGCTGATTTATCCACTAATCTAGTTTATAATAGAATTTTGGTCATAGATTATGATAATATATTTTTCTGATTTGTTGTTTTTCTTTATAATGAAGTTGTCTGTATTAAGTAGGTTGTGTTTAACACACAAAATAGTGATTATCAGTTCAATACACAGGGTTATAGAAATTCTACTTGATAAAAAAAAACTGCCCTGGTATCGGTATCTGTTCTGAAAAAACTGGTATCGGTGCATCCCTAGTAGGGCTGCACGATATGAGGAAAAGCTGCGATGTGCGATAACATTGTTTAATATTGCGATGACGATATGACTTGCGATAAATGTGATTGTTAATACTGTTCCCATGTCTTAGTGCTTTAATAGGTTCTTTGCGTGATAGGTCAAACGTTTAGTACCTGCCTGGTTCAGAATACACGATTTTAGCGCGATTTTGGCACGATCCGTTTGACATATGGGTGTCATGGAGATTCGTAACAACGACAACGGGCGTCGGGACGCAAGATTCGATCGTTTCATCTTGTATAGTGTGTCATAGTGGGCGACAACCGACGTCGCGTCTGCGATGCTTCACGACAGAAAGACTATAGCATGTTTAATTCTTTAACGGTCCTCCACGACGGGTTGAATATGTGAGCGAGGCGAGACGTGAGTGAGTGCAACACTGGTGTGTGCGCCAGTGAGCGTGTGTGTGTGTGTGCGCGTGCGTGAGTGAGCGAGGGACAGTGATCGTGTGTGTTTGTGTGTCTGTGCGTGCGAGTGAATGTTTGCGAGTGAATGTGTGTGTGACGGCACGCGATGACTGGTCGGAAAGCAACGTGCTGTCTGACATGTTTCTTGTCCACGACAAGATTTTAGGAGTCAAAAACGTGTAAGTTAGTGCTAATCTGAACCAGGCATTATTCATCGTGTCAGGCTAGGGCTGGGCGATAAAACGATAACGATAATTATCGCGATATAATTTTTCTCGATAAAACGATATCAAGAGTTCGATAAATGTTCGATAATGTTTTTGCGCCAAAAGCGGAACGAATCTCATTTGAACCGCGCGCGCCACACGGACCGTTTATCCGCTCGGCTCAAAGTGCAAACGGCAGCGCAGCGCGAGTTCACTCGAGCAGACGCGTTTACTCTGATCGGTCTCGGTCACGAGATCCAGTGAGAAGCGCTTGAATTCAGCGAGGAACACACGTCTCAGTGATTTAAACCAGTTTAAAGGCAGATGAGACCGCGCTGACGAACATGAGAAACACTGTGCGCAACGATACAGTCAGAAGCTTTTCCGTCTACACATTCCCATCATGTACCACGGATTTAACGTTACTGTAACGTTAGCCTAGTAATATTAACTGCACCTTGAAATGTGGGATATATATATATTGAATTGTATAATATTATTAATGTAGACGATGTATTGAAGGACTAATGGAATATAATTACAGTTTTTAATAATGTATTTAGGCTACTGGTTTTCATAAATACCATAGAAACCATAAAGTTACATTTTATCTGTGGTTATCATGATCTAAATGCATGATGCTGGATGACCAATGGTTCATTTTAATAAAACTAAAGAATATTACATTTTACCAAATAAAAATAATGTTGTTACTGTTTTTGTTAATGAACATAAATTGTATATATAGTAAATCTGCATCCTAACTCAAGCTAATACTACTGAAATAAAGATATTTATTTTGTGAAGGAAAAATTACAAATGTTTGAATGTTCTACCTCGGATTTGTGAATCTTCACCTGTTTGGCAAGTGTTTGTCATGATATGTTCTGATAATAGTTTCAGATGATTCAGATGATAGTTTAAAAACACAACGCTCTGGTTTCTACAGCTTTCACTTAGGAGTAAAAATCTGTCTTTAAACTTGAAATAAATAAAGATTTGACATTTATCGATAATTATCGATATCGACTGATATAAAAAAAAATATCGTGATATTTTTTTTGGGCCATATCGCCCAGCCCTATGTCAGGCTGTCTGGTGCGATGTGTTCATCGCGGGAGTTCATATCGCGATGACGATGAAAATTCGATGTATCGTTCAGCCCTAATCCCTAGTCATATTAGTGATACTACCAAAGCTGCGGTACCCTTTTTCACATCCTTGCCAAGAGGAATCTGAGACTGGGACCATGTTAACAAATGTACTCATTAATTTGGTTTAAGAAAAGACCATAGAAGCACAGTGGAGCATAATAATGATTTGAGCACATCCTCTTTTTCAGATCCCTCAGTGGTGTGTGGACATGGTGAGGTCCCTCCCTGGCCCGAAGCGTGGCGTGGCTTGTACGCAGCCACGTAGGGTGGCAGCCATGAGTGTGGCTCAGAGAGTGGCAGATGAAATGGACGTCATGCTGGGGCAGGAGGTTGGGTACTCAATCAGATTTGAGGACTGTAGCTCTGCAAAGACCATACTGAAGTAAGTTATAGAAAACAAAGATTTAGACCTCAAATAATGTGTACATGATTTTTCAAGATAGTGGAAGTTTCTAGTAGTTTTTGATGACTCCTGAGATAATGAAGAGAGATTAAAAACATGTCTTCTGTCTACAGATATATGACTGATGGTATGTTACTCCGCGAGGCTATGAACGACCCCTTACTAGAACGATACGGTGTCATTATTCTCGATGAGGCTCACGAGCGCACATTAGCCACAGATATTCTGATGGGCGTCCTCAAAGAAGTGGTCCGTCAGAGGTCCGACCTTAAGGTATGTGATGCTGATCATGTATTTGCACCACCTTGTGGTTGTTTTTTAATTGGATATAAAGTGAGGGACATGTAGGGAGGAATATTAAAGTTGACATGTAATAGAAATTCATCCTGTCTATTTACTAACTGCATCTTAATGACAGATTACACTTTACACTTCAAGGTGCCCTTGTTACACTGTGTTAAATACAAATGAGTATTAAGTCATATTAAAGGGATAGTTCACCCAAAAATGAAAGTTAGCCCTTGATTTACTCACCTCAAGCCATCGTAGGTGTATATGGCTTTCTTCTTTCAGACGAATACAATCTGAGATGTATATATAAAAAATCCTGGCTCTTCCAGGCTTTATAATTGCAGTGAATGGAGGGCAAGATTTTGAAGCCCAGAAAAGTGCATCCATCCATCATACAAGTACTCCACACGACTCCAGTGGGTTAAGAAAGGCCGTTTGCCGGAAACTAGTCGTTTTAGTTTTTAAAGTTTTAAATATGGATATTTTTCTTACACAAACGCATCAATTCGCTTCAGAAGGCCTTTATTAATCCCCTGGAGTTGTATTGATTACTTTTATGATGGTTGGATGCACTTTTTTGGACTTCAAAATGAGGACTGCCATTCACTACCATTTTAAAGATTGGAAGAGCAATGATATTTTTTTATGTAACTCCGATTGTTCATCAGAAAGAAGATAGTCTTATACACTAGGATGGTTGGACGGTTGAGTAAATCATGGGATCATTTTCAGGGCTCCAGACTAACATTTTTCCCTAGGAGCACAGTGGCCCCTAACTGAAAATTTTAGGAGCACAACCAGGAAATTTAGGAGCACACACTGTAAATCAACATACTAACCAAATATTCACATTTCTACTAATTTCCAGTGTATTACTAATAAATACTTTGATAATAGATGCAGAAATTACAATGCCTTTGCGCTCTGATTTAACGTTACAGCCTCTTGTCTTCTAAAAGCAACCGGCAATTGATTTATTAACACCGCATACTCTATGCTTTGTTATTAAATAGAGTATTGTGTTTAAACTGTGAAGTGCCTGCACTGTCGGCAAACTTCGTTTTCCCCGCAGTTATGGGGTAGCGACTGCAACATTCGCAGTTCATGGAATTCGTCTCCTTACAGTACTACCTCAACCAGCTGAATTCTTGCAGCCAGTCTACCCGAAAATGGTGGGTTCGGCCTTTTTTGCCACTAAAACCTCTCACTCTGAATCATCATCCGACTGTGACACTGTACTAGGGCTGCAACATTTCAAATAGCTCACAGTTCAGTTTGTATCACGGTTTTAGGTTCACGGTTTCGGTATGATTTCGGTGTTATGTTCAGGGGAAAAAAAAGACTACTGTCAAAAAAATTAAGAAATAATCTAACCACAAGCAAAAGCACAAATAAATACAATAGAGCAAAGATAGCCTAGCCTACTAATAAAATAAACTATGCTTTTCAGGTAGGTCTAACATTAGTTTTCAGGTACAGAAATTGAATAAAATAATCACATGTAAAATAACATTGCATATTTGACTGTATAAATTAAAGATGAATCCTTATTAAAGTTACAAAAGCTATTTATTTCAGAGCTGATTCAGTAGGCCTACACCGATACTGTGAGTGTCTTTCTTCATACATGTTCACTTAAGGCATAACTAGGGGTGTGCGATATTACGATTTTTGATCGTGGACGATTAAAATGTCTCCACGATCTGCTTTTGAAGAAATATCGTAGGATCGTCCATTCTATCAGTTTGCATTTCTGGCGCCTCCGTCTCAACATACTGTACAGCGCGACGTATATCCACATGAAATGCAGAGGAACGGGACACTGTAGTTCATAAAAATTAATTATTTGCATGTGCTTTAAAGCCTTGCCGGTTAAACATGTAATTCGCTGCTGATGCGCTGTTCTAACGGGCGCTTTTCTGAGCGCAAACACCCGACGCGCACATGCACTAAAGCCTGTCTAACAGCGCCTGTTACTGAACTAAGTTATCTTTCGAGTCTTATTGAGCTAATACTGTCAAATACACACAAGGTTTACATAAACAAAGTTGGTTATGTCTAAAGTGAAAGAACAATAGAAAAAATTAAGAAAAAAATCTGCTTGTCAAATGCGTGTAGACTCGTTGCGCGCAGATCTTAAAGTGACAGTAGCCCTAATAGTAAACATGCTGCCGCTTGTCCTTAAAGGGACAGTTACCCAAAAATAAAAATTGTGTCATTATTTACTCTCTCTGATGTTGTTCCAAACCTGTATTAATTTGTTTCTTGTGCTGAACACAAAAGAAGATATTTTGAGGAGTGTGGCTAACCGGGCGGTTGCTGGTCCCCATTGACTACCATAGTAGGAAAAAACTATTATGGAAGTCACTGGGGTACATCAACTGTTTGTTTACCCACATTCCTCCAAATAACTTTTATTTTCAACAGAAGAGGGAGACTTATTCAGGTTTAAAACGGCTTGAGAGAATTTACATTTTTGGGAGAACTATCCCTGTTAATAAAACAACAAAATACAAAGAGCATCTCACTCACTCTTGACTGAGAACTTTAATAGTAGCTTTAATAAGAATCAATGTAAAATTTATACAGTGAAGTCGATGTTGTGTTTTATTTTCATATTTGTTCATTTAATTACTTTCTTCAATGCTGTTAAATACACCTGTAGCTGAAGAAATAAAGCACTGTTTATTTAATTTGTATATTAAGTTGTGTATGTGTATCTTTGTTCTTAATTTTTAATAACAAAGAAAATGACAAATGTTTTATCTTCGCCACTTTGGCCTAAATGTCTGCCATTCTTTTTTATTTTATATTTTGTTACCTAAGGCTTTGTTTTTAAAATAGGGACATTAGTTTGGCTGTGATGCTCAGTCACTTGCAAAATAGTAAAACCAACATGAACAGGAATCGTGATAAAATCGTGAATCGTGATTTTCCTGAAAAAAATCGTGATATGATATTTTTGCCATATCGCCCACCCCTAGGCATAACTGATACTATGTCTGCTAGGATACTCATCAAGACGGACATGTTGACATACTTTTTGTGTGAATTTGTCCATTCAAGAGCAAGACTTGAAAGATAACTTGAAAGATAATATTTGCGCGCTGTCCGAGGCGCGCGCACACACACACACACGCGCGCACAAATCTAGACGCAAGTTCTTTTTCGCGTCTTGCTCTTGAATGTTTGCATTGGCAAAATAAATGAGTTTAGTTTAAACACCGATGGTAACATCTGCAGTTCATCAACTCCCGGGTGATGACGGCGTAAATGACAGGTCATGTTCGAGCATTTGGCACTCACATTGAACAATGCACAAAGAGTAATCGTTTTCTTCACGTTTTTTTATTATTATCGCTGTTGTAATGTTTTATTTGAGAAGCCAGCAAGTGAATTTAACTGGCACACTAGCTGCAGAAACGAGTCAATAGTTCGCTTGCTCGTTGCTCAGACGCACATAGCAGGTTGTGATATTTGTCTCCGTCTCCTTCCTACAGACGTTTAAACGCGCGCTCGATTATCTCTAGGACCCTCCCCCTCCACACATTAGCCACTTACAGTGGCCATTCCCTATTCTTCTCGCACTGCCACACATTCCGGATTCATTGATAAGCCCCTTCCACGTTTAACGTGTAAAAAAATAAGAAAAAAGGGACTAATTTACTGGTCGCACATGTGCGACTGGATGTAAAATTCAGTCGCACACTCTCAAATTTTGGTCGCTAAATGCGACCAATTGGTCGCAGTCTGGAGCCCTGATTTTAATTTAATAATCTGTTATATAAACATGCATTCAGTGTCATGGAGATAAAAGCTTCATAAGTTTTGAAGCTGAATCAAGCTGAGCCAGGAGAAATCATCCTCTTAACAAATGCAAATCATTCTGTGAGGGTGTCTGTCTCTCTGTATATTCTTCATCGGACTGTTGCCGATGATGCTGTTCACACACCTGACAGCTGTGTGGCCGTTTGTTTGAAGACAAACGTGGCCATTCCACTCAGAAATGCACAGCCAGTCGCTTTAGTGGAGGTAAAGCGACTGCTGCTGGGTCAGCCCATTTGAAAGCCATCAGCCCAAGGAGAGCAGAAGCGCAGCGAGTTTTATGGCTGAAATGTGCTGGACCGATTCTCATAAAGCAGATGGGTAATGACTACTTGTTGTCAGGAACAAATCAAAGGTTATACATGTGTTCAGAGACTGTTAAATAAGGTCTAGGTGACTCCAAGTGATCCCTCGGCCCCGTGTCCCCATCCAGCTTTAAAGTTTAATATACTTTAAGAGCAATTATAACGCGTCATGATGTGGGAAGGTGCCGGGTGGACCTCAAAATGGCTCTGTGTTTTTTTCCTCCATTAGAATCATAATGTCCCCAGAGAGAATATGTGCTCGCTGTAGACACGGGCAAAGAGTAGCAGCTTTTACCAAGTGCTGTGTGAAATGGTGTCCTTTCAAAAAGCCAATTGAGTCCATTTTCTCCTCCCCAGGTCATCGTAATGAGCGCCACTCTGGACGCTGGAAAGTTCCAGGTTTATTTTGACAACTGCCCCTTGCTCACCATTCCTGGCCGGACGCATCCCGTGGAGATCTTTTACACGCCCGAGCCCGAGAGAGACTACTTGGAAGCAGCCATTCGCACTGTCATACAGATACACATGTGTGAGGAAGATGAGGGAGATGTACTGCTCTTCCTTACTGGACAGGAGGTAATTTTGGTGGATTTGTTTAAATGGTTTGTGCAGAGTGGAAAACGTTTGATTTGAACGGTTGTTTTAAAGGTTCTACCTAGCTGCCGTTGTTAACTGTTACGGTTAAGTAAAATTCGTACAAATATTTTGTATCAATTGATATAAAGATGAAATTAAAAACAAAAAAATCTAACTAATGAAATTAAAAAATGGAAATGAATTATTAGTGAAAAAATGTGAAAATTAGAAAGGTTGCCTTGGGAACTAACTGAAATAAGTTTGTGTTCAAGTACTAAAATTACGAAAGCTAAAATGGATTTGAATCAAAGCTAAAAATAAACCACAAAAAATACTCAACACTTTATTTTACGGTGACGTAGTTACACGTTACTACATGGTATTTAATATAGTAATTACAGTAAATTATGCATAATTACAAGTAACTAACCCTAACTCTAGTAAGTGAATGTAGTTAATTAATATTACTCAGTACTTATAAGTACAATGAATGTAACTACATCACCTTAAAACAAAGTGTAACCAAATACTCAAACTAAAACTACAATTCAAGTATATACAAATTAAGGTTTATTAAAAATATTGAATACTAAAATAATTATATATATATGTATATATACATACAACCCCCCCCCCCCCCCCCCAGTAATCCTAAATTCAGTAATCCTTCATTTGAAAAACACAGTTAAGAGAATCCAGTTATTTAACTATTGCTATATTAAAGGTAGGGTTGGTAATCCTGTTCAGAAACATTTTTTTTTTATACTGGGTGAAATGGTCCTTCCATTCTGATAGTAGTCAATACATTATGTGTTTAGAAAAAGGAATGAAACAAATCTGACCTCTGTAGCAGCTGTAGGACAGTAAAAACTCTGACCAATCACTGCCATTCGGTGCGAATGTAAAGAACCAATCAGATGCCTTCATGTCTCGTGCCCGAGCACCACTGCGTGCACAGCAGTGATGCGCGGGTCAATGTATAAACAACCCGCACCCGACCGACGTTTTCAACTAACCCGCCCGCAACTCGGACCTCAAAAAAAAAAAGAAAATATTGTTCCTGACCCGCGTTTTTTAAAGTAGCTATAGTAAATGCTCATCGCGTCATGGGCCATAGACGGAGGAACTAGGGGTGCGCATTTTTCAGAATGCTGTATGATATAGCCTAGTGTTTTGTAATAAAGGCTTGATTTATTCATTTATTTCGTTTCATTTTCTTAACAATTAAGATGCTGAATGTGTTTATCCAGTCTAATCGAAGTGTGCGTCTCTCCCCCGACTTTCCCAACAAAACCCCGCCCCCTCTCAGCAAATACATAAAACTGACATTACTGAGCTAGGCCTATATGCGTTTAAAAGTAGCCTATTAAAATGGCACAATGGCATTGCTCAGTTCAACGTGTTGGGAAATCGGGCATTTTGTCCCGCGTCAGCTTTTATTCAAAAGTTAATAACGCTCAACATTCAAAAGGTAAATAAGGATTTCCCACTTTCATCTGCAGACTGCTCGTGCGTCATCCTCGCGCATTCAGCCAATAAAGTGTAGACCTATGTATTTCATAGAACATTGTGTCTAGTACTATATAAATTACAAAGGTAAACGACCCGACCGACCGCGACCCGAATATCATTAAAAATATTTTTGGATGACTCGTAACCGCGGGCGCAGGCACCCGCTCATTTTGGATCAACCCGCGCATCACTGGTCTAGTAGGTACATGCAGCTGACTCCAAATGTGGATGCACGTTCATGTTTGTGGGGGGGCGTAGCTTTGGACGGAGCACTGACAGGAGGGGGCGGAGCTTAGAAGAGGTGCCACTTTCAAATCTGGCTAGCTCTCCAACATTACCTACTCTAGCTTTAATCTAACTTTCAGGGAGGAAACATTAGCTCATTGGTTACTGCCTCAAATTCTATGCATGGAACATTTGTGTTAAACTATACTTTTATGAACTATACTATATACTAACTATATATAAAATATACTTTATCACGAAATATAGGTTTTAAAAGTGAAAGTAGCCAAAAGCTACTCGTGTAACACAATACTTAAATCTCTTAAATAATTTCTCATAACTCTCATATTAACAACTATCCAAACTGTTTTAGACCTAAAATGTCACCCTTAAATGTCAGAGAAAAGAACCGAATCAGAGTATTTTTTTGAATAGAAAATTTTACTTTGCATATTATAGGCTACTGTAAAAACACATAATTATAGTTAATCATAACTAGAGATGAAATGGCATGAAAATCTCATTTCATGATTATAGTGACCAAAATGATCACGTTATCACAGAATCTAGTTCAAAAAGTACTAATACTACAAAATGAAATCTATTCACCAAGTTTTATGTCGAAAACCAGCAAATAACATACAATTACCATCAATATGCACTTTTTGTTTACATAACTATTAAAATAATAACATTAAAGATGATGGCCAGATTTTAAAGGAGTGTCTTTTATGTTATCTACTAACATGTACACGTTCAAATAAAGTTTTGACAAAAAAGGTTTTATAAAAAGATAAACCTCTCATATTTCAGCCTTTTAAAATAATTTTTATAAAAAGAATGAGTCAAAGATAAATTACTGACATTTACAATGCACATTACCTTTTATTATTAATAGTAAAATTCGGTCCGATTTTCCCATGGCGTCTGTCGTTGCTATGCAACCATGAACTGCGCTCTCTACAACGACAAAAGTTTTAGTAGCTAATGAATTTCTACCACCGAAAAACGCTTGCTGAAGCTCTGTTACAAGATTTATTTTCGGAGAAAATAAAGCTGTATTCTCTTTTTTTTTTATCTCGCTGCCCCTGGAAAAAATTAGCGCGTCGCTTCAATTATGAGCGCGCTTCCCGTGCGCCTACAGTACATTTGAAATAGCACACTCGAGCGCGCAAAAGACGCAATATATGAACGGCCCCTTGGTGAGCTCCCTCCAATCAGGCCACAAGCTACGTGTTGGAGACCCCCTTGACATAGCTTATGTGCACGGCACCTTCTCGGCAAGCAGGGGCACCAATTTGTCAATAATTGAAATGATAGATAATAGAAAACCGCTACGCGGTGTAGAGGATTTTTTTTTTTTTTTTTACTGCTCGTGCGGCCCCCTATGTGACATGAAAAAATGCCGCCCTGGGCGACTGCCCGGTTCACCCGTGCCAAAAACCGCTACTGGGGATAGTCATGTATTTTGCCTAAATTAATTGTGGCTTGCAAATAAAATAATTAAATTTATATTTGTTTGTCTGCTGCGATTGATATCACAGCTCTGGATTGTTTGGGTTTGTAGTGCTATCAGCCAATCAGCGTTGTCATGCAGTAACTATCTGCTGCTACAAAGTGATTTAGTCGCATGGAATTTATGAAGCATTAAAAGAAAATACAAATATCGTAGAAGAAAACAATAAAACCCAACTGTGGGTGCTTCCTGTTGTTTTGGCTGTGTGTGGGTTTGACTTCACATTCAAGATGCTCATTATGAGCCACATTTGTCATTTGTGACATTTTTCAAGCTGCCTCGCACAGAACAGTTAAATAGTGCAGAAGAGATCAATGCTTAGATTGATAATGGCCATGAACACAGCTGGCCTTGGCGCAAAGGCAAAAGCCTGTGAGAGATGGCAGAGAATGACCTAGATTCAGCCCTGAAATTAAGCCATTTATTATTTTACGTCTCCTGCAACCAGTGCTCACCTGAGCGCAGTGGAGGGTCAGGGACCCACCCAAATGATAAATACGGTCACAGATGGAGAATCACCAGCATTCCCTGCATATTTGTTCTCTTTTGCAAGGATCAAAGACAAATTAACTAAATGTCCTTGGATGCTTTACATAAAGATAATGAGAAGACCAATAAACTATGCAATTAGAGTAATGCAATAATTCAGAAGATTTAAAATTGCATTTGCAAAACATGCCTGGCAAATTAACATATTTTATGCCACATTGAGTCTGACTTGTCAAATAACTGAACATTGTACTTCCTTCATTTATGTCTCTCACTTCCCTTTTCAAAGAGAAGTCACTTCTTCGCACCATCCACCTAATCAGATAATTTGACACCCTATTTATTAACGGCAGACTCCGGTCATTAGTTTTCTCCAGTGGGTCTGGTCGTGTACATCCGTTTTCATTTGCAGGTGTGAGATTGATCGCTGGCTCGTTGCAGAATGAATGAAGTAAGTTGCAGTTGGAGTGTCTCCACCACCATTGGATGATAATTGAGTGGAGATTTATTGATGCGCAGGATTGTTCTCTTTGCAGTGAACTAATCATTATCAAGTCCAGAATGTCAGCGGACACAGGAGCTCATCTTTATCATGAACAGATCAATTCCGTGTTAGCATTTGTGATGTTTACGTGTGTGTTTTCTGCATTGTTAAAGGTTTCAATTGTAATTTAAAAAATTGTTCCAAACACTTGCCCATCTACAATTGTCCTGCCAAACACAGTCCTGTCCCAAACTCATGCTATTGTTCCAGTTAAAAACATTATCACACTGAAGAACTGCAATCCGTGTATCATTCGTTCAGTCGTTTTTTATTATTTAATATTGAAAGTAGAAAAAAACGAGAAAACAGTTCCTTTTTCATTTTTAAATTTCCCCCCCCCAAAAAAAACACGAATTCAGCTTGATTTTTCGTTCTGAGGTAGAAAAATGTATAAACAGCTTGAATATTCAATTTCTACACGTGAGTGGGAATAAAACACCCCCTTTCCTCTAATTTGTCAGCCGAAGTTCTTCCTCAGTTCCGCACAGCAGAATAAAAGTCTTCCTTTGCTGCTGCTGCACTTGTGTGGATTCTTAATACGTTTATTGCAACTACATTTAATCTTTTTCTCATCAAACAACCAGACTAATGCATGGCTCGACACATCCCGTACCGGGGAAGAGCCTAGACGGGGCTTTCTTCTGTGTAGACCAGCAGTTCTCAAGTGCCAGGGGTCCGTGAAATAATTAGATATTTTCCTATAGCCTATTTTCTGGACTGTAAATTTGCACTTTTTTTTTTTTTATCATGAAGCACGCTGTGATTTATTCCTAAGTAACTATGGCCTATATAATGCATTTTACTTCAAATAATCTAAATGTTGACTTTCAAAAGTAGGCGCGCCAAGAAGGCTGTATTTTAGTTAATTTAGAGTATTAAGTTATTTCCTCTACTGAGGAACAAATCCAAGTGATGGCGCCGGCGCATCTCGTGCTCACACAACATATCAGTTGATCACTTCTGGCATTGCTAACTTGACATCGCTGCCTGTTCATTATTAAAATAAAACAGTCAACCAAAAATATAAAAAGTTATTCTGCTTAATTTAACTGTCTGTTGTACAATATAAAGGTTGTGCCGTCAGTCACCACCTACTTGCTGTTATTCCAGACTAATTTCCCTTGCTTTGAAGATCCTGATTTAGCCTAAGGGACTTTATATTAATAGTTGGCATCCAAATTCCAAACGTTACATTGCAAATATGGAAACTTTGGACCGAATGAGAGATTCAAATAAATTAGTTTAGGCTTGCCATTTAAAATAGGCTAAATGTTGTTTGAAATAAAGGGCAGAATAGGCTATTTTTTATAGGCTATGTATATTTTGATTATACGCATCTACTTATTTTTCATTCTTGTTGTTTTCTGAATACCATTAATTTAAGTATTTGAAATGGGCTACAGTAAAGGGAAGAAAAATATGCATAGCCTATATGTTATAAATAGTGTTTATAATGTTAATGTTGTATTTTGTTTACCGGTCTTTTACACCATTTCTAATAATTAACCAAGGCTAATAATTAAATGCGTTTTTTACAACGATGTGACGGGCGTGTTTCCCTCTCAACATTATTCTGCTGTGTGGAACTGAGGAAGAACTGATGACGGAACAGTTTATCTTCGGCTGACAAATCAGAGGAAAGGGGGCGTTTCTTTCCCGCCCACATGTAGAAATCGAATATTCAAGCGGTTTATTAATTTTTCTACCTCAGAACGAAAAACTAAAAATCAGGCTGAATTCTTGTTTAGTTTTTTCCGGAAAGAAATAAAAAGGAACTCTTCTCGTTTTCTGCTTTTAATATTAAATAAAAAAGACTGAATGAATGATACACATTAACTGCTTTAGAGTAGAAATTGAAGTTGTAATTCAAATTGAAAGACACTTACACTGTTTTGCATCTTTAAGACCGTAAAGATGCTTGCTTTAAAGCAATCTATTATAAAGTGCTGTGAACGTGGTGACTTACTAGACACATTGCTTTAATCCGATTCTTTCTTATTCTTAACTGCTGTTTTCTTACTTCCTTTTTGTTATTGAGAGTAGGGCTGAACGATACATCGAATTTTTATCGTCATCGCGATATGAACTCCCGCGATGAACACATCGCAACAGACAGCCTGACACGATGAATAATGCCTGGTTCAGATTAGCACTACACGTTTTTGACTCCTAAAATCTTGTCGTGGACAAGAAACATGTCAGACTACACGTTGCTTTCCGACCAGTCATCGCGTGCCGACACACACACATTCACTCGCAAACATTCACTCGCACGCACAGACACACAAACACACGCACTCACTGTCCCTCGCTCACTCACGCACGCGCACACACACACACACACACACACACACACACGCTCGCACTCACGCTCACACTCACTGTTGCACTCTCTCACTCACTCACGTCTCGCCTCGCTCACATATTCAACCCGTCGTGGAGGACGGTTAAAGAATTAAACATGCTATAGTCTTTCTGTCGTGAAGCATCGCAGACGCGACGTAGGTTGTCGCCCACTATGACACACTATACGAGATGAAACGATCGAATCTTGCATCCCGACGCCCGTTGTCGTTATTACGAATCTCTACGACACCCATACGTCAAACGGATCGTGCCAAAATCGCGCTAAAATCGTGTATTCTGAACCAGGCAGGTAATAAACGTTTGACCTATCACGCAAAGAACCTATTAAAGCACTAAGACATGGGAACAGTATAGTTAACAATCACATTTATCGCAAGTCATATCGTCATCGCAATATTAAACAATGTTATCGCACATCGCAGCTTTTCCTCATATCGTGCAGCCCTAATTGAGAGTAAAGCATGCAGCAGATATTCACACCTTCATCTAAATGCCTCTCCTAGCATGTGGGTGGTGTCAGGATGTTTGCTAACAGTATATAGCTGCAAAGGTATTTCAAACTTTTGTTTACCCCTAAGCGAAGAACAGAAAATAATTTCAGATCTAGCGTTGCAGGTATTCGCTTTGGTGGCTTGTTAATGTGTTTTTAATTGGGTTAACGGACTTCACATGGACTAGGGCAGTTGAAAGGGTGCTGTGCTTAAGCATTTCCCATCTTAAGCATGTGATGAGACTAATGATCACAGTAGTGGAGTTGGCTATTATATTTCACCCATTTAAAAAATGATTGAGTATGCTAACATTTAGGCCAAGAATGTTATTTTAGGCTGGTCACATAGTAGTTCAGTTTGCTCCTTAGATCAATTAAAGGGATAGTTCATCCAAAAATGAAAATGATCCCATGATTTACTCGCCCTCAATCCTAGGTGTATATGACGTATGAACACTATTGGAGTTACATAAAAAAATATCATTGCTCTTCTAAGCTTTATAATGGTAGTGAATGGCAGTCCAAAAAAGTGCACCCATCCATCATAAAAAGTAATTTGTGACTGGTGTTTAGCTCTGCTCTATCTTCTGCGCTTCCACGTTCATCATTACGTCATGTGTCAGGTGAGACTTAACTTTCACCGTAAAACGATGCGTACGGCTGTCTGTTGGAAGCTAGTTATTTTTTCAAAATAAAGTTATAAATATGGATATTATTTTTCTTACACAAGCGCGTTGATTCGCTTCAGAAGGCCTTTATTAATCCCCTGGAGTCGTATGGATTACTTTTATGATGGATGGATGCACTTTTTTGGACTTCGCCATTCACTACCAGAGCAATGATATTTTTTTTTAAATAACTTCGATTGTGTTCGTCTGAAAGAAGAAAGTCATATACACTTAGGATGGCTTGAGGATGAGTAAATCATGGGATCATTTTCTTATTTGAGTGAACTATCCCTTTAAGGTGCCTCATTTTAGTTGAGCAATTTGCACTGTTTGTCCACTCAATTTTAGGGGATGAAAAGGTTCTTTATCTTTCCCGTTAATGCAGTGAATCTCTGCAGAAGAAACAAATGACTTAACTCTCTAGGCTTTTCGCAAACAGCAATTAGTTTTAAACCACACAATTTCTCAAAAATAGAAAAAAAACAGTTGCAGTTATTTGTTCAACTTTGCTCGTTCAAATCAGGTCTAAATTACCACTGATTAAGATTAGTTTTCTCCTTTAGATCTGTGCCAGCTAATTTGCATCTGCAGCATGTAGATTAAAGGGTCCATTTAAAATATTTTCCTCCAGCATTGTATCATGCCCGCTGTGAGAAGCGAGGGATCTGGATTTGGCGCCCTGCTCCAGGTGCAGGCTCTTCTGCATTGGCACAGCCGCGTGTCCCTCTCTCCCCGGCGCCTTGGCAGCACGGATAGCAGTCCTCATGACAGCTGCCGCTTCCCAAGGGCTGATGGACTATTAATACTTTGGCTAATTTGATCAATCCATTCAGATTTGCCTTGTCCTGCACCGTTGTGGCAGAGCTTTGATTAAGATGCACATGGCCACCGGCGCCATTTTCTGCGCATATTGTACCCCAGGGAGCAGTGCAGAGCGTGCGTGGACTACCATGCCTGGGATATCAGCACGCTTACGAGCTTTAATGCTTTTATGGACAAATGATCAGCTATGGCTGCTTAGATACGCAATGAAAGAGTTTCAAGTAAAATGTCTCTGAGATGTTAAGGGCCTTTTGGTGTCATAGTGCATGTCTTGATATCGATAAATGCTTTATTATAACAGCCTGAAGTTTTTGTAGAGATCATTGCTTGACTGTTTATCGTTGATCTCTTTCCTGTTTAAGTTGCAATACTCACTTTGACCTGAGGATGGCAGTACTGCATAAGCTGTGACTATAAAATCAGTAGGTCCGTTCCACTTGTGATGAGCATAATGTGCTCATGCATGAAGACAAAGCTTTGTAGTAAATGCTGAGCATTCTTCATTTGTGAATATAGTGAATATTTTCTGATTCGTGAGAGAAGGCATTTAGTAATAGTGGTCTAGATTAACTTTGACACATTCTTGTAAAATGTATAGCTTTTTAATGGTTTGTGCTTCACTATGTACTTTTTTAAAACTGATTTGAACCGGTTGGATCAGTGCTATCTCTAATTTGCTGTGACGACTGTCATGTATTTCTAGATCTCAAGCCCACAATTTTTGTGACGTTCAGCATCACTTAACTGATCTGTTGTGATTTGCTCCTGGTTATGCATCATTGCAGCTTCCTCATCTCACATTAGCCCTACTACATTGCCATCTGGAATAATAAAGCTTGTGTGAGTGTACACACATACCCTTGTGACTGCCGCTGTTGATAGCGCAGCCATAGGAATCTTACCCAAGCGCTATGCACTCCAGCTTTCGTTTTCTCACTCGGTCGACACAACTGGCATGTCAAGTGTACCGCAACTAAACCACCCAAGCCTCAGTGATTCTGGTGTTTTTCCAGCATTGGGGAATTGATTCAGCAGTTAATGATGTTTGTAAAAGAAGCTAAGGTGGAGATTAGTGGGTAGCTGATCCAGAATCAGTTGATATGAGTTGAAGTTGGACATAAAGGGCAGATTACACATCATTACTGTTTGTCAAAACACTATTCTTCATGTTTTTTTTTAAAGGACAGTTCACTTAAAATGACAATTTTCATCATTTACTCATTCATAGTCATTTTTTATGTGTAACCTAAGATATTTTCCATACAATGGAAGTCAGCGGAGTCCAAAACAACATTGAACTCCAGTGACATTTGCTGTATGGACAAAAATACTTGAAACATCCTTCAAAATATGGTCTAATCCCAGGGAAACTGAACCAGTCACAAAATCCTAAGGGAACATTGTGGTTTTGTTACAATGTTTTTGTTTGGTGGCTTTTGGGTCCAATTGAGAAAAAAAAAAAAATAGCCTTTTCTGGATGGAAAAATGCAAGCCATCCTAGACTAACCTTTCATCATAAAATCACCCAGGCCCATTGGAAAATAATGTGTCCGTGAAATAATCTGCAAAATATTACGTTGCTGCTTAATTGCATGTTTCATGACACTTTCAAAGTGTCCAGTGAGTCAAAATGTATTAGTTTACACATTAATCTCCGTTTGAGGTCATAACATAGTATTGTGCAAGGAACTATGCTAGAATAAGTCTTTATCAATCCATATTCTGCACCTATAATCATAATTTGTGTGAAAAGGAATAAGTTGTTGGTGTTTTCCTGCCACTGTAGTGTTATTTTCAGCTGGAAACTGCAGTATATTGTAACAGAATATAACTTCACTGTAAAAATTATTTCTACTTCTACAATTTGTTTCATTAAATGTTACCTGGATTTTCTTTAAGTATTTGTTAGCAGTTTACTAGCAATTTCTTTTTCTTTTCTTTTTTCAATGTAGAGGCACATTTTGTTCCTAATGTGTAGTAATTCTATTGAATTGACTCCCCAAAAATGTCTGTCTTTTGGCACTTAGTGTTCATTTTGCACCTGATTCTCAGTCTGTGGCCTTTAACGTCAGTCTGTTTACATTTCTAGGAAATCGATGAAGCCTGCAAACGGATCAAACGAGAGATTGACGATCTCGGGCCTGAGGTTGGTGACATCAAAATCATCCCGCTTTACTCCACGCTGCCACCACAGCAGCAGCAGAGGATCTTTGAGCCACCTCCACCCCGTAAACCAAGCGGCGCCATCGGCAGGAAGGTAAACATCACCGCCACGCAACACGATACATGCCTGTAACTAGATTGTGTTTTGAACTGCTGTAAACACAGCATTTTCATGAAAGGTATTGCATTAGTCCCTCTGTGGTTTTCTTTGAGATATTGCATCAAGAATCAAAATATCTCAAAGACAAATGTGAAAGGGATAGTTTACCTAAAAATGTAAAATGTCTTTCATTCATCTTTGAAACACAATGAAGATATTTTCAATTTTCAATTTTTCCCCATGCATTGAATGTCTATTTTAAGCAAATCTCCCATGCATTAAAAAGTACAAGAAGAAATCAAAGTAGGGAACAAAATTCTAATGGATTTGAAACACCGTAAGGAGGATAAATTATATACATTTTTGGGTCAACTATCCCGTTCACGTTTGTCAGTGGAATATTAAATCAATCAAAATATTGATATTCATATTGGCACAGCCATAGTAGCCTTTTTAATCCATTTTAAAAAAGAGGATGAGAGAATGACTCAAGTTTGTCTGTAGAGGGAAGAATGAGGAGCAAGGAATGGTGGATATTAGGTTTTTCTTTTTTTCTCCCCTTCCACCTTTAGCTTTGGTGAAGCAATGACTCATAACATATGCTGCTTTTTTCAGTATATGATTTTTTTTTTCTCAAATTTTGGAAAGGAAATTTACTCATCCTTCTATCATTTGAAAAGTGTTAGCGCAGTAATCTTATTTTTTTCTTTAGTCTGTTTTGCTTCCCGTCTGTCGCCTGACTTGCCATTTTTCCATTTTTGGCATGTTGTCTTTGAAAGAATGAGATTCACTGTAGATGTTTTATCAGAGATCATCCACTGTAAAGTGTTTCATCATCCGTCATCCTTTACTCTTAGCAGGAGGTTGTGCAGATGCAATCGTCCTTTTGTTTTCTCTGTTCCCGTTTCACTTCTCTCCTCTCAAACAACCCTGACGATTACAGTATGAAAAGCACCTGGACGTCTGCGTGACTGGCCAAAGATCTGACAGAATATCATAACTGATCATCAGCTATGAGTTTGCAAACATTTAGCTGAACATCTGATGAGGAGTTGATTAATGAGTCATCGCCCCAGCTTCCCCTACAGAAACCGATCCGCTTGTCATTATTGCTGGCAAAGATTACTGATGTCCTAATGAGCGAACGCAAACGTTCTCTGATCCGCAAATTTCCTCATTCTTGTTCCTTCAACTTGATGGCTGTATTTGCAGCCTTAACGAAGTCTTTGCTACATGCCTGGTTTGTGTTTTGATGTACCAAAAAGCATCAGTGTCCGCCTGCTTCAGATATCAAGTATCTGCCTCGTCCATTCCTCTCCACTAGGGCATTGTGTCATTTCATCTCTCCCCTGTCCACTTCCATGTTTAAAGAGGCTCTGGGTTTCTCTGAGGTTTGATTACTCGTAAGCCAGGGCATAAGCTGCTTCAGAAGTTCAAACAACCGCTGCTGTTCGCCTGCACTGTTCAGAAGAAAATGAAAGTGAACATGGATTCACAGGGGCTGATGTGAATATGCAGCAACCCTTGTGATGCAAAATAATGTTGGGAACAGAGAACTGCATGTTCAGAAACTCTTCTATTTAACCCCCTCCCCCTTTAAAACAAATTATTTTCATGCCATTTTTATTTGATTTGTTGCTATTTATAGAAATTATTTGTTTATTTGTTTAATATATTGTCATATTTTTAGTCAAAAGCTCAGACTAACAAATAAAAGTAACTAAAAATGTTTCCCCTCTTTCACTTTCCATGAAAAATGTTTAAATTAAAAACCTTCCCATGCTATTACTTTAGGTCCAAATTTATTTTAACGCAATGTTTTTTTAATCCAACTACTGTTTCAGTATTATAGAGATAATATTGTTTTTTTATTCATATTTTGAAAAATTTATATTTTCTGTTTTAGTTAATTTTTGTAATTGTGTTGTTCCTTTTTGGGATGTCTATTTGCATAAATTCCCATAATCGGTCAAATTAACAAACAATTAATTGATTAATCCGTTAACCTTAACCTCTTTAATCCAAAGCGTGGGTGCCAAGTTATCACATTACTTAACCACTTAGCTGTTACTAACCAAAAATAGCTGTTGTTTTACAGTAAATGTAGGGAATATGACCACCTAACAAGGGCTTTTAAATTAGCTGACACTAGATGTGCTCTGTTTTCATAGTGTGAAAAGTTTTTCATGAAAATGTGAGCTGTAAAATCATTGTACAGAAGTCATAATATCATTGAAAAGGTCTCAACTAGCAGAATACAAGCACATTTGTTTGTTAGAGACCTAACTGTGCCAAGTATTTGTATGAAAGAGCACCGCTGACGCACATGTAAACAGTATACACAATGCTTTTTATCGATGAAATTCTCTACAATTAATCGATCATCAATTAAACATTAGCGTTCCTATTGTCATTTGTTTATTTTAGTACATCGTTAAACTAAATTACAATATGTTGTTTACCTATTACTTGGAACTTAATAAATTTTAGTTCCGGTCTTGGTTAACTTGCATGCTAATGGTAATCGTCTATTATTATTTATAGATTATTATGGTCTCAATACTGGCATTAGCACAGTTATTGCTCCTTGAGTAAAGCAACATACAACATCATGGTTGTCATGCAGCCCTTTACAGGTGACATCGTGTGTCGATATACATTGTGATGGAATGTTAAAGGTTTGTTGCATCAGGTCATTTTAACAGTAATTTGAACAAGCAGCAAAAATCGTTTTTTGAGTGTGCAGTATCTGTACAGCGTCTCATATTTATTTATTTTTTTGGCACCTTGTTTTTCTGTCCTTCTGTGGCAGCAGTACATAAGGATAGGCTCAGATTACCTTGTAAAAATGTCAACTCTTCACACCCTCTGGCATATATTAAACACAATGCATATAAGCCACCTTTAGCAGATACGGGGTGCGTGTGTGGATTTTGAGATCCGCACCTGTGCAGTCACATCCTCCTTCAGGACAAATCCAACAGCCCTATTGCACTGCTGATGCATGGATTTATTAGATGGGATTTAACTTCATGTGACACTCAGCAGTCACATGTATGGGAATTGAGGACTGTGGCAAATTTTGGCAGCAAAATTCTTGTTGATTCTTGAGTTAATTGGGATGTGGTAAGATCTCCCTGGTGCTGTGTGCAGGAATGGAGGGTTATGGAAGAATTTAGGAGACTGCGAGTGTGCCGTGTGTGTTAACCACCCAAAACAATCCTTAATGAATATCTGCTTTGAGTGCTTTTTACGAGGTATTTAGACCCTTCTAGCCTGATAGAGACCATGTTCAGGCATACCTTTGCTTGTAGTAAAAACATTTGATATGTCACTCTTCACTCGAAGGATTGTCATAATAACATGTCTGTTTTAAAGGTTGTCGATACAGCCCAGTAATGATTATGATTTTTGGATCTCCTTCCTTTCATGCAGCTTAAAACCCCGAGGCACATTGGAATTGTGCTATTGCTGACGAAATGTCTGTTTAGTTCAATACAGAAACAGACAGACGAGAATAGTCTCGTTCTATTTGCAATTGCCATGGTTTCCATAGTCACTTTTAATTCAGTTTGATTGAAGGCAGGGTTTCCCTTATCTTTTTAAATATGTAATGCGAGCGACTCTGTCTGGTCAACTGCTGTCATGGCGGAGCAAGTCAAAAAACATATCATACGGTAAAACTGTCGATGTGTTTATAGCTAATAATTACCTGAATAGCAGTACATCTGATTTAATAGCACAAACATTTGAAGGTAAGGCTATATCACCCACCAGAACTCACAATACGATATTGTTGTGAATGTATTAAATGAATAGGCTTGGACTTGGTGCTGATAACCCAATGCACAGGACAATGGTGACACCAGAATAAAAACATTCATGATTCTGAAGCTGAAACTGCATAATTATTTTAGACGAATATGCTTGCACTCTGTCACGGACTAGATATATGTAAAATAAATAATGTATAAGCCACTTTTTACTGGTAACAAGACATTTGGCATTATCAGAACCCACAAATATTCCCCCATTGCATTATTATGCTTTATATTCAACATTATATCTAATATTTTGTTGTAGTACTACTGACACAAAATCTGAAAACTAAAAATGTTCTCACACAGTAATTTAAATTTTTTCGGTGAACTATACACAACACATATTGTCACTATCCACGATGCATATTGTTGCATTTTTTTATTGCGATATATTGTAGGGCCCTATAAAATCTATTAGATTTTTTTTCCCCAAATTCTGTTTTTCCATTAAATTTTTTGCAAATTCTGTTAATTTTTGGGAATTCAGTTTTTTTTACCCTATACTATAATTAGTCATTAAAAGAGTGTGCTTTTAATGTTAATTATCAATTTACACATAAAATAGGAATGACCTTAAATGTATTGAGGTAACAAACATCACATTTACTGTGATACTAAATACTGCATGATGCAACATAACACTGCACTCTAAGTACTTCCAGTAACAACAAAATATTATATGGTTATGAGCTTTAAAGGGCACCTATTATGACATTTAAAATGTTCCTAATGTTGTTTAGGGAGTCCCCAACAACAGTTTTACGTGCATGCAATGTCAAAAAACACTTTTGTTTTCGTATAATATGCATTTATTTTTACCAGATTTGCTCACCGACTCCCAAATGATTCGTTCAACGACTCGTTTTTCCAAACCCCTCCTTTGCGCGACGCTAATCTGCGTTGATTGGTCAGATGACCCAGCAGTGTTTACAGAGATAATACTTATCGTTTAACATGGAGTACAATGATGCTTTTATCAATTAAATCGTGTTATAATAATGATTATAGTCCACTGCTTTGTAGTTTGTAGTAAAAAACTAAAAATAAGATAATGAATTTAATGTTACGTTAGCGAGCATAGCCCAGAGTTCATATTGTAAAAGCACAATCAGTCTTTGTTTGCATTAGCCCGATGCATAAACATAACGTTTTTACAAAAAAAAAAAAAAAAATGCAGTTACGTTACTACGAGGTATTACTCTATTCTTTAAGACAACTCCGAAAACAACGACAAACACTTCACATTAGTGTTGTCAAAAATATCGATATTTCGATAAATATCGATACTGAAATATCTGAACGGTACCAATACTAATTTCCCGAAGTATCGATACTAGCCAAACTTTCACTTTCACTTCTCCCCAAAGGCGCGTTGACAAACACCACACGTGACGCACTCGTCTCATTCGCTCTGGTTAAATAGCAAAAGTGAAGTGAATGGAAAGATGGCGAGGGCGGCGCCCCCGCGACTGGCTTTGGTTGATTGATAAAGAACACCGCGAGCGGGCATGTTGGAGAATAGCGCGGACACGCGTAAAAACACACCGCGAGCGAGTCGGAGTCGGAGAATAGCGTGGACACGCGATACACACCGCGAGCGGGCATGTCGGAGAATAGCGCGGACACGCGCTTCACACTGCGAGCGGGTATGTCAGAGAATAGCGCAGACACGCGCTTCACACTGCGAGCGGGCTGCGGGCACCCAAAAGATTGTTTGACAATCAATAATCCCTCACATCACTCATTTTTTTAAATTATTTTATAGGTGAAAACAGACTTAAGGAACAGGCTCCAGGGGTACCATTTAGCAAGCATAGGCTACGCTCAGCATCAGGGGTGTTTGTTGTTTGGACAGACCTTTCCCCACTGCTAAAAACAATCCTAAACGAAACTCTGTAACTCTTCTCATTTTAACTTTTCTGAAACATTAACCAAGATGGCCTAGTATTGTTGTTGATATGAGTCTGTGTTGTCTCGTTTTTTCACCGTAATTCTTAGTTAACATAATCTGACTGAGGAATCCGACAAGTAAACTGACAAGTAAACCGACAAGTTTAACTGTGGTCAAATGTAAATTAACTTGTGCCTATTTAACTTTATTCAGAAAATTATTATTTAATTCTGCAATTTGCCTTCATTAGCGATTATCATCAATTTGATTACACAGATATGAATTAAACTAGACAGCTAGACAATGGCATCTCCGAATTCAATAATGAAATGCCTTTAACTAAAATTTGAATGTTTAATCTTATTATTATACATTACTGACACTCTATCCTCCAATTTGATACTGTTGAGTGCTTTTTTACAGTAAAAAGCAAAAAAACAGTTTTGGCCTATTACAGTAGGCTATATTTTAATCTTTGATTACAGTAGGTTATACAAATACAACGGGTCATGTTAGCCCTGGTCCAATTAAAAAATATTAACAGATAGAACTCAGGACATTTTTGTTCATGTAAAATATACCTCATTGTCATGTTCTAGACTTGTTATATTTAGCTTTAAATAAAAAAAAATACCCCCTTAATATTGTGGCAGTTTTTTTCTCTGTGGTATCGAAAATGGTATCGAATATCGATATTTTTCAAGGTATCGTATCGAAGTTAGAAATTGTAGTATCGTGACAACACTACTTCACATATCTCAATACAATTGCCATTGAAGACCTAGAAGCTAAACTGTGCTTACACAACAAACAAAATAATTATTAAGCATGCTACATAAAACATAAATGCAACAATTATTAATAACACTTACAGGTTGTGATACGGAGGAGGAAGCTGATGCAAATACACTTGGAACTGAACCTTCCTTCAATATCAGCGGCTCGCGAATCCAAGTTTGATTGCATTTAAAAAGCAATCGTCTTCAAAATGGCGCGAACAAAGCACAAGGCTCGGACTATACTTCTGTGGTATAGTTGTATATATGAATTGTAGCCACTTAGTCTTCAAATGCTCCTCCTTGGGCAGATGAAAACAGTTGGCTTTTGAGTCGCACTTCAGAACACAGCGTCTCGTCGCCATGATATTTTCCCTGACCTTGGAGCGCAATAAGTGGGCGTATCGTATTCAAATAACTTGACAAGTTGACATCATCTAGTCAGAGAAAAAGCTTCGGCCTTCTAACGATTCATAAAAATGACTGAGTCGACTCTTACTTTTGAAAGACTAACTTTATATATGGTACACTTTCATATTTCAAACTTTGCAGGATGTTTTTGTTCACTTAGATCTATGTTACACACTACATGAAAAGTAAATTTCAAAATTCCATAATAGGCGCCCTTTAAAATATGAATGGTTATATTAACAGGTTAAAACGCAGTGCAGCTGCACAGCAGACACATCTAGTGAGCGTCTAGCGCAGCCATTGGTTGTGCTGCGGCAACTGCACGAACCTATGGCTCTTCGCGCCCTGGCGCTTAACCTAGAAATCAGGTAAAATAATTTCTTAACCTAGAAATCAGGTTAAATCGACTGAAGCGATCCCCTGATCAGAACGGGAGGGGTTGTGTTGCCCAAATATTATTATATTTCTTGAGTGGAGTAATAATGCTGAAATTCAGCTTTGTCACCACAGGATTTACATTTTGAAATGTATTAAAATACTTCACAATATTACTTTTTTATTGCAATTTTAATCAAATAAGTGAACCACTGGTGTCCATACGAGACTTAATTATTCCAATCTTATGACCAGTAGGGTATGTAGTGTGTCTCTACCTTGAGGTATTTGACCAAAAATGAACATTGAATGAGAGGCTCATTCGAGAGAATTGAAATTGCACTTATTCAAGTGAAATGTTGCTGGTATTAGCCTTGTTCAGTCAGCCCGCCAACCTTTTTCCAGACCACTTGCTTATGGATCATTGCTTCCTAAAAGATGCAATTTCTCAACACCTCATGGTTCAATGAGTATGACTAAGTACTTGTAATGCATTTAGTGTTTTTGCTGTGAAATTCATTCCAATGGTGCTCACCTTTTGATAATTTCCATGGCTACCACTCTGGAATATATTTCATCTCAAAGGTCTTTCCCAGGTGGCCCTATTTTCTGAAAGGATGCAGACTGGTTAGGAACCCTCATTTCTTTTTATCATATGTCTGGAGCGCTCCGGACCCCGCTGTCATTCAGTGGTCTGTTAGGAGCACGCTCTGTGGTCATTGGGTCGTGGCCCCCAGTCTCCAGACTCCAGATGGCCTTTTTTCAGCAAATTCTCCCGGCCTTTCTATGAATATATAGGTAGATGATTCTTTTCAGCAGCTGAATTACATCAGGTCAAAGGCTCCATGAATGGAGTAAAAGAAAAAAACACTTTTTGAAGCCAAGCATTTTGTGGCTAGAGCGAAATCCACTTTTAAAAGTAGGACTTAAGTGCCTGAAAGGCATTTTGAGGAGGCTGAATTACATGAAATATTTAAGCTTTCTCACTATTATTTGTTTTCTGTTAGTAATAGAGGCCAGAAATTATGAAACTCAATTTGCATTTTGCAAATATACATAGAAAAAAACTTTTTTTAATGGAGCGTGCTAAAGGAAGCACTTATAATACTATTGCTCCCATTTAAGGTTAGGATTTTAAATACATCCCTAACCTAATGAATTAAAACTTCAGTGCTTGTTTTTTGCTGTATGCGTTATTTATAACTCAAACTATGTGCCTATTGCTGCAAGACATTGAATTATTTTTGAGAAAAAGGTGCAAAAATCCCATTGATTTTAATCGAAAGGAACCTGAGCCATATTTAGGAACCAGAATATCATACTCATTTAGTAAGAAATGGACATTTACCCTATTCATTTTTTAATCTTATTATGAATGATGCATCCATGCATGTTTCATTTTCTTAAATGTATTTTTTCAAGATTTATTTTTGATCTTGCTAATTTTAATAAATTGGTTATAACCTGATATTCCGGTGACACGACAGACTTCTCCAGTCATTTAATCCATGACTTGCATGCGAGCAACATTCCAAACTATTGTTATCTATGAATGTACACCTTCTTTTGTCAATGACGACATCCTTCTACAGCTCTGGGGCTTCTCAGTTTTTTTTCGGGCCACTCGCATAGTTTTGAATTGAACACAAAGCAAAACCTTCTAAAATTATAGAGACTTAAACCTACTTGACTCACATTGGGGTTTCTCGTTGTGTGATGCATGACACTCCCATTTGGCTTTTTTAAAACTTGTGCCAGTTGCCGATGCAGTGTTATAAAGCTCTCCTGAAGCTTTAGCTCTCTTCTTGGACACTGTCATCTCAGCGTATCAAAGACAGTCCACAGTCTCTAGCTCAAAGATGATTCAATATGTCACTATACCACACATGATGAAGGCCACCTGTACTGTAAAGGGACCGAGAGAGCAAAGAAGCGAGACGTGGCATTAATAATACAGTTTCTTAGAGGTGTGCTTCTCCAGGGAGGGGAAGATGGCTGCATGCTGTGCACAGACATGTATCTTGCCGCCAAAAAGAGCAATAGTAATATGTCTGGACGGGCTGCTCGGCGGAAAGCAGTCCGGCTCAGCCAGCACACTCCCAATTTGACTTGATTGCAGCAACTGTTGCCTTACTCCCCTGTAGGGTTGTATTAGTCTTCCAGCTTGCGACAGCTCACTGAAGTGTCTTTAAGGATTTAATTCCCACTGATTTTTTTTTTGTGCCTTTTTTCCACCCCCTCTCGTTACCACATAATTTTTTTCTTTTCATTAGATTTTTTTGTTTTGTTTGGCCAGATCAGTACAGAAGTCTAAAATATAAAATAAAACAAATAAAATATCAAAAGCGAGCAATTATGGTTTGATGTATGGCTACATACATCAAAATATGTAGCTTAAACTCAGAGTAAGGGTTTAAACTTTTATTTTGAGACGTGTTTGTGTGAACGGTGCCAATCTGAGACGCACGAAACCTACAGGCGTGGAAATAATTAATATTAAACTAATAATAATTAATATTAAAATATTTGTTAAACCTGCAGGTCAAATATTTAATTGAATCGCAATCGCCTTTGTGAATTTACAATAGCACCATGCTACAGTATGTTTTTTTTAAATGTGCAGCCTTAGAATATGATCAACGGTTAATGGATTCTTGTCTGCGGAATGCATCACTTCCGGTATTTTGACGAGTACTCAACACAAGTAAATTGCTGTAGAGGATTTTTAAAAATAGAGTACCCTGAATTTAATTGTGGAATTGTTACAACCCTTGTGATATTGCCCTCATCACACTTGCCTTTATGTGTAGAGAGCAGAAATATTGTACAGTCTTGAGGGTGTCAACTCTTGTTCCTTTTGGTCATTCCTTCATAGCAGTGTTCAAAAAATAAATTGGATAATCTTTGCATTTTTATAGCAACATACTTAATACTAATCCGTACTCCATAGCAACCGCAAAGCAATGTTCTGAAAACATTCAGATAATCATAGCAACATGGCAACTTTCTTAGTAGCAATTATAACATTTTTGGATTATATCGATGTACTTAAACGCTCAGAACACAAACCTATCTGCATAGCAACCCCTTGTCAACCACCCAAGTTCCATTGTGGCAGTGAGTTTACCTCAGGCAAGCACCTTTCTTCAGAAATGTTATGCATAGTCATCCAGGTAATTTTAGAGTGTCTAGTATAACTTGTTCAAAAAGTAGATGGACTTTGAGTTTTGCTTTTATTTATTTTTTGGTCAATATCTGTTTGGTCAGTTTGATCTCAGTCTTGACCGTAATGTTTCTCCTCTCATAGGTTGTGGTTTCTACAAACATCGCTGAGACGTCCCTGACCATCGATGGCGTGGTGTTTGTAATTGATCCTGGATTTGCCAAGCAAAAGGTTAGTCTTCTCTTCTCTGCCTCACTTGTCTAATCTCACCCCATCATCTGTTTCTCTTGCTTCTGAAATCCCCAGATAAACCCAGTGGCGGGGCTCTGACAGTGACTCGAGATGGAAAAGCTTGTTATTTATTCTGCTGACATTTCCCTAGCCCAGCTGCTGCTGTCATACATGTAGTCCAGTCAGAGATGAAGGATGGCTTCGCTTTGGCATATTGCTGTGGTGCAATGGTGTGCATTTATTATTCACACAGCTCTTTCCTTCTCGTCGCACAGGTGTATAACCCTCGTATTCGAGTCGAGTCGCTGCTCGTAACGGCTATTAGTAAGGCTTCAGCCCAGCAGAGAGCCGGCCGTGCTGGACGTACGCGCCCGGGAAAGTGCTTCCGACTCTACACCGAGAAGGCCTACAAGACTGAGATGCAGGTTTGTGTAACGGATCATTACTGCTGTAGGCTTCTGGGAAGCGATTTGATTATATGCCAGCGATGTTGGTTGGGTCATTTGTTGATCAAACAACAGATGGACTCAGTGGTCAAGCCAGACACTGGTTCCTTCACAAGTCTTTAGTACTTCTGGTCACTTCTAGCCTCTCTTTTGTACACACGTACAAATGGAAAATGTCCATATCAGCTAAATGAGTTTGAATTTCCTCAGGAGCTGCAACTTGAGAGTATTAATAGAAAGCATCAGCTAATTTGTTTTCCTTTTTCTTTGTTTATCTGCATTTCTCCTGTCAGGATAACACATACCCTGAGATTCTCAGGTCGAATTTGGGCTCTGTGGTGCTACAGCTCAAGAAGCTTGGTATCGATGACCTAGTGCACTTTGACTTCATGGACCCACCAGGTATAGAATAAAGTTTTGAGTTTGTTACTCAGTGTCTGATACTATAAAATGATTCTGTGTTATGGGGCAGCACACTTCCTCACATAAATGGTCTGATATTTCGGAGTCTTTGCTTTGATCGTGTAATTGCTTTTATGCTATATGAAGACTGATGTGGAAATTCATTAAAACTGCATGATGACCAGACTTGTAGTCGTTGAATAGTAACGACTGGAACATTTCCTTGTGATTGGCTCATCATCTTTTCTGAACGGTTCATGACCTTAAAGATCTCTAAAGCCTCCCTGAAAATGCTTATTGAAGCTTTCTACTTCTTGAAATACTGATACATTTGACTACTTAAAACCACCTAACTAAATGTATGATGGGTAATATAAAAGACAATATTCAGTATCGTTTAGGGCTGCCTACAAATACGATTTTTCTTGTCGACTAGTAGTCATTCCCTCAAGTCGTTAATCGACTAATTGCACATTTATATTAGTTTAATTACTTAAAGATTTGCAGCGGAGAATACTAAACCATAATGAGCGTTTAATATATACAGGCGTAATATAGCCTATTCTGCACTAAAGCGCACAAAGCTTGCTGCAAAGCAACGGCAAAAGTAATGATTATGAATGTTGGAAAAAAGAGCAAGACGACTTTTTAATTATTTATTAATGAACTAGTGTTTTCAGTTTCCGTGTCAGCTGCAAAGATGTTGACGATGCTGAATCACCATCTCCGCAGTATAGTGAATGTCAAATTAAAATTTAGTTAGTGATTCATTTATATAAAACAATGTAACAATTAAATTATAACACACACACACACAAATACAAATATATTATTTGTTTATTCATATATTTAAAATGTAAAAAAAGCAATAATTTTGGATGATGCTGAAACTAATATAGGTCGTTTAGTTGAAGTTCCCAGGGTACCGTAGCTTATGTATTTGTTTACCTGAGTTCAGTAAGCATGGGATTAGATGCACTCAATCTGGCACACAAGAGGCCAAATGAAAACATCAGGAATTTGTGGCACTGGATGAGGCTGATGGAAGCCATTTGCCAAATACTCGCTTAAACTTTCCTTACTTTAATGTACCTTTTAGCTTTCCTTCTCATTGATTTGCCTTCAGTTAACACACCGGCACGTTCCCTGTTATAGTTCATTTCTGATGTGGTGTCCGCATCGTAAATTACTTTTCCAGGCGGGCTCACTGCATGGCATCTATACTTAATTATTGCCCAAAACAGATTACTTGCCTTAGCACGAGCAAATGCTACATCCTTTCAAAACAAATAGAAAAAGTATTTCTGATATACGAGATCAATACTTGTTCATAATAACAAACTGACCGCTGCACTTTTTTTAAATGAAGTTTTCCTGACTCATTGATAAAGACAGACAGTCTTTCATCCTATTCAGCAAACTTCTCCAAACCTTAGGCAATGCTAATTTTCAGTTAACATGCAACTGGTCATTAGAGCCAAACTCTCTAGAGCCAAAGGTCAGTAATTGAATTTGTTGGTGTGTGACCAGTGTTGATGCATTAAGTAGAGCTTCCTCCCTATAATTGAATTAGTGGCGCTGCTGTTTGGAACTGCTTGCATGTCAGATGAAAAATTAGCCCCCTTTGTCTTGAATTAAAAGTTAGTAGTTGTCCAGGGGACCACAGCCACAATGTTTTTACTGCAAACCGATGGCTTTCATTTGCCTCTTATGTTGCTTTTTTTTATATACCTCCAATGTAGCTAATGCAAGTATCCCATATTACTTTTGCTCATGCTTGGGTTTAGAATGAGTGATATGTATCATCTATTATAATATTGTAATTGTTGTTTTAACAATGTGCCTAGTTTTCATAATTTCACAAATTAAAGATGGTCCTACTACCCTAACTATAAGGTCCAATTGACAAAATATTGTCCAATTATTGTTCAACAAAAATCATTTTTGTCATTCTCACACACCTACTCAGCACACCTCCAACAGCCTGGCAACTACTCATGGCATTTTACAAAAATGTCCCAGTTTATTATTGTATTGTAATATCATATTTTTCTGGCAGCTCCTGAGACCCTGATGCGAGCCCTGGAGCTGTTGAACTATCTTGCCGCACTGAATGATGATGGTGACCTGACGGAGCTGGGCTCCATGATGGCTGAGTTCCCTCTTGACCCCCAGCTGGCCAAGATGGTCATCGCCAGCTGCGAGTTCAACTGCTCCAATGAGATCCTGTCCATCACCGCAATGTTATCAGGTAGTATGTGCTCATGTACACACATGACCCCTGCATATGAATTATTAGAGAAGAATGGCTATGAAATTTAATCTAACGGACTATGAAATATTAATGCTTTGTAGCTCACTCATTATCAATTAGAAGCGTGTCTGAAAATGCTCAGAACGAAATGACAAAAAGATGTTAGTCTTCTGTTTCATTGTCTACATATCCACAATTTTAAGTTGCCAACCAAGTTAATCATAATGGTTGCATAAACAGTCTGCTTATGCTTTTAGCTGCTTGGCTGAAGTCATTATATAGAACGACTCTCAAAGGAAGGACTCGCAAACAGTCAAGTCTCTTAATGTGTCGCACTGTTAGACTGCTAAATCAGAATGGTGCTTGAGCTATTAAATGTCTGTGATGCAGAGGGGTGGGGGAGAGTAGGACATAGGATACAACCGCTTAAGACAGGGGTGTCCAAACTAGTGTTGCGATATTTCGATACGTGTGGATACTCAAATATCTGAAATGGTTCCAATACACTTTTTCTACAGTATTGACCAATCCCAGCTGCACGTTCTCGCTCTCTTCCCTTCGACAGTGAATTGACACGCACAACCCTCCTCTCACTCACTCGTCTCATTCGCCCCTGTTGAATACGGCTTGTATTGCGCATAATTTTAGTAATTCCCACAGGTTTCACGCTCACACCAAAAGCGCACACACCACTGATCTATATAAGTGCCGTTCACATAAAGCCGCCTCTCAAACAATTCACAAGTACCGAATTGACTTATTTTTCGTGGCTTGTTGCATTTAAACGGTCAAATACATTTAAAAAAATGGTCAAAATGCCCATTTTGCTGAGTATTCAGGTGAATACAGTCAGTTTTTCCCAATGGTATAGAAAATGGTGTCAAATATGCTGTTTATCGGTAGCATGATCGAGAGTGGCGTTGTGCCCAGCGAGTAAACTCATTTGACCAAAAGACAACGCAGCGTGACTTTAGAGCAAACTTAATAAATAATCTATGTGGTGCGGTTCAAACAAGTAGTGCTGATCCGCTTTTGGCGCGTTTAATGTTTCTCATACACAATGGAAATGGCAGCACTTGTTAGTTATTAAATTATATTCACTCACAGTTCTGCTACACCTGGCCAAAAATTTAGTGCTGTCACCTTGTGTTGATATTGTGAAACTGCATGATTTGTAAATTATGCGTGGCGGGTCACGTAATATATTTTAATAGACAAACTTTGGACAGCCCTGGCTTAAGAGCTATCGCTTACTAGCGCTTTAGAGGTTCAAGCTTTGTTTGACAGATCTGAACTGACCCGAGTAACCCTTCAAACAATTATGGGTTCCAAATCAGGTCTAATATAACCTAAAATAAAAAATATGAACCTCAGTTTTCTTTAAAAAAAAAAGAAAAATATATATTTTAAAATATTAAAAATAAGTCTTTTTTAAGGACTAAATTTAAGATTTATGTATTTGAACTGCATATCAAATTTACATCCATTTTGATTTCTGTTTTAACTAATTTAATAAGGAACTTAAATATATATATTTTATTTAATCTTAATTAAAAACTTAGTGGCGCATATTCATCAGTCATAAATGAAACGGGTAAGCTTTCTGCACTCAAAAAATCATGACATTGTTTACATGTACTGTGAAAAAAAAATAGTAATGAACTCATACATTTTTTTTTAATCATTTTAAAATTGCAATCCAAACGAATGTAAATGCATTTCAAATAAATGTTGGCCTAAGTATTTTTTGTGTAAATGGCAGCATGTATTTTAAATGAACGTCAGTCAGGTTTGACTGTGTCGAGTGACCTCGTCCCCCCAGAAAAATTCTCAGGCCACAGGTTTAGCTTAATTTCCACTGCAATAATTTCTCTCTTCCAAAAAGGCAAAACGAAAAGCCGAAAGCAGAAGCTCTCCCCCCACCCCGTCCTACCATTTGGTGTAGTCTACCCTGTGCCGTGCTCTAGCCTCAGAACTAGGCCTTTTGTCCTGTCTGGGTGAACGCTTGACTCATCCCTATGGGCGGCTATGTTGGGGCCCATACCAACCTTGTTTAGTCCCACAGTGCTTTGTGCGTCCCACCGAAGCCAAGAAGGCAGCTGACGAGTCCAAAATGAGGTTTGCCCACATCGACGGGGACCACCTGACCTTGCTCAACGTCTACCATGCCTTCAAACAGAGTACGTATACACACACATACACTTGCATCTTATACTCATGTGAAATGATTCCCTCCCCCCATTTTTAATTAGCCTAATTGCCTAAATCTATTACAACTAATTTCAGGTTGTTTTTGTAGGTGGCTGAAAATCGTAATTTGTTTCATCAAAATCAGTGCCTTCGAGGCACCATGGTACTAAAACTGTTCTGAAAGGCACAGCGAATTATGTGCAGTTCATTTCTCACTTTAGCTTCCATATTTTCTCAAACTCTCATGGGGTTTCTTGCATCTCACTCGGTATCTAGTTGTCAGTGCTTATTTGAAACATTCTAAAAATCATGAGAGTATTTTTGTGTTCATGTGATGCTGACAAGTTTCATGTTACGGCATTTTAATTTGTCAGTACGAAAAAGTCCAGAGAATTTGATTGTTTAAATTGTATAAACCCTTTAATTTAGAACCAGATTACATACATTTTGAAATTAGCAGAAACATGATTCTACAGTTAACATTTAGAGACCAAACCTTTGATATTCATGATACAACTTTTTTTCACCCCATAAGGAAGCCATTGGTAAACCATTTTGTTTAGGCATAATTTGCATTGGGGTATAACGCGTTGAAAAACAGTTTTCACCACTGTTTTTCAATACACAAAGTTAAAGTGAAAAGTTTTGTATTCACAACACAATTCAGCACACAAATGTAATTGAAAGGTAATATATTTCAAACAGTAAGTGTACTGCCATAAAATCATGAAATTTCAGTATTTGACATTTTAATGTATTTATATAGAAGTAAAATAAGAAAAATATTAGATGTTAAATACTTTGTTAATAGATAAATTGTTCAGTTAACTTAATGCGGTTTTATTTTTCCTTACAAAAACGGTGGTTGTGGTCAATTCTAGTGTCAGCTTCTAGTACGTGTTACCCACTTTTAATGACAATTAGGTTACGTATTTAATTGCTTTATACCAGGGGTTCTCAAAGTTTTGATAGGTGAGGGCCAATTTAGGAACCCAACATTGAACTGAGGGCCGCCAAAGGGGCGGGGGAGAAAAAGAAAAAAAAAACTGAAGAGAAAATCCCATTTGAAATAATTTTAATGACCAGGTTGCATCTCTACAGTTTAAATTTACTGCAATAAACACATTTTAATTTATAACTGAGGCTAAACCTGGCAAAACTTGTGAAAATCTTGAGAAAAATTGCAATTCAAACAAAATCCCTAGTGTTCTCTACCCTCAACAGACAAATTTTGGATATAACAGTCCTGTGTGCAGTCCATTTCAAGTACGAGAGAGAGAGAGAGAGAGAGAGAGAAAACAGAGAGACAGACAGAGAGACAGACAGAGAGAGAGAGAGAAACTTTTAAAATAGAAGCTTACCAAACAAGTCATCATCATCATGCATATCATCATATCATTGCCTGTCATGGTGCGTTCACACCGGACGCGAATAGCGCGTCAGGCGCGAGTCATTTCAATGTTAAGTCAATGCAAAGACGCGTTACGCGCGTAAACGTCTTTGCATTGACTTAACATTGAAATCACTCGCGCCTGACGCGCTATTCGCGTCCGGTGTGTGGGTGCAGTCAGTCGCGTTTCCATTATTACTGCACCCACACACCGGACGCGAATAGCGCGTCAGGCGCGAGTGATTTCCATGTTAAGTCAATGCAAAGACGCGTTACACGCGTTTTACGCGCATAACGCGTCTTTGCATTGACTTAACATTGAAATGACTCGCGCCTGACGCGCTATTCGCGTCCGGTGTGAAAGCACCATTACAGATTTGCGCAAATGTTTTGCCCTATTATTAGCCTATCTATCTATTTTAATCCGTAATTGAAAAATGAACGGTTATTGTCTTTTTGAAACGAAACACTTCTCAAAACGTCTTTTTGAACACCAAAATTTTAATTTGAAACACCAACTGCTGCGCAAAAAAAGTAGCCTAAATATCGACGAATTTTCAGATTTTTGTTTATGACTTTTTGACACTTTTTTAAGCATTGTTGTATTTTATTTGACAAAAGCACAACGTTTTATTGTTATTATGAGTTCACATAAATAAAAGTAGTTGCGAATAATGTATTATTATTTTATGTATGATCAGAAATTAGATAAAAAAATGTAAGGTAATGGAAACGAGGCTATTAATAAGCTTGTCATTAAATCACACTGAATATTGATTACTTGGTCAACATAACGTTACCCTTTTAAATTGCAATGGGATTTGAATTGCAATGGGATTTGTGGTGCTCTTTTCGGTTGGCCACGATTCCTCTGATGTTCCTCTGCTGCAATTACCTTCTTGCAGATCAGGCAAACGGCTTTATCCGACCCGTGAGGTTCGACAAAGTAATCGTTTGTCCATTTATCTTGAAACTGCCTTTTCTCCTCGCTAACATGACGTTTTTTTCTCGAAGGGCCAGGCTCCCGCCCTGGCTCTCGCTCCATCATATCCATCTAACGTTACAGACAACCGTTCCGTTGATGCCTTCTGGGAGTGAGAGGTCAAGTGCGATCGGTCGTAATTACCGCTTATGCCTATAGATGCCGCTAAACACCACTAAACGAAAAATTATTTTTCCAAAGCAATGTACAGTTTTAACAGTTTTACAAATGTTATCAGATGTTATCGCGGGCCGCCAGAAATGTTTCCGCGGGCCGCCATTGGCCCGCGGGCCGCACTTTGAGAACCAATGCTTTATACAAATGTTGCTGTTCTGCTTCTCTGGGTCTCTGAGGGTTGCATTTCTTCCAACTAAACAATATGGGCCAATAGCTGGTATGATCACAATATTTCTTGCATTCCTAGTAACACTCTAGTCTACATGTATATATTGTTCTGTTATTGTTAGACGATCATTTTAAAAGGTGATTTGTAAACATTTCTGATGTCAAGCAAGGTTTATTCCCACGAAAGCAAGAATGTGGTTCTGAGACGCTTTGTTTGAACAAACAACATTGGCTCAACCAATGGCTTAAGTTTGGGGTGGTAATTTGTTTAGCCCGCCAGTAGCAGATATGGAAAAGTGTTTGGAAAAATTTTTGAAAAGATTTTTTTAGCAAGTCCATTTTGTGACGTGAGTGCTGCAAAAGTTACACACAAAAATGACAGATTTCAAAGACTTCAAGATTTGACAAGCTGCATAATTAGCAATTTAGTTTATAGATGATTTTGCAGTGCTGGTCTGAGTTCAGGTCTGCTTGTATGTTGCCCTTAACCTGGTTTTAATGTGTAACTATTCTATTCCAAGACCACGAGTCAGTGCAGTGGTGCTATGATAACTTCGTTAACTACCGCTCACTGATGTCGGCTGATAACGTGCGGCAGCAGCTCTCACGCATCATGGACCGCTTCAACCTGCCACGACGCAGCACAGAGTTCACCAGCCGAGACTACTACATCAACATTCGCCGAGCTCTAGTCACTGGCTTTTTCATGCAGGTGTGTTTGTCTTCAAATATTCACTTACATTTGTTTTACCTGTTAACTGTCACTGTCCTGATATTGGGACGGTTGGCACGTTTTCCCCCATCACACATTTTAGTCACACAAGTAGATATCATTTGAAAGATTAAACTCAAAATTCATCACTGAAAACGTTGAGGTCGTGCGCTAGTTTGAGTTGAAGTTTCGTCATGACCAAACGTTAGCGATTGGTTACGGTAGACCCAGAGTGGCTCTGGGCAGATCCAATAGTTTTAAACTTCAGAGTACCCGCCTACAAGGAATTTAACGCTTACCAATGGAGAGAGGCCAGGCTCTCTGTACAAATGAAATGTACTTCAGTAGTTCTGCCATGCATGGGTATCTAAATAGAAAAATAATAATAGCCTGATAAAACATCTGATCTTACTTTTTAATGTTCATATCTAGTTTGGCTCACTGATATATTCTTTTTTAATTCTCAGACGCCAATGCTTTTGCACCCAATTTTCTCATCTTTGTTGATTAAGTTTTTTCCCCACTCTTTTACAAAGTACTACTGCTTCCCTGATGAAAATAAATAAATATATATCAACAATTCTGTATAGTGAATATAGTCACAGCTGAAGTGGTGCCAAGACAGTAACGCCCTTTAGCTATGATCATTTATAATAGAACAGCCTTGGATGATCTTACGACTGAAGGGTTTATTTAAGACTTAGTCCACTTTAGTTTTTTTAATCCTAAACTAAAGTACAGCTAGTTTTAAAGTAGAGCTTGATTTCTCCTTTTATTCTCTGTCTGAATTAAAAGATACCGTGTCTGTTGGGAATGCAGAATCACTAAGGCTTGCTAATGTAATGCAAGGCTTTCTATCAAAGTGTGACCATTTAATGCACACAAGAAATCAAGGCAATTTTCGTCCCACGTAGCGAAAATAAATGACGCTTTTATCGAGTCGCTCTCCGGGAAGGGGGTACCTGAAACAAGTGACCTGACTAGTTGAATTACTCCATTAATATTGAAATATTTGTCAACATTAACCTTTACTGGTGAGACAAATTTGCACCTTGGTGTACGAATTACCGGGAGTTGCATTCCCGACGTCTCTGTTTGAGTCGGCCGTTTATTGAGACTGATTGCCCGGGTTAATCTCGACATCCTCACACTGCCTGTGTAGGTGCCTGAAGAAACGTCAGTGTGTGCGCATTTGGTTTGCTTGTGGTTGATTTATTTGTTCATTTGCGTGTCTGGTTTTATCAGGTTGCTCACCTGGAGCGCACCGGCCACTATCTCACAGTGAAGGACAACCAGGTGGTCCAGTTGCACCCTTCCACCGTACTGGACCACAAGCCCGAGTGGGTTCTCTACAATGAGTTTGTGCTGACCACCAAGAACTACATCCGCACCTGCACTGATATAAAACCCGAATGGTAAGCTAAAACATGCAAATGCAGAATTTGTTTGTGCATTGTTGGCAAAGAGTAAATGTTTTTGCAACAAAGAAAGGAAAAAGTTAGTAAACATTCTGTGTACCGTCTTTTCCTGTAGGCTGGTGAAAATCGCTCCACAATACTACGAAATGGGCAACTTCCCTCAGTGCGAGGCTAAGAGGCAACTGGAGCGCATTGTTGCTAAACTTCAAACCAAGGAGTACTCTCAATACTGAACCTAACCGAACGGTATAAGGACTATACATTTTGAATTCAATATGCGCTGTGCAATGCTTCTGAGGTTGTACATCATCACACATTGTCATTCAACATTAGATTTCTGTCTGTGTTTTGTTTTTTTGTTTTGATTTGTCGTCAAGATATAATTATTTTTTTATAACTCTGCTCCGAGCTCCTCCGTGCATTTTGGCACCTGATAAAAACATAGTTAAATTGATCAATTTAGGCACTAAGGATGGATTGGGAGCTAATGCTTAACAGGGATACCACCATCAACTTTTTTTGCATGAGCATTCATGTGGATGTTGACATTCCTTATTGACATTGAGAACTTCCTGCTATGTTATTGAGTAGAAAAGTCCCTGTTTATTCTGTAAAGGAGCTTTTACTTCAATAATAAAAAAAACCTTGATATCAGTCATGCTCAATCAAGTTCATGTGTACTATTATTTTTGTTGAATAAAAATAAAAGAATCAATTATACAAACTTACTGCACTAGCTTCTGAGGAGGACCTAAATTGCACAAATGCATTCACAGCTTTGCAGTTGCAATCAAAATAAAGAAGTATAGACCATAATGTTTATTAATGGTTGGATAGAGATTTATTGAATGAGTTCTGTTCAGCTATCATTTCTATATTTTTTTTCAATAAATGAATGTACATCTGTGGTCATCTTTGTTAGGGTTAAGATTAGGGCAGTCATGTTAATGTGCTCATTTATGAGGTTAATTGCATGTTTTACAGCATTAGTTTTTTTAAAAATCATATTCAGCCAATTTGGGATTCCAGCAGTTTCCTTCTGATTTCTAAAGACTGGTCGAAGAAATATTTTGACCCATGAATAGTTTCACACTGTTGAATACAAACGCAAAAAAATCCAGTATCTGGGTGCTTGTTTATCTGTTAATGGAGGAAAAACTAGGCATTTCATGCCTTGAATGCTATTTGGAGCACAAAATATTATATTTTGGAAAAGTTTGTGTGGTTTATTTGAGTTAAAGATCAATCATTCAAGTTCATTTTATTTCTGGGTTTTCTTAATTTGATTCGGTTTGTAAAGAATCACTGTTATGCCCTATTACTGGAAAACGTTTTTTATTAGTTTAAATAAAGAACATTTTTAATTTCAAAATATAAATATTAGATGAAAAACTTAAAAAAAAAATGTAGTTGAAAATAAAAAAATGTTGCCTTGGCGACTTTAATAAAACTAACTAAAATAATATATATTGTGTATTATAAAATAATTATAAATAGAAATATTTAAAAATTAAAAGAGCACATTTCTTAGACTTGAACTAAAATGAAAATATTAAAGTCAAAGCTACTTTTAAATTATTAAATGTATGTCATGTGTGCAGCATCTGAGGGTTTCAATTGATTCAAAAATGAATACTTGATGCTCAATACTCAACTTCTGGTGAGTCGGTTTTGTTGCAGAGCCTGAAAAAAAAAAAAAAACTATTGAAGAGCACAAGGCAGGTGATGGATACAAGTCATTGATTAGCCCTTGGCCTTGGAGTTCAGTGAAATCAATAATTAAGAAATGGAAAGAGCATGGCTGTCAATGTACCTAGAGAAGGATGTCCTCAACCTGAGTGGCCATGCAAGGACGACGCTGAGAGCAAGAGGCTGGTGACCAATGAAGGACTTACAAGCTGCAGTGGCTGAGATTGAAGAGACTGGATCCAACAACTGTCATGTGGGTGCTTCACCAGTCACAGCTTTATGGAAGAGTGACAGAGAAGCCACTGTTGAAAATGTCAGATGACATCTCTGCTGCAGTTCGCCAGAAGGCATGAGGAAGACTCTGAAGCCAGATGGAAGAAGAATCTCTGGTCTGATGAGACCCAAATCGAGCTTTTGGCTATCAAACTAAATGCCATGTCCCATGTTTGGTGCCAATCGCTGTGCATTATCAGAAACACACCATCCCGACCATGAAGCGTGGGGATGCTGCGGGGAACTTCTCTGAAATCAATGCAGCAAATCCTGGAGGAAAACTAGTCAGTCTGAGACACGCGCTACTCAGGAGAAGATGTGTTTTCCAGGTCAATGACCCGATCATGAAGCCGAAGTTACACAGGAAGTCCTGAAGTGGCCAAGACGAAATCTGAAAAAAAAATGCTGTCCATTCACAATCTTCATAAAACCAGACTGAGCTTAAGCAGTTTTTCAAAGGGAAGGGAAGCATCGCAGTGGCTGACTGAGATTCATCCAGACAGACTTAAGGCCTGTGAAACACTTCAAAAGGCACATCAACTAAGTAAAGTTGCTCCGTTTAGAACTGAATTGAGAATACATTTTAAATTCCAAATCGGTTACTGAATTGGAACTTAAAGCGCAAAAAGAATGCAGAATGCATTTCAGATTTGATAGTAAGGAAGTCAAATTAAGATTAAGTTAAAAGAAAATCACATGACTAATTTAAAAAAGTTAATTTAAAAAGCAATTTTTGCCAAGTCAATTTAGTAAATTCCTCCAACTTTCAATTCAACATTATATGGAGTGTGACTAATTCACACTGATGAATGGAAAGGAAGTGCTTGACTAGTCTTACCAGTTACTCATATCATTTCGTTTTCTTCAAGACTTTATGCTAGGTACACACCAAAAGATAATCTGGCTGATTTTGGGCCGATTTCCCCCCTTCCGACAATCCTAGCTATGTCCCGATTATCTTGATGGTTCTACAGATTATCTTATCAGATTTTCCCTTGGTGGGAAGTGTGTTAAGAGTGTCGAACCTGCTCGGAAGAACGTCAATAATATTCAATATTCAATAATATTTACGATCAGAAATCTTGATGTGTGGGGAGAACCCCGAGGACAAACACGTGCACACTACGGAGGTTATCACGTGAAACGAAACGATATCCAATCAGAAAGCAAGATGATGGAAGACATGGACACACACACACTCACACTCTTGCAGGAAGCTGAGTGTTAAGGGTTCAGTGAGGTTCTATAAAGGGATTAAACAACTCTTTCTAAAGAGACAATAAATCCAACAAAGAATAAAAAGACAACAAAGATTGAATATCTTTCTGTATAAAAGGTTCTATATAATGCTGGGTACAATGGGGTTTTTTTTCTGTGAAAATCATTCCAAACACTATCATCACAATGTATTCCTGCATTTCGTCTGCCATGCTTATTCTGAAGTGTTTTTTGTTTTAGTTTTTTTCCTTATTCTGTAGTCTCACGAGATTGTATTTGTTCACAGTCGAGAGACTGGTTGAAAATCTGTTCGTGTGTGTGGTGTGGTGTGCTGTCTTTGTCACATCATGGCACACCACACACTATAGGAGCAAAACGGTTAAATCTAGGATTTTTTGTCCTCATGTTTGTGGTCTATCACATTTTGAAAATCTTATAAGATGTAAAAAAATCTTTTGGTGTGTACCCAGCATTATCAGTCAGTTAAATAAAAATGTATATTGGTCTAATTTGATTCTGAAAAGACTGATTACACTTTAGCTAACTACTAGTAAACTAGCTGCCCTCAAAAATCAAAGTGCAGATAAATGGAGTTATTGTCTCTCAAAGGAAAGAACTGATTCTGTCTAAAACGAGTCGTCAGTAATTCCAGCCTTACTTCCTGCACAAACGCAGGGTAGGTTTGTAACAATTTTGCATAATTCCTGCCCATGGTCTTTATTAGCTGCCTGTAAACAACTGTTTGATCCAAAATACAGTAATATTGTGAAATATTTCTACAGTTTGAAAATAACTGTTGTCTATTTGAATACATTTTAAAATGCTATTTATTTCTGTGTTGATAAAGCTGCATTTTCAGCATCATTACTCCAGTCTTCAGTGTCACATGACACTTTCTATTTCAGATGTGCTGTTCTTTTGAACTTTTTATTCATCAAAGAATCCTGAAAATACATTTTGCTCAACTGTTTTCAACATTGATAATAATAATACATGTTTCTTGAGCAGAACTGCGTTGAAGTGCCAACTTTTAGTTGCTCAATTTAAAAAAAAATACTTTAAATTGGTCAACTTGTTTTTGTTGGTCAATGTCAAAAAAGCTACATTTTCTGTGGTTCCATGTTGTAAAGCAATAAAACATGATAACTTCATATACCAATTTTTTTTCATCTTCTAGGGATTGCAAATAACTTCAACTCTCATTCTGTAGGCTAGTTCTTCAACAGTCAGCTTCCTGAAGCGTGAAACCAACAGAAATTGTACAGCTGAGCTGGGCATCTTAGAAGAGAGGGTCCTTGAAAACGGTGGCTTCCTTTAGGCCCAGGTCAGCTAAGGTCCACTGAACATGCCAGTGGTCAAAGTCTCATTGTTGTTCCTGTGTCATTGCATTTCCATTTTATTTTAGGAGTGCGGTCATAAAATGAAAGCATCAAACACTCCTGAAGGGAAAGAATGATCCTGTTGATAGGGGAAAACGGCTTAATTCCTAATTTTCAGTGTCTTTTGAAAGAGCATATGTATTTGTTTCACTTTTTTTTTTTTTCGAGAAATACAGAAGGCAGTGTCTTATTAATACTCGGCAGTGCCTTTCCCCTTGGCCCTGAGACTTTAAAGTTTCATTGTTGTGTTTTGCTGCACTTTTGATAAGAGAGAACACGGCACCCAGGGGGTCTTTTTGTTCTATTTCCATATTAATCCATTAGTCGTAGATGAAGACCAAATCCATTTTTTTCACCTATGGCATTATACACCACGGTTATGTGCGAGGAGAGGGGATGAGCCATTTGCAAGGTGACACGTGAGAGAGATGCGAAAACTTCAAAAGCGACCTTAAGTTAGCATTTGCCCTCAATTGAAGTTTCAAAGGAATATCAGCGGAAAGGAGGGGTACTTGTGTGGAGTAGATGAGAAGAGAGGGGGAAAGGAGTTCCACATCAAGGCTACCACGTGTGCAATATGCAAATGCTAGAGATTAGCATGTTTATTTTGATCTTTTCTGACTGTTGGGAAAAAATATTGTTCAGCCCCAAGTTTTTAAATAGATGGCTTTCTACTCACGAGCACACATGTAACCGTGAAATTGTGCCAGAGATTACTGTGGTTCGCTGGAGCCAATAGAAAACACATTAGTTTGAGCTGATCTAGAAATTATGTGCCATTGATCTAGAGGGGAAAGGGGTTTTGTCATACTGAGTGTTTCCAATTGATCCTTCCCAGCATAATTACCCAAGAAAATCATTATTTTTCTAAGTAGTCTCTTATTAGACTGGTCAGTGGCATGAGCTGGAAGCAAAACCCACAATTTTGGCTTTCTCGTCTTATTTCAATAAAACGGTTTTGTCGTACAAGGTTTCATTTAACCATTTCTTGAAAGCATTGTATAATATATAAATGTCATGATTATTCTGCCCAAGATCAATTAATAAGCCATTTGAAGCGAACTAACTGCTACTATGGTTTCAGACCCTACTATTTCTTAGATATTTAGTCCAAAACCCAGAAACTAGTTGACATTTTAGCACCTCCTGGGTTTTTTTAATGGGTTTTTGTTTAAAGGCTTGAAAAAAGGTCTGTTCTTATCAAGCTCAGGATATTTTCACGTTTTATTCTACATCATAAAATGCACCAGTAATATCCCCTTGTGGTTATTTTTGAAGTTTCTATTTATCTTGAAAAGAGCTTTTTACTTCTGGTGATTTGTATTTAGGCTTCAAATTTCATTAAAAGTGTGTTCATTTGTAAAGATTATCATGAACAAAACGTGTAAGAATCAGGATCAGAGTTTATTTTCTGCAATAATCCAAAAGCAAAATGAAAAAATCCTATTCTGTTTTTCAAGGCAACCAGGATACAAAAATTCATCATCACTTGTGTATGTATGCATGCATGTGTGTATTTATATATACAAAATAATTATAGTACACACACATATATCATGTGTAAACAAACTTTTATTTTGGATGCGATTAATCGTTGCCCAGCACTAATTCAAAGTGTGAAAACCCTTTTTGTTGTATTTACATAAAAAAAAAGAGATCTATGATAATTAAGACCCTTCCACCAATGACTAATGGCGCTTTTCCACTACACAGTACCAGCTCGCCTCGACTCGCCTCGCCTTTGTTTGGTTTTCCACTGTGTAAAAGTTGTACAGTCGAGTACCTGCTTCCAGGTACTTTTTTCCGTATCACCTTCAGCGAGGTTCTGAGCGAGCTGAGGCGATACTAAAATGTGACGTGAAACACGGCAGACTGCTGATTGGTCAGAGAGAATCATCACTATTCACTGTGTCATCATTGCACGCGCCAGACGGAGTATCCTGAATAACCCCGACATTTTTAAGTAGTTTTGCCAGAGACTGCGTGATTTACCCATTACTAATATTATGTAAAACAGCATACACTCAATTTCCTCCATTGTCCTGTGTGTGTGGGTAGCGGGTGTGTGTCGCGTCGCTATGACGACCAGGTACTATTGTGGAGGTACTATCTGCAATGGAAAACGGAGCGAGACGAAGCGAGTCGAGTCGAGTTGAGCTGGTACTGGTAATGGAAAAGCGCCATAAGTTCAGAATGTTCCTGGGTCAACATATTTGTTGATTCTGGAACAACATTCCAAACAACCAATCAGATTTGAGACTACAGATTATGTTACTCACCTATAATTCCTCTCTGATTTTAGGCATAAGTTGTGGGTATAGGTTTTGGGGTATATGGACGATGTTTTCAGACAGGAATGTTGTTCCTGCATCATCAAAATATGTTGGCCAGGAACATGTCTTTGCAAAATCACAGTGACCCTGGTTTTACATGGTCCCGACTGAACATGATTAAAATATAATAATAATTCCAAGATATTGTAGAGGTTTTCAAAGAAGGGTCTGGGACTATATATATAATTTTCCTCAGACAGTGTATATGGGCCTTTGTACATATAATTATTATTTATATTATAAAAAGGGTTGATTGCAAAGGGGATCATCATATTTAGGGGTCCTTAAATAAATAAATAAAATATATTCTTCTACACGGTTTTGTGGTAATTTTCCCATAAAGATATGGTTTACTGAGTCTGGACCATTGCCTAAACAAGGAACTATGCACACTACTGCCATCAGCATGCATTATTTCCATTCAAAATTGTGTGAGTAATTCAGACATGAGAGTATTTATCATGATTGGAATTAAAATTTAGGAGTAACAACGTCAGTGTGTAGACATTGTCCTGATGCTTTGTCTTGCAAACGTAGCCAACTTGCATAGTAAGTAAATAGTATGACCAAATCTCAAGCTGATGCATATAGGCCTAGACTAGAGGACCACCCGCAGCTCTCCGATGATGTTTCCTTCAGCTGGAATTGCGTTTTTGTGGGCAACTCAGCATTTCCCTACCTCCCTTTTCATGTTGTCCTCCACCTGTTGTCCTGAATGAAGCAGAGACAGGTGTCTTATCTTCATCGCACAGTGTTAGCGAAGCCAATCTCGAAGGAAGATGTCGACTGGAATGTGACAAATCCATCTGTCCTGGTTTGAATTTGTATGCTAATTTGAAGTAATGGCCCCTCTGGTGACAGAGCGATGGAACAATTCAATCACGCCATCTCTGACAGGAGCTCAGCAGCCTACCTGTGATAGGTTCCTGCGCGGCGGACGCAAGGTTGCCGTTGATATATTAGTCCTACAGGGAGAGGAGGAGTATCCAGCTTGTTTGAAACAAGCTGCAAATGGTGACTCTTTGAGAAATTAATCTCACCTCAGTTAAAAGACAGTTCAGGGAGATTTGCCACCATCTGCATTGCTGAAAATGGGAGAAATGAGAGCTTAACAAGATTCTGGAGCATATGCTATGACTTCTATTTGCTTTACCAAGTTTCTCAGTGAGACACCAAGGTGTGTTGGGCCTCGATGTATACGAGCTCAGCAAAATAAATAAAAGGAAAGATACATCCCTTTTTTCTAAAGATAATTGTGTAAAATCCAAATAAACGTTGCAAAAATTTATTGGAAAGGGTTTAAAGGGTTTAACGAACTAACAATTATTGCACATGTAGAACAGTCCTTAAGACTCTGACCTTAATTGTCTACAGCCTGTAAATTACAGTTACAATAACTTGGGGCACTAAAAATACCTTTCTACTGACTGAAAAACTTCAGAAAAAAGATACCCAGGGTGCCTGAGGCCTGTACCATGATGGTAGTTGAACAAACCAAACCAAACCAACCAGGCTTTGTTGGTACCATGACGCTGATCATCAACTTTTTCTGTCAACTCTGGCTTTGATCCTGAGTTTAGGTGTGACATCAGCATTGAACAGCCAATCACATGCTGAGAAAGAGTGAAACTGCGATTCTCGCGAGAGAAGCGGCGCGATTCACTTCTCTCTTCTGCAGAATATTACAAGATTGAAAAATATTAAGTTTAAATAAATTTACACAGCAAGAAGAAAAGAACTGTCTATGAAAGAGGACAACTAAAGTAAAAAAGTCTTGCTATATCAGTGCAAAAAAAGTTGTGAAGTTAATTTATACAGTTGATAAAGGTAGAGAGAATTGATCATTTAAGCTCACGTAGTCATTTTATAGTTTTATCTATCTATATTATCTAAAGCGTATTTATATTACCTTGATATATTTATTCATTTAAACTGCGTAATAATAATTGATAAACTAAAATTGTACACGTGTGACCGATTAAGGGTATATCTAATATCTAAATCATACAAAATTATTATTCTAAATAAGCATTAGTAAAAGCCAGACGATTTTGTCTTTAAAATCATTTGCCATGTAGTGACCTTTAATTTGGAGTAGAAACGGGTGGAGTGACTTTATCCTTTGCTCACAGCTGATTGGTCCAAGTTCGGTTTGCAACCTCTTACCTGGAACATAACCTGCCCTGGACCAGGTTAGCCGTGGACCGCAAGTTACTATGGCGATGAACACTGCTAAAAGCCAAACCACTTTCATGGTGCCTAAAACCTTGGGTTGGCGCAAACTAAACTGAAACATTCCTGGCTAGCCACCTAAACCGGCTTCACGAAAGAGGAGAATATAATGCTATAGGGAAAGCTTATTGCTAGGGTAAAGAGGCATGTTAAGTAGTTTTAAGTTTTACTGTAGTGCCATGTCATGTTGATCAATACACCATTTAATGTTGCAGTTTTATTGGCTAGTCAGTAGATGTATAGGTCGTAGTAGCAAACACACTGTGAGGTGATCATGCTAATTTTCTGTCAGTGACAACAGTCGTCTTTGAACCTCTCTTACTGTACAACATAGGACCACCGTTTAGGAGCCACGACCACAGAAGTAGCCACGACTGGTCATCTTTCGTGGACAGTGGATTGTCCTTGCAGTGCCAAACCACATAACCATGTGAAAGTGGAGTAACATCTCACAGCAAGAACTGAGAAATCTGCTGCCACATCAGATACTGACTGCTACTCGGTTTATGTTTATACATGGTAAAGATAGTATACACTTTTTTTTATTTATTTTAAACACTGGTCACTTTATTAGGTTCACCTGTTCAACTGCTCATTAATGCACGTATCTAATCAGCCAATCAGGGCTGGTCTGAGTATTTCAGAAACTGCTGATCTACTAGGATTTTCATGCACAACCATCTCTAGGGTTTACAGAGAACTGTCTGAAAAAGAGAAAACATCCAATGAGCGACAGTTCTGTGGCTGAAAATACCTTGCTAACGTCAGAGGAGAGTGGCCAGAATGGTTCGAGCTGATATCTCAACAGTAACTCAAATGACCACTCGTTACAAACGGGGTCTACAGAAGAGCATCTCTAAACGCACAACACGTAAAGCTTGAAGCAGATGTCAGCTAAGAACAGGAAAATGAAGCTACAATTTGCACAGGCTCACCAAAATTGGGACGTTCAGATGATAGGGTCAGAATTTGGTGTACGAAACATGAAAGCATGGATCCATCCTGCCTTGTATCAACGGTTCAGACTGGTGGTAATGGTGTGAGGGATATTTTATTGGCACACTTTAGGTCCCAATTGATCATTGTTTAAACGCCACAGCCTTAGTATTGTTGCTGACCATGTCCATCCCTTTATGACCAGTGTACTCATCTTCTGATGGCTACTTCCATGTCACAAAGCTCAAACCATCTCAAAGTGGTGTTTTTAACATGACAATGAGTTCACTATACTCAAATGGCCTCCACAGTCACCAGATCTCAATGCAATAGAGCAGCTTTGGGATGTGGTGGAACAGGAGATTCGCATCATGGATGTGCAGCCGACAAATCTGCAGCAACTGCGTGATGCGATCATGTCAATACGGACCAAAATGTCTGAGGAATGTTTCTAGAAGCTTGTTGAATCAACGCCACGAAGAATTAAGACCTCCAACCCAACAGGTCCAACCTGGTACTAGCACCTAATAAAGGCCAGTGAGGTATACATATACATGAGCGGTCTTTAACGCTATCTACACTAAAAGGAAATGATCAGATATTGTGAGAGGCGAGCACAATAAGGATGATGAACAAACCCAATCTACTGCGTTTACTTGCATCACTTCCGTTACCATCTGTTAGCTGTAGATTTATTCAGTTTCAGTATCTACATTCGTTCACAAAGCAAAAGGAAATATTACATGAAAGGGCTCCCTAAGAATCACTAAAATTACAGTCAATAGATAACCATCTAAACTTTCAAAAGCACTTACCAAGCACTGTGCCTGTAAGATAAAAAATACATCTGTTGCAACATTTGATCGATGTATCTATGCTCTTTGATATGTAGAGCAGGCTATGTAGAGGTGTTATCCGGCAATTCAAAAAGGAAACATCACCACAGAGGGTTTTAATACATGACTGTAAATAATTAAGAAAACAATGTCAATTTATTATCCTGTTAATTCACAGAATGAATAACTAATTTGCCGTCATTGATGTCAAACCTTGCACAGCAAGTCGATAGCTACAAGTTTTTCAGCAACTAATGACTTGCATTTAAGCCTGTTCCTCAAACAAAGCTATACTTTGGATTATAATGCATGATATATATGGCTTTTATGGCGGTGCTTTGACACCTGGCATTAACACGTGTTACATATTTGGATAGTATCTGGATATTCTTTAGCAGGATTTTAAACCTTGATATCGAAAGAAAGTGTGTGTGTTAACAGAACTTTTTCAGTCATTTACCAAATTAGAGAGAGAGAGAGAGAGAGAGAGAGAGAGAGAGAGAGAGAGGTAACGCATGCTAATAGGGATTAGAAATTATGTTAAGAGTAGAAAGCAAAATTTTTTAATTGCTTCCAAGGATTTGATGAGTGTAACAAGAAATTCCAAGTAGGCTAAAGTCCAGGAGAATAATTAATGAGATATATAGTTCAATAAACTGGGTGACCAGAACATAGTTCTAGTTTTTTTTTTTTTACATTGCAAAAACACAAAGAAAAAGCCAAAAACCCACAATATACACATCACTTTGTGTGCTATCGAAGAAAGAAATTCATACTGGTTTGGAGCGACATGAGGGTGGTGGTGAGTATATAACAGAAGTCTCATAAGATAAGATACATACAATGAATAAGATTGTCACTTGCACTCCCTATGGTGTCCAGTCAAACCAGCTTCATTCTGATTAGGATATGTGTAACAATCTATAGCCTTTTAATGGAAAAAATATGTGAACTGTTGCACATATCCTAATCAGAATGAAGCTGGTTTGACTGGACACCATAGGGAGTGCAAGTGACAATCTTATTCATTGTATGTATCTTATCTTATTCAGTATCATAGAGAAATCTGCAAATATTTCCAAGCCAGTTTGCAATCCATCCTGATGCTTGCAACAGTCCAGGCCTCATTAGGTGCTTAAGGTTAATTACCTGTAAACATGAGGCATACCATTAAATGCAGTTTTACTAGTTTTATTTTATACAGCCTCATCTGTGTCAGGCAGCCCTGTTAGTCAAATGTTTGACAATAAAGATCCAAATAAGAGGATATCAAACAGGAATCAAACAACCCTGTTCCAGTGGAGAGATCCCGGTTTTTGGAGGCGACGGTGCGCACGTGACGGAGCTGAGCTTCCGCGGCTCACAGTTTCAGTTCGTTAAACCCAAGGACGAGGAGAACCGAACCGGCTGAGACTCGTCGTGGGGAAGAAATAGACGTTTACTACTAATGAATATTTGAGCGGGAGCACGGGACAATGGACGCTTATGGGCTTTCGGACGACGAGCTCTTCTCCTGTCTGCTCAACTTCACCTGGGAGAATTCATCTGAGCAGGTAAGAGCGGACACCTCGGGATACCTCCTCTCCTCTGCCCTTGGATTCATTGTATACGCCTTTTATCGCACCGAATTCTCTGTGTGAATTGTACAGTGACTTTCAGCGGAGTTGTGCAGCCTATAGTTGGTATCTTAAAGGGACAGTTCACTCAAAAATTAATATTCTAAATTTGTCTTTAATTACACTCGCATGTCGTTCCAAACACAACACGTTTAACTTAGGAACACAAATATACATCTTTTTGTTGAAATCTGAGGATTTCTGTCAATCCAACAACATAACGCAACTACCACTTTGACATTTCTAAAAGTTTTTAAAGAGATCATAAAACTAATCCATATTAATTGAGTGGTTTAGTCTAAATTTTCTGAAGAGACATAGTCGCTTTATGAGGAACAGATTGAATTTAGGTTTTTATTCACATACAAACATTCATCAACTCACACATCAGTTGTGGTTTACCGGAGATCAAGCATGTTCGCTTGACGTTGGAGAACCAATGATGTTCATTCTTGTGTGTTATGCAGCATGTTTGAGCTTCTGAAAGAGTTAGTTATTGCATGTCAAGCAGGTTCGGTTGAGCTTATGTTTGTGTTCGCTGATCCATGTTGAAATGTGAATAAAAGCCTAAATGAAATCTGTTCATCATATAAAGCGATCGTGTCTCTTCAGAAAATGTGGACTAAACTGCTCAACTCATATGGATTAGTTTTACGATCAATTTATTAACTTTTTGAAGCGTCATTTTGGTATTTGGTAGTTGCGTAGCTGTCAATGGAGGGACAGAAAGCTCTCAGATTTCAATAAAGATGAAGAAAAGTCTTAAAGGTTTGAAACGACATGAGGGTGAGTAATTAATGACAGAATTTTCATTTTTAGGTGAACTATCCCTTTAAGGTGAGTCTTGGGGCTCAATCTGTGGGGTTTGTGTCGCGCAAACCAGTGTTTTGGCGCCCCTATTCAATGCTTTTGAAATAGTTTCCCCGACCATTACATACTGTACGTAGTGTGTCATGATCAGGGATATAGCTGAACTATTTTTTGTAAGTTTCTGCTTTAACATCTGGGAAAATTACCATGAAGTTGTGGATCCCAAAGTTTTACTCTCCCGCCACCAAATTAGAACAGTCTACACGTGGATTAATTGGCACTATTTTGTGTTAATTTTCAGGATCAGTCTATATAATTTGTGGGGTAATGTTACCACAGATAATAATAAATTTCGACTCGAAATGCAGTTACATTAAACCAGGCCTAACTCGGTCCTGGAGGGCCACTGACTGTCCTGCAGAGTTTAGCTCCTGCTTGTCTCAACACACCTGCCTGGAAGTTTCTAGAATGCCTAGTAAGACCTTGATTAGCAGGTTCAGGTGTGTGAGCTAAACTTTGCAGGACAGTGGCCCTCCAGGAGCAGGATTATTGCAGTAAAGGGAAGTAAATACAATCCATGAATGTTAAAATACACAGCCACTTAAAGGCTATAGAAAGGCGACTGTAGTCGCATGCTATCTGATAGACTGTAACAGACTATCTCAGATTTGTTGTCATGATGACAAAATGCAGATAAAATAGGCTATAGCCCTACATTTCTGCAGAGGAATTCGTGTAAATTCTTTAACAGAAATAAGACCATAATAATTTACCAGAAGTGCTTTAGCTGCAATTTTGGCCTTATTTTTAATGCAACAAATACTGTCATTTGAGGTTGTATGGGTGTATCCCGGTTCAATAAATTTGTATAAAAGCACTTAACATTAATTCTTCTGTTAAAACTTGTTTTCAACTGTTGAGCAAAAAGGTTGTTTAATGCGTGAAGTTGCAAATGGGATATAACTTCACAGAAAAGCTTAATAAGCTATTCTTAAACGGTGTGTAAATCTTATGGCTATATTCTTAAAACAGCATTTTAATGGATTATCCTAATTCACTTTCATTGTAAATGTCTCACTGTAACCCAGAATGTTTGCATTTTTGTTATTTTAGAAAAGGATGGAAAAGTCAAAATATTTTTTGACTTGCAAAATAGCTTTTGCGTCAATGACATCAATTACTCACTTGCATGTTGTTCTAATAGGTGTTTGTCAACATATAAACATTGATCAACTCACAAACATAAAGAATATAATATAGAGATGCACGATAAATCGGCCACCATATCGTATCAGCCGATATATGTTAATTTTTAATGTTATCGTTATCGGCCCAATCAGAAAATTTGGCCGATATATTAAAGCCGGTAAATAATGGATTATTTCCTTCAGCTGAGACACTTCAGATGCTCACTGGTCGCCATGATAGTTTTAAATTGCTTGAAATATGATTTAAATCACTTCAAAAAGGAAAATACAGTTAAGTGTCATATAGGCTACTTAAATTATGATAACATTATAATTGTGTGCTTGGGACATGACTTTTAATGGTGATACTTGTTTTTGTAATCAGGTTCTCAAAAATTAAATACAAATTTGTTTACATTTATCGGCTTTCAAATATAAAGAATTATCAGTTATCGGTATCAACCAAAATTTTCATATCGGTACATCCCTAATATAATATATGGTAAAAAGAAGCTCAAACATGCTGGCTTGACACACGAGAACCAATGAGGTTTGTTGTTACATGTCAAGTAACCATATTTAAGCTTTGGTTTACCATATTTGATGTGCTCTCTGAATTTGTGTCAAAGTTTTGTTGCAAACGAATTTCAATGGAGGGACTGAAATCTTTTAAATTTCATTAGATATATTTTCATTCGTGTTTCTAAGATGAACGAAAGTCTTATGGGTTTGGAACGACTTGAGTGTGAGTAATTGATTACAATAAATTCCATTTTTGGTTTTGAACCCAGGTTGTATTTTTCTTTTAATATAGTTCCCATCATAAATAGCAGTAGCAGATATGAGCAAAGGGTGGCCACGGCTGTGTTTTATGAATCTGACTGATTCAGTTCACTTTCAAGCTAACGTCAATTCACAAAACGGACGCCTCGATGAGGTTACCTGGAGATCACCCTCCCCTCATGTCCTTGATATTAATAATGAACACAATTGACAGAATAGTAAAATCCATCGCAGGAATGACATCTATAAAATAAAAGCAAAGAGCTTCACCGTCGTGTTTGGAAGCAAATCAAACCGAAATGTGATTTTGCTACAAATCTACAGAGATGTAAGGTATGGATCTGTGTGTCAGATTCACTTTGACATCTCTACTCTAGAGGTATTTGAAATGAAATTGTATTTGACACATATCATTTTAGACATGTGCTGGGCAAAGTTTAAATGATTTATGAGTCTGTTTGTTGGAAAAGGCACCTGACATACAGGAGTATTGGATTGTGCAATTTCATATGGGCCTTACTTAAGACAACTTATACTGGAATGTAGTGGATGGGTGAAGGCATTCATTTGATGTTTGTATATTTATGCACTAGGGAAATAAGCTACTCATCTGAATGTTATGAAGTTAAGAGCTACAGATTTTTATTATTTTTACTCAAAAGCTTCTTTTTTGTGATTATTCATAGTTTTCAGTCATTTGAGTGTTGCAGTACATTCTTAAACGCTTAACATAAAGAACACTCATTGTCTGCATTTCCAGTCTCACTTCCGTAACATAGGTTTGTAACAAATTTGCATAATGCCCGCCTATGGTCTTCATTGGCTGCCCACGTACAAAGTTACTTCTTTGACCTGCCCTCAAACACTAGTTGAATCCGAGGCTACGTTTACACGTGGACGGCTATTTTCATAAACGGATATTTCACCGCTCTCCGTTTTCAAAAATAACATCGTGCACACCTGTCAGTTTTCAGAAAAGTTTTTGCATACACGAACCTGTGTATAGAGAGCCTAAGTCCCTCCCCTTCCGGTGGACCACCATGGGACCTTATTTCGGAAAAATATTGTATGTTAGTCAATGGCGAGAGACAACATATATTTTGATCTCGTTTGAATTGTGCACTGAATTACACATATGATGTTTGTCAATTTAAAAGATACATTTTAAAGTCAAGAAAGTCGCAGTTTGATGTTAAACTGTTGAGGTATAAGACTGTGAAAATACGTAATTACAAAGACTACAAACCCAAAAGGCGCACATGTGACGTCATACCTTTTCTCTCAATGAATGAAGCTAACTTTACTGAAGCTAACGTCTGTCATTTTTTCTATAGTCTTACGTTATAATCGTAACGTTTCGCCGTGATGCCTGAGTGTTTTGTACCAGACTGCACACATATGAGCAACGGTGACGTATAGTGCGAGACGAGAGATGTAGTTCATTGAGCCATTTTCACATAAAACTAAATGTTACTCTTCTGTTTTATGACAAACTGCGACTTTCTTGACTTTCATAATTATCTTTTAAATTGACAAACATCATATGTGTAATTCAGGGCACAGTTCGGACGGAATAAAAAGATAAGTTGTCTCTCGCCATTGACTACCATACATATCTTTGGTCCCATGAGCCGGAAGCGGGGGGCGGGACTTAGGCTCTCTATATGTCGTCAAGAGCATGCCAAACCTGTAGGTGGCAGTGTAACGAGAAGCTCAAGCACACGTTAGCCAATCAGAATCCCGGAAATAGCCTAAAACTCTGTGTGTGTTTTCAGAGGCGAATTATCCGTTTGCGTGTAAACGAGGGGAAATGTCTCAGTTTTTCAAAATAACCATGCACGTGTAAACGGGGCCTGAGAAGCAAAAAGTTAGATGCTAATAGATGCAAATAGATGCTGTTTTCTGTGCTGTGAATCCACTAGGTATGCACTTCCAAAGGATGAGGACTCACGCTGGAATTGATACGGTAAAACCGACGCCATTGTTACTGTTCGTATATAACTGTGTAAACGTGCTGAGGAAGCCTACGGAGCTGAAATTCAGAGATAGTAATGGACTTTTAATTTTCAACGTGTGCTGTAAGCGATAGACCAATCACAACAGACTGGGCCTTCTGAATCCTTTATCGCGTCGTTTCAGACACGTTGAGAAAAGAGGTGGTGTGCAATGTATATTTTGACAAAATTGAAGTGTTTTTTTGTCATTGGATGCATAAACCTATATTATAGGAGACCTGCATAACAAAATTAGGAACTTTTAAAATGGCATAATAGGGGCACTTTAAATGAATGTACTGAGACCGTGATATTAAAAGATCAAATTTGGTTTATACCTGATTGATGATGTAAAATAAACATGAACGCTGGGTTCATCCACTTGCCTGTACATAGCATGTTTTATTAATAAGGTAATTTGGTTCTCCAATACTTCACTGTCTAAATGCATCAAGCTATATTAAGCATTTTCTTTATGATGGTTTTAGATGGGAAACACGTAACATGCAATTTAGCGCAGTGCATTCATATTTTGGTCTCTTCTGCGTGAGATATTTGAGTTTGACCTTTTGATATCACTGTCTTAATACATTATGTCTTGTTTAGCATTTTCTTTATAATGGTTTTCTAAGGGAAAATGCTTAACTTGGCAATGGAGAAAAGCCTTGTTTTGCCCTCCAGGTGTCCAGGTGAGTGAGAACTATGAGTTAACCACCTTTGTCCTTTTCACCTTTAACCAATTTGTCCTTTCTGTTCTGTGAAAATGTAAAATAAATTAAGAAAAGTTGTAAATTTGTGGATACAAATAGTGTATTTTGCTCTAAAAACTCTTGATTTCTCCCTTTTGCTAGCGATGTAGACAAAAGATTGCGTTTATGAAAATGAATTTTGAACTACTAATAGGCAGTTCTAGTGTACAAATAATAAAAAAGTCGAATTTGAACATGCCATATGATTGTACCATTGATAACCCCCAAAGGATTCATCGTTTAATTGGTGTTCAGCCCTAAATTTAGCAAGGTAATTAAAAGCCAGAGATGCTCCTCATTTCCAGAACTTCCCGAGCCGATTATGCAGCTAATGCACTGAGCTCCTTCACTGTCCATGTGCTAGCAATCCACCACTGGGATCGCTGAAAGCTTCCCCAAAAAAATGCTTTTCCCTGAAAAGAGGTGAACGAGCTAAAGAAAGAAAAGTCTTGAGAGAGTGTACTTTTGCCTTCTGCTGCCTTTTCCCTCCTGTCTCGAATGGACTACAGAAATAAATAAATAAAAATAAGTGCAGTGTTGACACACTGTGTCCTTGTGGCCAGATTATCCACTCATGCCTGAGCGGTGGGTAAAGCCTCTACATTATTCAGTCAGCTGTGCGTGGCATGCTGGGCCTGGGCTGGGAGAGAGAGAGATGTGGAGAAATGCTGGGAATTTCTCTCAGAGAGAGGTTCACTAGATTTAAGTTGGACTTTTAAGCTTCCTGTGCTTGCAGCGTGCACATCCGCCTCGCGGTCCGTAGGAAGGATGACAGGTTCATTTATGAAGTGTGCTGTATTCTCTGGGGTAGCTCAAGTTTTGTTAGTGAGTAAAGCATCGGGAAGCGTTTTAAAGGCTAGCGCTGCTGGTACGCCTCTTACGGGAGCTGTCCGAGGTGCTGAAATATTCATTCTACATTTCAAATGTGCCTAAGAAATTCCAGACGCAAACAGTTGTCAGGCTTTCTGTGCTCGTCTCCACTGATCAAACAAGTGTCCTTTTTTACAAAATGACCTAAAATTGCTGACCCTGGTGTCAATTAATATTTTTAGATCTTTGCTTAGTGAGCTGGTAAAGGAAGGTTTGGTTTGATGATATGTTTTTAATGTTATGGTGATTCTTTCTTTCTTTCTTTCTTTCTTTCTTTCTTTCTTTCTTTCTTTCTTTCTTTCTTTCTTTCTTTCTTTCTTTCTTTCTTTCTTTCTTTCTTTCTTTCTTTCTTTTTGATAATGTTGTGCTGCTCATCTTGGCCAGGTCACTTCTGTAAAAGAGATTTTAATCTCAGAAAGTTTTATCTGGTTAAATAAAGGCCAACACAATAAATAAATAATACCTTTATGATTCATCAAGGTTGCAGAGATGAAAAGAGCCTTCTTTTCAGGAATGGAAGTATGGAGAATTTTTAATCCAATTTTACAGCAAATGGCATAAAAAACAGAACATAATAAAAGTATCCCTATACTTAAAGGTACACTATGTAACTTTTTCTGTTCAAAATTTAAATAACGGACGAGTTAGTACATCAATCCTTTTTCCAAAACGTGTTTTTGTCTTACCCTGAACCCCGCCTTTATTGAAAACAAGCTCAGAAAACGATTCTTTTAATTTTTTTGTCTCATTATTACCTCATAGTGTGACGAAATACCACCTTGTTGCAGGATTTCTCCAGCAACAAAACAATAGAGATGCCTTTGAGGATAACATAAATATTTTGTCTTTAAGTCTAAAAATACAATATTAGCATTGCTGTCCATGATACTATGTTTCAACAATGTAATGAGATATTTTTCAGCATCTGAAGTTTTCAAAACAATTCCACATGTGTAATGGCGGGGACATTAAAACTTATTTTAATATGCAAAACTGTTACCTAATCATAGCAGTGGGCGTTTACTTTCAAGTCTTGAATGCGGTACGTCTATCAAAGGGGAGCATTCAAAGAGAGGGTCAAAAACAGGATATAGAAAATACTTATTAGGATGTTTTTTGATGTAAAAGTCGTGATAACATTTTACGTGGACCTCAGAGAACATTAGGAAAAAAAATCAGTTCATGACACCTTTAAACTGAAGTCTGCATTTGAATGTTCATCTGTCTATTACTTCAATATCATAACACAGTATTCTTTGCTATTGAGCCACTCAGTATCTCTCATCCTTAGAAAATGTTCTGAATTGGGGTCCACAGGTGCCTAACCAATGTGCCTACCAGATGAAATCATCTCATCGTAGTGTCTTTTCTTTGTGCCATATTGCCGTGCCATGCATGAATGCCTGTCTAATCAGACTTCTCAAAAGAGCTGCTGCATGTTCACTGCTGACCTGTTAAACATCTTTTTGTGTCTGTCTGATTTGTTTGGTGTGTGTTGCATGAAAATGTGAACACACACCACATGATCTGGAGATACCATAAAAGCACAGAGTCTTGACTGCTGAATTATTCTAAATCAGTTGCTTCACACAAATGCATGAATACGTGTGATTAAATAGTGGCCCATCCATACAAAGGAACATATTTAAACGTGTGGTGTAGCAATAAAAAATGAGTTGTTGAAATAATTAGACAATTAAATGGTATATATATATATATATATATATTTGTATAATGTATATGTAATTAAAATGCTTCGAACCCCATTGCAAATCAGGTTTATTGGCAAAATTTGCAATGAGTGGACTAATCAAACAAAAGTAAATGAAATGGATCAACACAACAAATGTTTCAAGTGATTTCCCCAAATTCAACTGAAAAACGCAACTTTTAATGACTTCTGCAGTCTCTAAATTATTCAACCCCATTCATTGCAAGCATCTTTAGTATCTAATAGAACACCCTTTTGCTGTTATGACCTTCTGCAAACGAAATGTATAACCTGACAGCAGCTTCTGGCAGCGTTTCTGAGGAATCTGAGCCCATTCCTCATGAGCAATGACCTCCAGGTCAGTAATATTCTTGGGTTTGCGTGCTGCAGCCGCCTTCTTCAAATCCCACCAGAGATTTCCAATGGGGCTCAAGTCAGGTGACGGTGATGGCCACTGTCGGTATGCTTGGGGTCATTGTTCGGAAGGTCCAATGACGCCCAAGCTTCAGCTTCCTCACTGATGGCATGACGTTTTCTCCTAGGATTTCCTGATACTTCAATGAATCCATCTTGCCTTCCACACGCTGCAGGTTTCCAGTGCCAGTGGATGCAAAGCAGCCCCAGAGCATCACCGAGCCCCACCATGCTTAACTGTAGACAGTGTTTTTTTCAGCATATGCTTCATTCTTCCTCCTCCAGACATACCGCTGTTCCATAGGGCCGAAAAGTTCTAGTTTTGTTTCATCGAACAGAACAGAATCCTAAAACTTCTGTGGCTTATATATATATTTTTAGCAAATTGGAGCCGACTTTTCTTGTGCTTTTGGGTCAGTACTGGTGTACGTCTTGGAGATCTGGCATTGAAAACGTATGCGTTTAGTACGCCACCAAGTCTCGCTGCATGTCTTTTGCAGTCCCTCAAGGGTTTTGCCTACTTGCCTTCTCAGAAATCTGGTAGCAGCCGTTGATAGTTTCCTTTTTCTGCCCCATCCAGCTAGTGTAACCACTGTTCCTTTAACTTTGAACTTGCTCCCTAATCCAATGGTGTCTCTATGAACATTTAATGCCTTCTCTATCTTTTTGTATCCTGTTCCTTGATTCTTTTGACTTAGCCATATTTCTAATGCCGAGTTCACACTGCACAATTTTCAAAGTACTCGGGTCACTGTTCTTTCACATTGCGTGACTATCCGGGGTAACATTCAGGTGCTGGTGTGTGCTCACTGCACGATAGATCGGCGACAGGAGTTTTCACACTGCATAACTTTACAAAAGATAGAATCACAACAACTTCTGTCTGGTCCGCAAACTACGTTTCACAACCAAACACACGTGAGAAGTGATGAGGAAATAATGCAAGATCACGCGTTGGTGAGACCGAAATTGTTATTAAAAATGATAGCCTGCAAGAAGATTGAGATCCAAATTGATAATAAACCTGATTTGTATTTGAATAATTTTGATTACAACAGTATATATATATATATATATATATATATATATATATATATTAGTATATATATATATATATATACAAATAGAAAAGTTATTTTAAATTGTAATAATGGTAATTCATTATATTACTTTTTATTGTTTTTTGTTCAAATAAGCTTTGGTGAGCATAAGTGTAATAATGTCCACTGAAGGCAAGTTTGAAGAACCCAAGTGCAGTATTTATTTGACAAAACAAGATCAGACATAAAAACAAAGCCATGGCATGCAACTCAAAACATGGACATGACACAGAGATTACAGTGAAACAATAGGCTTGTTTGAGATGAGCAAAATCTGCGCAGAACCGATCACCGGTGATCAGCGCAAGATGCATGCCGGTTAGAAATGTGTCCGACTGCGGTCCGCCTGGCTCTGATGTCATGCTGACGTATGTCAAAAATCTCTCGCGAGCGCAAGGCACGCCTGTCGGATTCTGCAGTCGAGCGCAGTTGCTCTCCACCGACTGCGCTGATCAAAAGCATGATGGGAAACGACTTGCTGACGACACAGCTTAATGCTCATTGGTTTAAACAACCATGATGTAATGTTCTCTTTTAAAATGTTTGATTTTAAAACTCTGATATCATGTTTTATGTGTATAAATTATGTGTGAATATTCCCAAACTCTCTGACAGTGCGATCTCTATATGGATTATGTGATTATGTTATTTTTATTTAAAAAATATAGAAACACATGTCTGTATTAAAGAAAAAAAATATATTGATAAACACGTATTTGGAATGTGATTAAATAAGTGCTTTGGGTGTCTTGTTCATTATATTTATTTTCAAATAAAAGCAAGAGAACTTAAATTACATCCAGTTTATTAGCAACACCGTGCTCGAGCGTGAATCCCGCGATATCCATCTTTGATCTCGTTGGTGTCAGATCCACTGTGAGAAGAGAGAACTGTCCGGCCTGCCTGCGCTTTTTTCACTCCTCCCCTCACTGCAGCCGCCTACTCTCGACTACACTTCAGGTGAGGCAAGGCGCATCTCAAACAAGCCTATTACTTGACAAAGTAACACGGCTAACATGAGGGCTTAAATACACACAAAACTAATGACTAAGGGACACCTGTGAACAATCAAGACAATAAACCAATCAGAACATGACACATAAGACAAGGGAACACATGGCAGGATCACATGACTAGAACAGACATGAAACAAGAGCAGCCAAAACCAAAACAAGACGTGACAAAAAGACACGGTTTGCAAGCGAACTTAGTTTCTCGGGGGAACGCAAACATTTTGCGATCAAACGCAAAGTTTCTCGGGGGAACACAAAACATTTGCGAGAGAATTCAAAAAAACATTGACTTATTATTTTTTCTCCCATCTAATTTTTTTTCCACCACCATGACCCTAGGGGCTCTGTTCCAAAACTATTTCCACCATGATATTGATTCATACTCTTTCTTGTTCGCATTGAGGTCAGTAATGTTTGTCCTTCAACACATCAGGGCTTGTTACAAGAGGTGAGCAGCAACATTAGGTGATACTGGTGTTCTGTCAGTATAGAGAGCATGTGTTTGATGATTGTTTACTGTAAAGATGATAAACGGGTCTTAGACCCAGCGTTTTACTCCGGGGTAGGGCAAAGAGATCACCTCAACTGCACCTTAATTACTCAGGGTTCAGGGTGTTTGTGTGTGTGTGTGTGTCTATGACTGTTTGTGTGTTGTCTTCTTCTTTTTTGCCTATACTGCCTCACTGTGGACTATAGCATTGGACACACATACACTTACCTGGAGGTGAATCGCTCAAACGCTCCTATCTCAGTCTCACATGCAAATACCATCCTTCCTACTTTCAATTTCCATTTATTTATTTATTAGATGTAATGACTCCGCAGGCTCTTGTTCTGGTGGCAAGCCTGGTCAGGTCTGGCCAGCATGGGTATATTAATTTCCAAGGCCAATCTGCAGCGGATGGATGAAATGATTTTGGTGCTTTCAAGCTTCTTCTCCACACAAATGTATTCTGTTATAAAGCAGCCGGTAGAGCAGACTGCAGGTCACTGCGAGAGGTTGGGAGTATTTTTATGCAGGGAATATTACTCTGCCACTTCTTGAACTCTCCTTATTTTGTGATTAAATAGATTTAGGCCTCGAGTTCTGCTGCTACAGCACTTTCATCCATTTTCTTTTTCCCCGTGCGTGTTTTTGCTCCGAAGCATTTTACTCCTGTTGCTTTCGAGACGCTCATCACATACACACTTTATAAGACAATACTGCGATTAGGCAGAGGGAGTTGTGATTACTGAGGCAAGTTTGAGAAGTTTAACAGCAGGCTCACGTTGCGCTTTCACACTGAAAGTGTTTCTGCTGTGCAACAGAACTGCAGCTCTATACAGAAAATCAAGTAATTACTAGGTTACAATATTGAGTGTTTTCAATATGATTATCGGGAGTGTGGCATCAATGTGAAATGCCATTTACACGAGGAAGGGGAATGTATTTCTTTTCAAATGGTAATTAATCTTCATATATCGCAAAAGGTTTTGTTTATAGATCTACAGAGCTTTTTCTAATGTTCCACTGATACATGACAATACTGATCAGCTAATGACACAAAAAGAGTCCCAAACCCTTGTAAATCCGTTTGAAGGAAAATGTAAATCCATTTGATGATTTGATGATCCCTTCAAAAATCTTGCACTGGCAATAATGAATGAAATATTAGCAATGTGTACACTACCATTCAAATGTCTGGGGTCAATATATATAAAACGGTTAGTTCTAGTCTTTGATTCTGATTGGTCAATAGCTGTGTATCACTAAAACCCCTATAGAAACCACTCTTATACCTCGTTTCCACCAAAAAAGAACTGGTTCGGAACTGGTGCTGGTTCAAAGTTGGTTCAACTTGCGAACCTTCTCAGAACCTGTTTGTTTTTCCACTGACTAGAGAGCCCAGTCGTACGTCGCCATACGTCTTTGCTTTCCCACATTTTTTTAGAATCCATCTTTCTTCAATCGTTGTACTATCTTTCTACTAGCGCTGTGTTTTTAGCAATGGCGGTCACAACCTTTCCCGTCGTGTTGTTGGTCACAATAACCCCGCCCCAAGACCGCGACGTAAGCATGAAGTGGTCAAAGAACGGTTCTAGTCCAGCAAAGATTTGGTGCTGCGTTGGAACCAATTTTCCTGGCCGATAACCGGTTCTTTGGCTGTCGAAACACCGGCTCCGAACCGGCTCTCAAAATGCTTTGGTGGAAAAGGGGTATTAGCAACGTAAACGTTCTCATTGATATTGTTCATTGAAGCTTATAGAGTAGAGTATTGTGAGAGATTGAGTAGCGAGTGTACCTGCATTTACAGTAGATATAACAGCTTACTTATGTCAGTCATTTTTTCGTAATAAAAAAAATCAGTTTGAATGTCCACTATAGGCCTATCTGCTATCCGTACTTTTAACAGGGTTTTCCCGTGCCCTGACAAGCTAATCATTTGTTAGTTGCGTCTTGCTTCCCTGTGTTCACAACAAGTTCAGTCCTTTCTATATAAAAGTCTTTTCTACTGACGACTCACTCATAAAGACAGTCTTTGTCGCCGTCTAATGGTGAAATAATATAACTTATGTTTCTGTTCATGGTCAGGGACTATTTTTTCCAGCGGAAGTTTTATAATAGCAATAATGTTTTATTTGACAACTCTTCGACTTGTGCCTAGCAACACCCTTCAGTCGTGACTTATTCACAATACAGCACAGCCTCTCGTACCTTACTGTTTACATATATATGACTTAACATTTGGCAGTCTGATCAAATTATTCGCTATGAACTAATTTCAGTTCATTCATCACAAGTTGAGCTTACTGCACAGAGTGCACATATTCCCACAGCGTTCAGACTTTATACTGCAGACGTAGTGAGAGTGTTATTTTAGTGTGTTATTCTGAACATCCAGTGCTTTTTGCTTTTGTACTTCTGCTCAGTTACTCATTCAGTCAGTCAGTGCACTCAGTCACTTCTGGAAGCAGCTCGTGAGCAGCACAATAGTGCAAAAAGACCCGCAGCTACTGTCCAACTGCCTTTATTTATTCTTTCCCTTAACTTAGCCCATCAATTAACATCAGTGGAATTCAGCAGATCAGCAAGTATTGCCGCAGTCCAGGCTTGTTAATTCCGACTCTGTGGGATAGCAATCCATAAGACTGGGTAATGCTCCGAGCCATCAGGACACACACAAACACAAAGGACGCTTGAGCCATTCTGTGCTCTCTCTCTCTCTCTCTCTCTCTCTCTCTCTCTCTCTCTCTCTCTCTCTCTCTCTCTCTCTCTCTCCCTCTCTCTCTCTCCCTCTCTCTCTCTCCCTCTCCCTCTCCCTCTCCCTCTCCCTCTCCCTCTCCCTCCCCCCCCCCTCTCTCTCTCTCTCCCCCCCCCCCCCTCTCTCTCTCTCTCTCTCTCTCTCTCTCTCTCTCTCTCTCTCTCTCTCTCCCTCTCTCTCTCCCCCCCCCTCTCTCTCTCTCTCTCTCTCTCTCCCTCTCTCTCTCCCTCTCTCCCTCTTCCTCCTCCATCACATGCTGAATCCAGAAAGCGAGTCAGACTGGAGTTAGTTAATTGAGCTGGGAGAACCTGCAGGGAAAAAGGGTCCTCTCATGTTATTCCACAACACTTCCTCTCATTTTCTCCAATTAAAGACCTAACTCGTTTATCACAGATCTGAATAGAATCATTTTGTAACAGATTGATATAAAACACGAAGAGAAAAGAAAATGTATTCCATTTTTTAGTAGCCACATGAAGTGCATTAAACATTACTTAAAAAGGGGATCTATTATGCCATTTTTCAAAGTCTTGACTTTGTTTTTGGTATCTTAGATATTTTAATTTTAAATTAATAAATATTTTAAATAAGGTTTTCATACCTGAGAGTTCAAAAAACACATTATTTTTCGGCACATCTCTTCCTAATCGGTCAGTAACGCTTTGTTTACTTTTGGTCTCTATGAAGTCCTTCCTTTCGAAAAGCACAATGTGCTCTGATTGGTTAGCTGAACCAGAGTGTTGTGATTGGTCAACTGCTTTGAGCGTGTTTGAGAAATGTCACGCCTCTTACCAAAAGCGTGAGTTTCAACACAAATTCACGACTAACGCAACTCAACCAGGCCCCGTCCTTTTTTTTTTTTGTGTATGCCATGCACAGGAATGATTTAAATTAAGAATATTGTGGAGTGTGCTTTACCGGAAGAAACCACAAGACAAAAATCGAGGTGTTTCAGGGAGTTCAGAAACAGTGCGCACCGATATAGAGAATAACTACCTTCGGAGTGAATTTGTAACTTTGTAACCTTTTTCATGCTCTTTTTTCATTGCACAGAGTTTGTGAAAAGTAATCTTTCTGCCATTTGTCTCCTTCAAAGGGAAAAGATTTCTGTAAATCCACTGGTCACCTGACTCGTGGTCAGTGTGTGCAATTCCAAAAAACTGGAAGACTTTCCCAACATACTAAACGGTAGGCTTTTTAAAGAACAACATTTAAAAGAGAAGAGGTAGAGAAGTAGAGAGAATCAAATATTTTGTGTGACTAATATATAATCTCATTATGAGCTTTTTAGAATGTAATGTAATCTAAATACAAGTATGTAATCCAGATTTCATATAATCAGTTACTACCCAGCACTGAAAACAATGTAGAACAGAGCAAGTCATTCAGACAAGGCAGCTGGTGCTTTGCATGTTGTCATATTGCAAATAAATGCAGTGGCAAAGGCAGATTAATATGATCTGAGTGCAATAAGACGGTTTATGGCACTCACTAGCCCTAGAGGCCAATAGTAAAAGTCATGGCAAGCTGTCGAAGGCAAGACTAGAGGCCTGTTTAACAGAGTGAGCTTGAATGTGACTGATTTCAGATGAGCAGTCGGGCAGATCAGGGAGTTCTGTTTGTGTTCTCTATGTGAAGGAACCGATTCAGACCTGCTTTATTTAGAACTAATTTAGATTTAGATTATGATGCTTTTTTTCTGGTCAAAATAGAAAACAAAAAAACAAAAACAAAAACAAAAACAACAACAACAAAAACAACAACAAAAAACACACAAACAAAAGAGATATTTCATTTGTTTCAAACTTGCCTTGGAAACAAAACTGTAAATGTCTAAAACATCGGAAGTAGGCTATGTTTTATACGGATATATAACAATAAGACCAAACAGTCTTTTTAACTCTGCAATATGTTTCTTTTATATTACAGACATTTAAATAATCACATCAACACAATAATGTCTATGGTAGCCTTCTTTTATCGTCATGCATGTCATAATACGTTATTTTCATAAATGTATATCATCTCTTGAGAAAAAGTACACTCTAGCATAGCTACTTTTCAAAAGAGTACTTAATATGGAAATAATATACTTACATTTTTTATTTTTTTTTACATTATTACAAAGTGCACATTTAAAAGTGTGTTAAGAAACAGTCATGAAAGTGTGTGGCCCTTTATTTCATTAATATTATATTATTTGCCTACCCCCAGTTCAGACTGAATGGGAATGACACTTTTGTAACAGCATGATGTTCCACAGAGACACTAACAGCAGCTCCTCACGACCATGTAAATTGCAAATTACGTTTAACACCAGTCATTCGAGCGCACATTCAGAAGGCACTGACAATCCACAGAGAGGCCGTTTTAAGTTAAAATCTTCAGAATGTCTTGCTGCCAGTCTGTCTTAATGGAAAGCCATTAATGCTGGAATGCCTGAACAAATGCTTCGGCTTGCAGGAATCGCATTTGTTACCGAGGGCATTTGTTATTGAAATGGGTGGCGTGCTGCTATTTTGCACATATGTGCATGAATAATATCCCCAAATCCAGCAAGTTTATTTATGGCGAGAGGCTTTGTGTCTGTCTCCAGTATTTTATTTGTTGGGGAAATTCTGTTGCTTTGAGTCCTGAACAAACATCTTTGTGTGTGTGTGTGTGTGTGTGTGTGTGTGTGTGGGTGGGTAGGTGTGTGGGTGTGTGTGTTTACTTATTTCTTTATTATTTATTGCTTGGCTGTGGCAGAACAATTTTTGGTAACACTTTACAAAAAGGTTACATTAGTTAACATTGGTTAACTACATTAGCTAACATGAACTAATAATGAACTACACTTCTACAGCATTTATTAATCTTTGTTAATGTTACCATTTACTAATACATTATTCAAATCAGAAGTTGTATTTGTTAACATTAGTTAATGCACTGTGAAGTAACATAAACAAACAAGTAACAGCTGTGTTTTTATTAACTAATGTTAACAAAGATGAACAAATACAGTAAAAAAAATTATTGCTCGGTTCATGTTAGTTAACTCTTTCCCGGCCATTGACAGAAATTTCCGGCTTTCTGTGTTTTCGAACAATATCATATGTAAGCAGAGGCATGTGTAAAATAACACGATCATTTACATTAACCAGCATATAAATCAAAACTGCCTAATGTTACTGAATGAAAGGTCGATCCAGGACGAGCTATAGGACTGTGCAAGCTTTAGGGGTGTTGATGGACCCGATCTCCTCCATCTGTGTTTTGATCTTCGTTCTGAATCCGATCTGGGTGTAGTCTTTTACAAAAACACGTTTTCTCAGCTTTTTGCTCAACATGTTGTTGTTTTTATGAAATTTGCCCACATTTTATTGTAGACAAAAAAAAGAATGACTTAAAGCAGGGGTCACCAAACTTTTTTCTCTGGGGGCCACATTATCGTTCCTGACTGTGATGGGGGGCCGGGGCCGGGTCAGCTATATAACATAGAATTGTATAACCCAGACCAAAATGACCACCAGCAGGCCTCATTGTGTAGTAGAGATTACTAGCCTGGCACAGCCATCCCCACTACTATATCCACACTACTATATCAACACTTGATTCATGGTACATATTTGTTTATCTTTACTAGTGGTTTGGAAAAGTTGTAATCGAGTCTTCACACTTTGTTTTATTTAAAGTTATTCTTCACAAATAATCGTTGGTCCACTGTTCTTTGAAAACTCTGCACTCTCTTTTAGGGGTGGAACGGTACACAGAAGTCACGGTTCGGTTCATACCTCGGTTCTGACATCACGGTTGGTTACAATAAAGGGAAAAGCAAAACAAAAATGCAGAAGGCTTGTGCATGTCTCAGGCTGGACCACCAAAAGAAAAATAAATGTCTTAAGCCTTGTACTTTTTTTAAAATAAGTTTTATTAATAAAGTAAAGGCATAGAACCAGTTTATTTGTAGTGCACTCACTGACAATAGTTTTATATAATTAGTTCATTAATTCAATTAATAAAAATACCTTGATATGTTTGGTAATTGTACCTGAATTAATTGAAAATTAATCTGCTACATTTCAGATTAATATATTTGTTTTCCTTAAAAATGTAATTAACAGTAACTTAAACACTTTGCAGTTTGAATGATGTCCTGCATAAACTAAATGACGGAGTATGTTTTTATGTTTCCACTGTTCGATCGTGGCCGCGCCACACACACACACACACACACACACACACACACACACACACACACACACACACACACACACACACACACACACACACACACACACACACACACACACACACACACACACACACACACAAATATAAGTAAACACTTTACGACTTTTCGATCGCGCCCACACCTCTCTCTCAACATATTCCAGCATTGCAATCTTTACACCGCAGCCTGCTTCAGAGCTAAGGCGGAGCTACAGATTAGGTGTCCCTAAGAATCCGCGTATCTAACAGTAGTTCCGCATTACATTAATTAAATTGCACGCAAGTTTTATTTATTTTATACCGTGTATTCTCAGTGTAAATGTATGCACCAAACTGTGACGCCCGTACCATGACAACTTTTGGGGATTGCCTCATAGGGCCGGTTCAAGTAAGTGGGGGGCAGAGGGGCTGGGGGGCCAGTCAAAGGGGGGTGGCGGGCCTGAGTCGGCCCGCGGGCCTTAGTTTGGTGACCCCTGACTTAAAGGGATACTTCAGGATTTAGCATTACGCTTTGTATCAGTAGAAAACCTGTAGTATTTTCAAATTACCGTGCTTCCCTCCCTCATTTCCCCGTGAGACAAGAGATTTATGTATTTTTTGTCTGTAAAAAAATCATTTTTACAAAAATCATTTTCGCTGAGGCTTTTTTGGCCAGAGGCTAAAAACTACAGCCAGTAGAAGGTGCTGTACCGCATGTTTTCAACCCGCCCATAGAGGCTGGGATCTCACTCACAGAATGTACAAATAGTGTCAGCCATCTTTTTTTGGAAGCTAAGCTAACGGGTTCTTATTCTGTGGAGAAAGCTGAGTAGTAGGGTTACCATCCTCTTTTTCCCGGACATGTCCGGCTGTCGAGATGTTTCGGCTTTTGCTTTCTGCAGTCGCCATTTATTGTTTACATGCACACCTTTTGTTTAAATCTAACTGAATTCATTCCGATTGGTGAATCTGAATGTAGTGTTTACATGAACGCTAAACAAGTGATGGGTTAATGTGCATTTTAACATTGCTAAGAAAATTCCCGCTTCTCCGTGAGAGATACGAGACCGGTGCGTCTCACAGGTGCCATTCATCAGTAATAACGCCACCGACCTCGCGCCGTTCTCCCGCGGCCCTCAGTCTCGTCCTGTTCGGCACAGTAGTAAACATAATGAATGGCGACTGCAGAACGCAAAAGCCGAATCCTGGACATTTTGGGCGGTCTCGAAATCCCGGGCAGACTCGTCACGGAGACTCACTTGTAGCCTAGCCTTGTTGTTTAACAGCGCTCTGTTACCGGTAGGCGTGGTCTCGTAGGGCAGTGAAGCAAGTGTATTCTGGGAGTTGTTGTCTTTCATCCACATGAGCCACAAATACATTTTCTGGCTTTTCTCAGTCTAGAAGGCTCCAAATTCAAAAATAATTTCACATTTCTACTACATAAATTACCCATTTCAAATACACATTCATCTTTACAGAGGTGAAGTATCCCTTTTAGCTAGAATAAAATGTGTTTTTTAAAACAAAATATTCTGGGGGTCATTCAAATTTTGTGAAAATGTTCAAAAATGCTGGCTGTGGCTGGCAAAAAAAAAAAAAAACACTGGTGGGGAAGGAGTTCATAATGTTGACAATGAAACCTTATTGTAAAGTAACTACCCAATTTTTCCACAAGTCAGTTTCTCATTATAGACCAGCAAGTGCTATTCCAGAGTGGAAGGATCTTACATTTTTTTTATTGTATAATTATTTTTCATGGAGCTTATGTAAAAATGCATATCACCTTGACATTCATGTGTCTTTTTACCCATGAGAACGACCCCCATCCAGTAGCTCTCCAGAAAACATGAATAAGGTATTAATCTCAGTCTCAAATGTTGATCCTGTTCCGTCACATTAGCTAATGAAGACCGTTTGGAAGCGCCACCTCTTAAAATGCTGCAGTGGCACTTTCATGGGAACGCCACGTCCTATATGTACCTGGCCGAGGACACCGACAGTCTATAGAGTTTGTGAGACAAAGAGAAAGAGATGGTCACCTTACCCTGGGCTCATTGTGACAGCTGGCAGCCGCTGCAGAGTCACCTGAGCGGCCCATCGGAAATCAATAAGCTCACTCTTTAATTGTGTAAGAAAAGAGATTCAGTGTTTACGGCAGCACGTCATCTGTTAGGACAACTTGACTTTGGTTCCACCGCTCGTGATTGCTGATCACTGGACAGATTATTGCAATGGAGCTTTTCCATCTGTATTTTCAGGCTCCATTTAAAATGCATAGAGCCAAAGTGTTCCTGCTACAGGCGTTTTGTATAAGAGCAAACTGCTACAGGCAATTCCCAGCTTATTAGGGGTGTTTGGTAGGGCAAGTATCACTATTAATATTGCAAGTCTTGTGACTTAATTGTATTGAACGTGCACTTGTAGTGTACTTCAGATCTTCTGAAAAAAAAAAAAAAAAAAAAAAAACCTAGACTTGCAATTAGATAATATAATGTTAATATAATGCTTAATGGGATAGTTCACCAAAAAGTGAAAATTCTGTCATTAATTACTCACTATGTCGTTTCAAACCTGTAAGACATTCATTCATCTTCGGGTGAAGATATTTTTAATGAAATCGGAGAGATTTCTGTCCTTCCACTGAAAGTCTGTTCACCAAAAACATTCATAAAGAGATCGTAAAATTAGACCATATCAATTAAGCGGTTTAGTCCAAGTCAGACACGATCACTTTATATGATGAACATATTTAATTTAGAACATGAAAATAAGTTTAACCGTACTTGCTTGATGCGCGAAAACAAACCTCTTTGGTTCTTGTGGAAGCTCAAACATGTTGTCAATACATGCAGAAATAAACCTCAGTGCTTCTCATTGAGCTTCATTTACAAAACTCAATGCTGTAAATTTGCTGATCAGATCAGATCAGATCAATAATGAATGAGGAATGTATCTATTTATTTAAATGAATGAATGAGTGAATTAATTAATATAAAATTCATTTATATGAATATATGAAGACTTCAGATGCAAAAGCCTCTAAGTGCCATCTGAAATTTTCTTCTAGAATGATAATTTTTATCAAGCTTGATGGTTTATGTCCAGTTATTTCATTTTAATGGCAATGAAAATTACCTATTATTTGTCATTAAAGTGAAATTACTGAACTTAAATATACAAGCTTGATAAAAATGCTCATTTTAGAAGAACATTTCAGATGGCACTTAGAGGCTTTTGCATCTGAAGTCTATTATTTATACATATATGTATATATATATATATATATATTGGTAGCAGTTTATTTTACAGTCCTGTTCCCTATTTACATACAATGTACTTATTATAGTAATTACAATAAGGTACTAGCCATGAACCAAACCTAACCTTAATCCATGTAGTTACCTAATATTGACCAGTACTGTCTTAGGTAAGTACACGTAAAGGCACGTACTGTAAAATATAGTGCAACCTAAATATTATAAGTCTGACATTTGATTATTATAGATAAAGATAAAGCCGCATGTATCTTAAAAATGCAAAATTTTCAACTCTTTTTTTTTTTTTAAAGATTGTTGTTTTCTTGTGCTCACTGCTACAGTTTTTCAAATGCAAAGCTTACATGCAACTCTAAAATATGAAAGTCTGATTTCATTATGTTTTGTTTGCGATTGCATTTTTTTTTTGTCCGTTTGTTCGCTTCATCAGCAGTCTCCAGGTGTCACCGGTAGGTGCTGAGATGCAGAACCATCCAGAATGTGCAGTCTCTCTTGCCACATGCTGTGTCTGTACCTTTTCATGCATTTCTTATTAGCCAATCACCTAGGGAGCGGGCAAGATCCAGAACCCTGATTGGGCCCCTGGTGCCTAATCAAGTGCCTTAGCCACAGTTGGGCATTTGCATCATTTGATAAAGGGACGTTGCCACCACAGCTGCCCTTCATCTGTCACTAGTGTGATTTCTGCCCTTTTGCACCGCAAATTTATGCTGTAAAATGCATAAATGGCTCCAGCAAGCACAGCATTAATGACATATTTTATAGGCTAGAAACATGAAGTGTCCTATGCCTCCATAAAACAAACAGTTACCATTTTATCTGAATAACACACTGGCTGTTGCATTATTATTATAATAATTTAGAAAATCCTTGAAATACCTGCAAAGTGTTGCTAATTTCGAGCGTGCTGCGGCATTCATGGAGGCTGGGAGCATGAAGGTCTTTCACTGATTGTTTTCTCTTTCTTTCTTTCTTTTCCCACTGAGCTGATTTGAGAGAAAAAGATGCTTAATTATTTATACCTGTCTGTTACGGCAGAAAAATCATAAGGACACTAACATGCTACAACAGGGTGAATCTAATATTCATCTTTTGTCAAGTTTGGATGTTATTCTTGTGGAAATTCCTCTTCTGTCAACTCATGTTATAGTCTGGGGACGCGCAAAGCTGAAGTGAATTCTGAACAGGTGATTTTTTTTTTCTTTTTCTTTTTTTTTTTCCCTCAGCCTTTCTGTCTCAATATTTCTGTCACTGACTCTTTTATCGCTCCTTTCTTTACGGCTGTCTCTTACACACACACACACACACACACACACACACACACACACACACACACACACACACACACACACACACACACACACACACACACACACTCTCACACTCACACTCACACTCACTTTCTCTCTGAAAAATAATAGTGTTTAACTGTGACAATATACTGGTCAGTAAACACAACGACGGATAATTCAGTATAGAGTCTTTAATACTCAGGAGAATACAGGAACAGGAGTAATAAACAGTAACCGAACATGCGACATTAACGCAAGATAAAACACTGGGCAGAACTAAGGGCTTAAATACACAAGGAGTGTTAATCAACTGAACAGAAACAGGTGCATGAAACTAATGAACAACCAAGGAACCTGTACGTTAACAAACTCGACACCGATATGCTTAAAACGGAGAAGTTTTTCATTTGAGTTTTCCGCGTACAGACGACACCATTGTCAAAATGATCCCCATTCACACGGATTCGCGAAAACGACTAAAAACGCTGTATTCTGCTGCCAGGCCATTAGATGGCGATGAAGAACTATAGACTGAATACGCAATACGCATGTGCATTACGTCATAATCTTCAGAGATTCACGTTTTTGTTGTTTACACGGAGACCGTTTTCAAAAACTTGCACTTTGAAACCCGTTTTCAAAAGTTAGCATTTTCAGGCACCCAAAACGCCGTTGTCGTGTAAACGAACGGCCAAAACGCATAAAAAGTTTTACGTTTTTATTTGAAAATGGTGTCGTGTAAACCGCCCCCCTAACAGGGAAAACAGAACACAGGCAACCGGGAACAGAGTCAAAACGAAACCAAAACATAACAGAATATACATGTTACATTAACAGGGATGAGTTTGGTCCTTTCAATTAAGTCCTTTCAATTCACAATTTCTAATAGGAACTGAACTGACCGAACCTCACAGGAAATCAGAATGACAAAAAGTGAAATTTACTAATTCAGAAATTCAGTACTGACCATTTGTTTTCTGTGCTGTGGAAATGTTCCTCTGAGAGGAGCGAGGCCTTCCCTATAAAAAAGAAAGAAAAAAAAGATGACACATGAGAACAAATCATGTTTGATTAAGGCGGCAGCTTTTAAAAGAGGCCCATGGGGTCTCCTCAAAACAGTGTTTGTCTTGCACTGCAAATTTTGGGTTTAAAAGTACACCCTGCTAGTCTTTGTTGTTAACTGTTTAGATTTGATCGTTCTAAAAAAAAAAAATGAAAGGAAACACAAGATTCTTCCTACTCTAAGAAATTACTTCATTTGGTATTCACTAAGGATAGCTTTTTAATTTTTGTAACAGCCTCACAATATAAACTCCCTGCCACTCATTGCTCCCTGAGAATTTACATATAAAGTGTCTGATAAGCATATTTATGTGTTGGCTGTGTGTGTTTGCACATTACAATGGCGAACATAAAAGAGGAGGGGGGGTGGGGGAGCGATGTGTTTTGGATATCTATTAAAAAAAGGAAAGGAAAAAAAAATTATGCGAGAGCTTTAGGGATACGGGATGGGGTGTGTGATTGTGCGAGCGAAAGAAAGAACGCATGCAGGAGATCCGTCTCAGCATTGTCAGGAGGATTTACGGCGCAGGTGTGTAGCCATCAATCACGTCGGCGTATGCCAAAGACAACTTTGTGTCTCGCTGCCATTTGTACGGCTGTCCACACAAATTGATCCTTAACAAGACGCTTCTCCTCCCCTTCTGGAGGGACACTTGCCTTTTAACAGATCCATGAGCGCTGGGCTTGTTTACCCTAATGTTGGGGAAACATTTAATTTGACACTTTTCAAATGGTTGCTTCCAGCACACCAAAACCAGCAACAATTCTCTGATGCTAACCAGCTAGGACTGTATTCTGACTGGCTTTGATTTATAGGGGGTAAACGCGCATTTGTTTTGCGTAGTTGAGATGAATATTATTTACTGAACTGAGATTTTTCTGTTTGCTGCTGACATGTTTTTCTTTACTTTTATGGTTGCATGCATGAATTTCAGGGATTGATAGGTTCTGTCCTAGTAATTAGTCATGTATAAGCAGATTTTAAACGGATACTGTGCCTAAGCTGGTTTTCAAATCTTACTTTGAATAGGTGGAAGAAAATAATATATAGCGTACATTCCTTTGTGGAAAAAAGTACATAGCATTTTAGACTGTAAAAAAAAAGGGCGATGTGTCTGCTTCCACTGTAGAAAAATGAAGCCTAAAGGTGTTGCAGATTACGTTATTCAGAGGCTGAGTTTTCGCAAACTGAATGTTTCGGACCCTTAATTGCATGTTAAGTCTAATTAAAAGTGTACATTTTTATTAAAGGCAGTTACCTGAACATTAGGGTGACTTTTGACCAACTTAAGTAGGACTTAAGTACATCTTTATATATAATTTTTCTTTGAAATATTTTTATTAATGTACTGACAAGAATGTATAAACTAAAATATTCTTTAATGTAATTTCTGTTGAAACTTTTAAAGTTAGACATAAACCTTCTTAGTATTCCTCAACCAATTTATTATAAACAATGTAAGAAGAAATTATAAAAGAATACCTGTTTTTTTTAATAGATATAGATCCGGGTCGCTAAAGACCCGAATATGTAGTAATGATTGGCGAAACATTCATGCATTTTAGGGTTAACTCTTAGGACTGGTTTCACAGACAGGGTTTAGATTAAGCCAGGATTAGGTCTTAGTTCAATTTGGACATTAAAGTAGCTTTTATAAACATGCCTAAAAATAAAACACATTACTTGTGTGCATATTGATGGCAGTGACATATTTGTTGCTCATAAGAGCTGTCAGTGCAAGTTCCTTTCAGTTAAAACAGCTCAAATATATATTTTAGTCTGTGAAACCAGGGCATTATGAATAACACACTACTTTTTACATGTGCTTTTATGTTAGTCAATACACAAAAATGCTTGTACATTTTTAAAGGACATCAAAAGATTCTTTAATCAATGATTCAAAATGTACTAAACGGTAGGCTATACTAAAAGTAGGCTATACTGAATTGTGTTAAGAAGTAAGAAGAAATGCACTCTCTTTAAAGTATACTTTAAAAAAAGATATATTAAAAAAATAGACATGTACATTCAATACAGTTTACAGTTAAGAGCAGTACAGTTCTTTTTAGCAAGGGTTTCTGTACAGCATAAAAAGCTAAACAGATTTGAATCCCCAAACAACAGTACAGCAAACAGCAGTGCCACATTCGGCCAGGTGTAGTGGAATATGCCTATGGAAAGCATATTTAATAGCCTTGTCAACAGTCCTGATGCCTCACTGGAAATCTGCTTTTAAAAGTAAATACACTGGGGATTTAAACTGGGGGAAATGAGTTCTTTGGTACTTAGAAAAAAAATCTGATTACTTTGATTAAAATCCCCCCCACCCCCAAATATAAAAATATATTTGCCATTTAAGTTAATGTGCACACAGCTCTTCTTCTGTAGTTTGTTCTACTGCCATTTCATGATAGGTTTCTTAAAGGTGAATAAAATGACTGTTTCTAAGCAGGTTTCCTGAACATTTTCTGCCATTGGTCAGTCAAACTAACAGCACTGCCCCCAAACTCATGCTATTGGTTGAGACAATGTTGCTGTGTCAAGCTGGTTGATGTTTTCACAGTGAGAGTGTTTCACATTATGAATGGCTCATTTATAGTCTTCCCTGGAAAAAATCTGTTTTTGACATTGAAAAAAATGACTCGCTTTTCCTAAATGGATGCGTCAGATTGAGTAACTATTGAAAAGTAGCAAGTTTTATTAAACCTTTCTCTGTTTGAGAAGTCACGTGGCAGTCCATGTGTTCTCTCTCTCTTCATATTCTCCGATCTTTATCATATTACATACAGTGAAGCACTGATCCCGCATCAGTTAATAAGTGCCTTTTATTAACTGAAGCAACCTGGTATAAGCATCACGTAGAAACCAGAGACCAACTTCCTGCTGACGCTGCACACGCTCAGCCGCGATCGCTTCAGCGTGATTTGAGATGAGGTCAATAGAGCTCTGGAATCAAAGAAACAGGCTGTACTCGTGCATTATTGATGCTGATGATTTACTAACCTCAATGGATCTGCCAAGAACTGAAAGCTTCCTTCCGTTATTCTATACGTATGGGTGTTGCTTATTCAAGCTTGCGAAATTGGGATGTTTTTGCTGCAGAGATGGAATCATCAAGAAAGAATTTCCTTTGCTGCCGAAGAAATAAGCTGCCAATTATTCCTTCAATCAATCTAGCTTATTCCTTAATGCCTCGTTTTAGAGTGGGTCTTAAAACTTTAAATTAACATTATCACTTCATCTCCAGAGGGAGAATCGAAGCCCAGGGAGCGTTTAGTCTTATTTCACTGACACATATGACCAGGAATGGAAACGTGGAAAGCAATACAATGACTTTGTCTGTGGCTGCAGGGGATTTATCAGTTCAAGAAAGAGTTTTAAAGTCTTTATAGCAGCTTTTGGATATCCATACCAACATAGTCACACTTTAATCCATATCACATTAGCTCAGTAACTTGATATTTGTGTTGGACTTCATTAACCTTTCCTTTTTTAATTTCTGTAACATTTACATACTGTAGGCGCCATTTGCAGTGGGGAGAGATTGGTCGTGTTGATGCCACTTTTGGCAGAATTGTCCTCACCACTTAAAATAACTAGGGATGTCCCATGTGAAAATAAAATGTTACTTAATTGTATTGAACACTTGTTGTGTTTCAAATGTTTAAAATATATATATTGAAAAATCTGTACTTGCAGAGTAATAGGCCTATTAATGAAATAAAAACCCACTCAAGTGTACTTAAAAAGTACACATTTATGACTTTTTCTTAACACACTTTTAAGTAAATTTTTAAAAAGTGCTCTTGTAATGTTGTTGTCCTTGTTAACTTTCATTATTCCCATGGGGAAATTACGAGTTTCATTAATGTCAAAATTAAAAGTTTTACTTTAAGTTACACTTTAAATCATTGTGTTATAATAATCTTTTGTCATGTTATAAAGAAGTACAGTTTTTTTGATGTGTTGACTAACATACTAGAGCACAGGAAGTTATTGATTGTAATAACTGTTCCCTTTCGTTGTCACTTCGAGTTACGTCGAAATGACGACGAATGGGGTTCGCTTAGAAGCCTATCCTCTTCGAATATTAATAAAACGAGCCAATGGCAAGCAAATGCCATGGGTCTGCTGAATTTGCATAGCGTAACTCCGCCCCACTGTGTGGGTATATAAGGAAGTGAGCCGGCAACATGCAGATATGTTTTCGCTTTCGGAGCCAAGAGCATTCTTCACTCCACAAGCCATTCTGAGATCATCTCTCTTCACTCTTCGAGACGAGCTACTCTTCAGAAGTGTTGGTGTGACGGCGAATTCCAGCGAGCTTCATATTGCCTGCCGATCTGCGCAGTGGTCTGCCAGTCGTGTGTCTCTCCCTGGGCGCTTCAACACTGCTGTTTGAGTTTTATCTCTCTAAAAGAGCTGCACGCGGCGCGTCTTTTTAAAGACGGTTCGCCCGTGTGTTTCTGGGTGCGATACACAGATTAAATCAGCTGATGGGCACGGACGCTGTCTGATGTGTTTGGGCAAACGCACAGACAGCGTTCGTGGATGCGTCATGTTCTCATTGCGGGGACATGACCATCGCAATGTAACGATCGAGACTCGATGACCTCCTCGAGAGAGAGTCCCCTCATCCACACCCCGATCTATTCTCTCCGCAAGAGGGAATACTTCGGCTGGTGGCCAGGGTGATCAGAGGCTGCTGTGTGGAACCAACCCGACGATCTATCCTCGGTCCACACGCTCCTCTTCACATTGCAACCCGTGTGGTATCCGGATGAGATCGCTGACCAGTCCCGGCCAGAGGTCGCGGGCTGGTCCAGCATTTCATTCGATGCCCCGGCAGATGAAATCTTGTCTATCGCCGCATCACAAGGTGGGCGTGAGTACGCTGGAGAAGACTCGGCTGTGCTGCCTCCTCCGGGTGTGCCAGCATTGCCCGAGTCTGAACCAGAACTCTGCCATGCTTCCCCGGGCAGTCGCGAGCATTTGGGCTTGTGTGGAACCCTCCGCCATGTCCCAAGTGCTTAAAGCTGATGATCGGTTTTTGGGGACGCACCGGCACACGTCGGCCCGCCCCCAATTCCTTTCTTCCTGGACGTGCATGAAGAGGTCATGAGATTACTTAGCGGCCTCTTCCGCCTTCTCTGCCCTCGATGAGGTCGCGGCCAGTGGGTACACTGGGGTTCCCCCTATGGAGTGTTCTGTGGCAACACAACTGTGTCCCCACAGCGCCTCCACTGGCGTGGCGGCCCTAAGCACCCACCCACCCCAAAGCATGTAGGTTTTTGTCTACTCCGGTGGCAGAGATCTATAGAGCTGCGGGGCTGGCTGCCACCTCACTGCATGCTATGCCCATCCTTCAGGTCTACCAGGCCAGGGGTGCTCATTGCTAATGCACGAGGGTAGGGCTGGTCCAGGGCTCTTGCAAGAGCTGCGTGCCGCCACCGACCTCGCTCTACGGGCGACGAAGGTGACCACACGCTCCCTGGGTCAGGTGATGTCCACATATGTGGTCCAGAGACAAAAACTGGCTTAGTCTGGTTGATATGGGCGAGGCTGAGCGAAGCCGCTTCCTCAACTCCCCATATCCCAGACTGGCCTCCTCGGCGGCGCAGTCAAGGACTCTGCCCAGAGTTCTCGGCTGCCCAGAGCGGACTGAGGCTCTGATCCCGCGGCCAGCTGCTCAGCCGCCGGCTCAGCTGCCTCATTCCGCTCGCCGCCGAGGGCGCCCTCCTGCGACACTCCCTGCCGGCCCTAGCAGCACCCTTCACCCAGGCCGTGCCGTGGAGGTAGTCGCAGGAAGGCGCCCCAGCCCGTACCAGCCCCGCAGCAATGCGGTGCTCCCGTTACGGGCAGCTCAGAGATGGGTTGCAGTTCTTTCTAGGAGGTGGTTGCAGGGCCACTCCTTCCCCCGGTGGAGGGCCGGGGGAAAACCTCTTTTTCCAAAGAACTGTCTCTCCCATCTCTGAGCACACAGAGTTCTCGGACGACAGTGCGCGCCACCCTCGGGTCCCGCCACTCTCGCCCTCCTCTGTCACAGAGTTCTCGGATGACAGTGCGCACGCTCACGGGCCTCGCCACTCTCGTCCCCCTCTGTCGCCAGACCCCTGCCAGAGCACGCCCCTGTGGAACGCTGGTCCTTCCCTGGCCTCCTCTGGCAGGACGCGGCTAATGACCGTGCCCCCACACCGGGCCGCTATGCCACCCACGTCTGGGCCGGTCATTCCGCTTCGCTGCACCCCCGGGGGGACGTCTGTCGTTCGCATGACCCCGCTGGCACAGTCCGTGGGAGCCTGGTTAGAGCTTCCCCCCTGTCCCGCTGGCTTGCGCGAACCATCAGGCTCGGCTATGCGATTCAGTTCGCACGGTCTCCTCCCCGCTTCAGGGGAGTCCGCCTTACTATGGTCGGTGGCTATGCCCCTGTCATGAGAGCGGAGGTCGCCACCCTGCTGGCGAAGGGTGCGATCGAGACTGTCCCTCCAGCCGCAATGAGGTCCGGCTTCTACAGCCCTACTTCATTGTCCCCAGGATATCCGGTGGGTTACGGCCAATCCTGGATCTGCGCGTCTTGAACCGTTCCCTTCACAGGCTTCCGTTCAAGAGGCTCATGGCCAAGCGCATTTTCGAATGTGTGCAGCCACAGGATTGGTTTGCAGCGATCGACCTGAAGGACGCCTACTTCATGTCTCCATTTTTTCTCGACACAGACCGTTCTTGCGGTTTGCTTTCGAGGGGCAGGCATACCAGTACGCAGTTCTCCCATTCGGGTTGGCCCTGTCTCCTCGCGTCTTCACGAAGGTCGTCGAGGCAGCCCTTGTGCCGCTACGGCAGCACGGGGTTCGCATCCTGAATTATCCCGATGACTGGCTAATCCTAGCTCACTCTCGGACCAGGGTTGCGAACACAGGGACCTAGTGCTCCGGCACCTAGCCCGTCTGGGCCTTCGGGTCAACTGGGAGAAGAGCAAACTTTGCCCCGTGCAGAGGATCTCTTTTCTCGGTAGGAAATTCGACTCGGTCGCCATGTGCGCGCAGCTTACGAGCGCGCGCGCGCAGTCACTGCTGACTTGCCTGAGACAATCTGAGGGCAAGAGTGCGGTTCCACTGAAACTTTTTCAGAGGCTCCTGGGGCATATGGCATCTGCAGCCGCGGCAACGCCGCTCGGATTGCTTCATATGAGACCGCTTCAGCACTGGCTTTGCGATCGAGTCCCGAGGTGGGCATGGCGTCAGGGCACGTTCCGAGTACCAGTTACTCCGACCTGCCATCAGACCTTATCCCCGTGGACGAATCTCAGCTTTCTCGGGCCGGAGTGCCCTTAGAACGAGTTTCCAGGCATGTTGTTGTCTCAACGGATGTCTCCTCCACGGGCTGGGCCGCTATGTGCAATGGACATGCTGCCGCGGGCTCCTGGACAGGTCCCCACAGCCTATGGCATGTCAATTGCCTCGAGTTGCTGGCAGTACGTCTCGCTCTGCACCGCTTCCGGGCGCTGCTCAAGAACCAGCACGTACTAGTCCCATCAGACAATACCGCGACAGTAGCGTACATCAACCGACAAGGTGGTCTACGCTCCCGCCGTATGTCGCAACTCGCCCGCCACCTCCTCATGTGGAGTCAGAAGCATCTGAGGTCGCTTCAAGCCATTTATATTCCGGGAGACCTGAACTGTGCAGCCGACGAGCTCTCACGGCTTCAGCCTCTTCCGAGAGAATGGAGACTCCATCCCCAGGCGGTCCAGCTGATTGGGATCAGTTCGGGGACGCACAGGTAGACCTGTTTGCCTCCCACGACTCGTCCCACTGCGCCCAGTTTTACTCCCTGACCGAGGGCACGCTCGGCACGGACGCTCTGGCGCACAGCTGGCCCCGGGGCCTCCGCAAGTATGCGTTCCCCCAGTGAGCCTTCTTGCACAGACCTGTGCAAAATCAGGGAGGACGAGGAGCAGGTCATATTGGTTGCGCCGCACTGGCCCACCCGAACCTGGTTCTCAGAACTTGTACTCCTCGCGACAGCACCTCCCTGGCCAATTCCTCTGAGGAAGGACCTCCTTTCTCAGGGACGGGGCACCCTTTGGCACCCTCGTCCCGATCTTTGGAACCTCCACGTGTGGCTCCTGGACGGGACGAGGCAGGTTTGAGTACCCTACCACCAGCGGTGGTGGCTACCATCACTTCCGCTAGAGCGTCGTCCACTAGACATGCCTACGCGTTGAAGTGGAACCTCTTCGTCTTTGGTGCTCTTCTCACTCAGAAGACCCCAGATCATGCCCGATCAGTGTCGTGCTTTCCTTCCTGCAGGATGGGTTGGAGCGAAGGCTGTCTCCCTCCAACCTGAAAGTATATGTTGCCGCTATCGCCGCACATCACGATGCAGTTGATGGTAAGTCCGTGGGAAAGCACGACCTGGTCATCAGGTTCCTGAGAGGAGCGAGGAGAACACAGCCTCCTCGCCCTCCTCTCGTTCCCTCTTGGGACCTCTCAGTGGTACTAAATGCCCTGCAGAGTGCTCCCTTTGAGCCTCTGCAATCAGTGGAGCTTAAGTTCCTGTCAGTTAAGACAGGGCTCCTGGTTGCTTTGGCCTCCATAAAGAGGGTAGGGGACCTGCACGCATTTTCTGTAGACGAAGCGTGCCCGGAATTCGGGCCGGCCTTTTCTCACGTGATCCTGAGACCCCGGCCTGAATATGTGCCCAAGGTTCCCACCACTCCCTTCCGGGACCAGGTGGTGAACCTGCAAGCGCTGCCCCTGGAGGAGGCAGACCCAGCCTTGGCATTGCTCTGTCCAGTACGCGCACTCCGTGCTTACTTAGACAGAACGCAGTGTTTCAGGACCTCAGACCAGCTCTTTGTCTGTTATGGTGGGAAGCTGAAGGGAAAGGCTCTCTCCAAGCAAAGGTTGTCTCACTGGATAGTGGACGCCATTGCTTTGGCTTACAACAGCAGCAAGGTCGACCGTGCCCCCTTGGTGTGACGGCCCACTCCACCCGGAGTGTGGCCTCCTCTTGGGCTCTAGCGCATGGCGCCTCGCTAACAGACATCTGCAGAGCTGCAGGCTGGGCGACACCCTACACATTCGCCAGATTATAGCTATAATCTCCGAGTGGAGCCAGTGTCCTCCCGTGTACTCGCTTCAACCAGCCGGTGCTAGGACCCGCTCAGGTGTCTTCGCTTGCTCGCCATTCCACTCCACGGACTGGATACGTGCGATATTTCCTCAGGTGAGCCTGATAAGCCCTGAGTTCCTCCAGCGCTGTTGACGTCAACGCCAGAGTTATGCCTCCGGCAGCTTTCGCGTTGGCTAGGTGCCACCATGTGCATGGTTCCCCCTCTGGGCGACCCCCACGTGTGTATTCCACTGTAAGCCTCTCTCGAGCATGTGTCTTTCCCTTGGCAAGCCAGTCTGCCACCCCTGGGGTTGAAATACTCCACCCTACGGGCTGGACACCCCAGTGTTTTCCGTATGCACCCCCCTCCGGGTCATATGTTATTCTTAAGTCCCCCCTTCGGGCGGGCACTGATTGCATATTCCACTGAGATATGCTCCCAGTGTACCTTGGTATTCCTGTGTTAAGTAGGAGTCCTTCGTCCGTGCTAGTCACGACAGGGAGCTCAGACTTACGCAGGGCACTGGAAGACAGCCGAGGTGGCGTGATTGGACTGGTAACCCCATTCGTCGTCATTTCGACGTAACTCGAAGTGACAACGAAAGGGAACGTCTCGGTTACGGATGTAACCCTCGTTCCCTGAGTAGGGAACGGAGACGTTACGTCTTCCTGCCACTTCCGCTGTACCGCTGGAACAGCCGAGTTCAGCCTTGGCTCCTTCAGCGAAGAAACATATCTGCATGTTGCCGGCTCACTTCCTTATATACCCACACAGTGGGGCGGAGTTACGCTATGCAAATTCAGCAGACCCATGGCATTTGCTTGCCATTGGCTCGTTTTATTAATATTCGAAGAGGATAGGCTTCTAAGCGAACCCCATTCGTCGTCATTTCGACGTAACGTCTCCGTTCCCTACTCAGGGAACGAGGGTTACATCCGTAACCGAGACGTTATTTGATGTTACATTTCATATATTTTATTTTAGATAAATGTACTTTATTTTTTAAAATACATTTTAAATGTACTACATTAACTTAATCATTACAAATGTTTAATTACATTTAAAATCATGACACGTTTCAGTAGAAATTACATTATAGTATATTTTAGTTTTCCATACATGCCTGTCAGAACATTTAGTAGAGACAGTGCATATTTCAAAAACAATAAGAAGTTATTATGAAATTACATATAAGGATTTACTTAAGTGGGTAAAAATAGCACTCTTTAGTTCCACTAACTGCATTTAATATAAATGTAAATTATAATACATTTCCATAATTGTAAATAAGTGCAAACTGAATGTTTTCAGACAGTTACAGTAATTGCATGTTAAGAATGTTATTTTAAAGTCCTCTTGTTAAAATGACGCTAAAGTGTACAAATAGAATTAATTGGAGAAGAAGCATCTCCAGTTCTAGAGCGGCTGGAGTTTCCATGTATTAAAATAAAAAGTCGAATTGGGATGAATTAGAACCCATTACCCCTTCACCCCTTCACACCCACAGCAAGAAAGTCAGGCATATCAAAGTTTTGTTTTCATAGGTTTTGTGTTCATCAGTAAACATGGATGAAGAACATTTACAACAATTTTGAATTTATTGGAATTTATTATTAATGGCACTTAAGCTGACAAGTTATTATCCCAATAACTCCCAGCATATTTTATATGAGGAGAAAAATAGTTAAATGGTGATCAAATCTTCAGGGAGCAAGAGAACGTCTTGTCCCTGAGAGAGTGTGAGAAAGAAAGAGCGAAGCTGGCCTTCTTTTTCTGGGCTGCTGCTTCTCTCTCTCTCTCTCTCTCTCTCTCTCTCTCTCTCTCTCTCTCTCTCTCTCTCTCTCTCTCTCTCTCTCTCTCTCTCTCTCTCTCTCTCTCTCTCTCTCTCTCTCTCTCTCTCTCTCTCTCTCTCTCTCTCTCTCTCTCTCTCTCTCTCTCTAGAAAGAAAAGCAGGGTTCCCTGTGGGCCTGTTGCATCATGGGGAACTGATGAATCCTTTCTGAGGTCCAGCAGTGTAACCTGCTCCACACTGTTTCCCACATATTTACCCTCCCAAGTGCAAACACATTTGGGGAACAGCCAGCGCTTGTGTTTTTTGTAGTATTGTATGTTGTGTTAGTAAAATCTGATTGGTAAATTGTATAATAGCTGTTGATAAAAGGAAGATGGACTTTTATTCTAAGTGTTTTATCCCTCAGGTATCATCCCATCAGGGCCTGTTAAATTGTAATTTCTTTTCCCCAGAATCCCATAAAGTATCACTGTATACAACTCGCTGGCTTCGTGTCGAATGACACGAACCTTGAAATTTCTGCAGGTGCGACAGCCAAACTATTCTCATGACTTAAAGGGCTACCTTCCCTGAAAATAAAACACACTGTGAGTTCAAAAACCTCTGGTTGTCCTCATCATGAAATTGGGGGTGGCAGCCATGACTAAGTCAAGACTTTTTTATGGCAATGGCACTGCCCAAATTAAAAACATCCTCTCTGGCCGAGAGTAGCTTGAACTTGTCTTTGTCCTGGAATACTTTAGTGCTTCATCAGCATGCAAAGAACAGTTTGAGCTCTTACGGAGTGAAATAACTCACACTTGCTTGCTACTCACCATTTTGGGCTCTGCAAAATTGAACAATAGAAGATTGGAAAAACGTTGCCTGGTCTGATGAGTCTCGATTTCTGCTGTGACGTTCAGATGATAGGGTCAGAATTTGGTTTAAGAAACATGAAAGCATGGATCCATCCTGCCTTGTATCAACGGTTCAGACTGCTAGTGGTGTAATGGTGTGGGGGATCTTTTCTTGGCACACTTTGTGCCCCTTATTACCAGTTAATCATTGTTTAAACGCCACAGCCTACCTGAGAATTGTTGCTGACCATGTTCATCCCTTTATGACCACATTGTACTATTAAGTGTTATTTCAGTGTTTTATTGAAATATTTATTTGTTTGATGTAGCTAAACAATCTCACTCATTTTAAAGGTTTAGTTCACCCAAAACTCACGTGAACTCACAACAGAGGCCCACACAGAAGAAAATTAATAGTTAAATAAAGTCGTTTTTTTTGTTTTTTGTTTTTTGCACAAAATGTATTCTCGTCGCTTGATAAATTTAAGTTTGAGCCACTGTAGTCACTTGTAGACTATTTTAACAATGTTTTTACTAACTTTCTGGGCCGGCAAGTTTCAATTACAATAGAAGCCTGTGGAGGAGTGAGACAGCTCTCAGATTTCATCAAAAATATCTTAATTTGTGTTTCGAAGATGAACGAAAGTCTTAGGGTTGGAACAACATGAGGGTGAGTAATTACTGACAGACTTTTCATTTTTTGGTGAACTAACCCTTTAACCTCGATTTTGCTTGTTCCACTGCTAGTCATATTTAAACCATGTTCATACTTTTTAAACTGTAATAGAGATTGGCATGGTAATGGATATGGGAATGTTAACGTATTTGGTCTTGGCGGAATAGATCTGCTACGCTAATGCTGCAGAGCAAGTACAGAGACTTGCTACTGCCAATACATTCACAGACATTGCTGTGAGTATGTAAGACATGCTGCTGCTTCTGCACATGTAACAGACATGATTTAACCCCTGTAGCAGATCTATACAGGTGGAGCTGGGGAAGATGGAGGGTTTCTGAAAGCGTGCTGCATACTGCTACGAGCAACACCCCGGTATTTGTTTGAACTTTGAGCCCGCACCTTATTGGAACGCTGATGCAACAGCCACCAATCAGCTTTTAATAATGTGATCGCTACCAAATGAGTCAAAGACTTATCAGCCTGCGCCATCTAGAGTTTTATGCCAGAACTAGTTAATTATGCTGAATCAAAGAAATTTGAAAAACATTTAGAAAATTAGATTATTTAAAATAAAATGTAAATACTAAACTATAATAATGTAAATAAATGTAAATACTTAAACTCATAACTATGAAATCAAATAAAATTCACAAGTTACTCTTTAGTTTAAATTCATCCTAAATGTATTCTGGTTTTCACAAAAGCTTGCACGATAAACTGTTGCTTTCATCTCACATGTGTTCCTCTAGAAACTATTCTATATTTCCTAAACTATATTTGCTAAAAGGGAGAAGTATGTCATTTCTGTTAAAGCGCAGGAACTGCCTGCTAGCCAATCGTATGCTTGTTCGTGACTGCCTGAATTGAGCATCATCAGCGCGGCAGCGATTCACACCAGGTGAAATGAGCTGGGCATTTTCCTCCTCCCCGAGCTTATTTACACCTCGGCATCCCGTTCACCTACCATCGCCATAGCTCATCGCCGCGCTGATGGCCCGTGATCTAATCACCAATGATCATTTACGAGCAGCGCCTTTGGTCATAAATATTCAAATGAGCTGTCTTTTGTCATGCTTTGTAGAAGTGTGTGATTTGTTCCTCTCTCTCCACCCCCTCTTACACCACAATTCATCGCCACCAATCTGCGGCGTGTGGCTCCTACAAAGCTCTCCATTTGCAGAAGTATGATCAGAATGGCTGGCGATGATGTACCTCATCCAACTTACATATTCAATCATCTACATGCATGTCAGTTTAATAGTCCTTTTTATGTCCAAGATTTTAATTGAAATGCCTTGACCACGCAACAGTTTTAAGCTCTATACATGCATCACATGCACAGGAGAAAATTCAGCCGTTTTCATATTACACACTAACCGTTTAAGTGTGAACTGAATGTAATGTTTTTCATATATTGCATGTTAATTGAAATAAAGTTCAAATGTATTATAGTTTCATTTTGATAAATGCACTTAGCTGAACTTTAGAGCGCAACCCACTTAAGTAGGACTTAAGAATCTTTATTTGTGATTTCATAATTACTTCTATTGTTTTTGAAATATCATTAAAGTGTACTGAACTGACAAGCATTTAAAATGTATTAGCTTTAAATGTAATAACACACTACATTTCGAATTAAGATATTTAAATGATTATTAGTATTTTACATACTTTAGCATGTCAACACATCAAATTAACTTCTTTAAAGCATGACTGAACATTATTAAAATACGATTAAAAATGTATTTCCAAGTAAAAATGTACATTACAACATGCTTTTTAAAGTTTTTAAAAGTGTACTTAAAGGTACATTGTCACTTTTTCGTTCAAAATTAACATAGTTTAAACAACGATCATACATCATCAATCCTTCTTCCAAAACATGTTTTGTCTTACTCTGATTCAATATAGAAATGTGTTTATATTTTAGACCTGTTAGGATGGTTTTATTAAGAAATTGCGTACATATGTCACTCGGCTGTGCATGTCTCATCATATCGTAAATAGAGATATGTTGCTCCGTCTACTTTGACACTTGTATGATGTAAGAGTGACAGGTTAGTTGTCACAACGAGTGAGAAAGATGGACTTGGAGCAGTAAAATCTCCAACCTCTGGGGAATCACCCTTTTTTAGAACAGCAAACTGAGGAGAGTCTACTGGCAAAAAGACAATGTGACCGAGCTCGTCATAAAACGAGAATCAACATTGGCTTGGCTTTTCAGAGATGGTGATTTGAAATGTTGTAAAAGTGACATAAGTATTGAGAAATATGTCTTAGCGATTGTAAAAAACTGTAATGGTATGGCTACAGTATTGTCTTCAGGCAGTCAGCTTGAGATCCTTTCCTTTTTATATCTTATAAGCCTAGTTGTGAATGTTTTATAATCAGTAGTATAATCCGCACAGTCACACAGAGCCAAAGCACAACCAAAACAATGTTCTTCTGCAAATGCATGCAGTTTTGTTTTTAAGCACTAGAGGACCAAAAGTTACATAGTGTACCTTTAAGAAACACAATTATGAAAATACAATTAAGCTGCCTTTTATTTCATTAATATTGTATTATCTGCAAGTACAGTTTTTTTAAAAATACAAGTGCACATTCAATACAATTAAGGCCTTGTCCACATGAACACGTTCGTCCACACGGAAACTCAGTATCAGGTCACTGAAACCGAACATTTTTGAAAACCCCTGCCAGGGTGAGGATTTTCAGAAACGCCTGTTGCAGTGTTGTCGTGTAGACAGTAAAACCGGAGTTTTTGCCTTGCGACGTCAAAGTATGCGCCGTTATCCGCTGTGTTTGACGTCAGATTGTGCGCCGCTGACGGCTTCTGATTGGCCAACGTGGCTTTACGGTTAGGGTTATATCGCCGCCTGCTGGTGTGGAATGCTCTTGACGGCGCTTGATAGCGTGTTTTTGCGTTTTCATGTAGACGGAGATTTTTTCAAAAACGCAGGAGGAAAAACTCCGGTTATAAAAATACCCGTGTCCGTGTGGACATGGCCTAAGTCCATTTATTTTTCACAAGGTATGCACTTTCATTGTTGGCAGATGTCATTTTAACATCATTCTATATTTTTTATTTTTTACTATTTTGTCAATTTTATTCTTCTTGACTTTGCCATTTATTTTGTGTATTTCTGCTTTGCCAATGAAAATATTTCCAAATTAATTCAAAGCTAAAATTAATAATTTCGTTTCTCAGAGAAACACACAGTAGCGGCGTTCCAGTATGAATGTCTCCAGAAAGCGTGTTTGAATGAATTGATCGAGTGAATGATTCAATCACTTAATCATAAAGATCACCGGTTTAGTTTCCTGGATGAATCAGTGTTTTGAATGAATCGGTTGAATGAATGATTCACTCACTCACTCACTCACTCACTCACTCACTCACTCACTCACTCACTCACTCACTCAGACAGTTATATGCTGCCACCTACTGGTGTAGAAACCTGCAGAAAGTGTCATTGAAAAATCCCTACTACTAATGCACAGACTGTCTGCAATTTCTTTGTTAATACAAACTTATTGGATGGTCAATCAAACAACACAGAACGTAACTGTGCTAAATGCTTACAAGAGGCAGCTTTGTTTCTCAAGTGTTCACATGAAACAAGTTTGCTGAACCTCAGCATTTCTTTATCCTCTCTTCTGCTTGCTTATTTGCTGACAAGAAATAAGTGATAATAGTAATAGCCTTTTATTTCATTGTGTCTTTAATTCCTTCTTTATCTCGCAGGAGCTTAATAAAGCCGTTCTACCTCACTGTCAAGAACTAAAACAAACAAGGTGTGCTGGACCTGATGGAGAGGTCCAATTTGGGCCCATCTTAATAGAATCTATAATAAGCGTTCAACTCCGCCATGATAGAATGCCACTGTATCTCTTGATAACGCAGCGAGCTCTGAGCACTCGTGACACAGCCTGATGTATCTCTGCTGATGGGCTCCGTCTGAGACTTGAGGACAGAAAAAACTAGGGCAAGTGTCGCTTTGGTTTGACCACTCTATTTGAGATTGTCAAGCCTCTCTGTTGTTTTCAAGGGCTTTTTTCTGCTTCTCAAAGTTCTCCTTTGAGGATTCTGATTATGATAGGCTCCACAAATACAGGCTTTAGAGAGTTTTACAGACTGAGAACTTTAAATTGTGCTACATATGCTTCAAAGAACACAGAAAGGCTTTACTTTTCATCTGTTAACTGTTGATACAAAATTCAAGAACCCGAAGAACTTGTTACACAGATAAATATTTAGCAACCTTAAAACTAACTAACAAAAAGCTGAGGAGCTTCAATAAATATAAGTTTCAATAGGTGTGACAACAGTTTTTAAAGTAGTGTCCCTTGTGAAACAGAAGTATGCTTAATTGCATTGAATGTATTGAATGAATCACGTACTTGATTATAATTTGAACTGTAGTGTTATTTAATATTACATATTAAATGTATTAAATTGCAACTTCATCAATACAAATTTGTAATTATAAATATATTTAAATACATGACACAAGTTTCAATAGAAATTACACTCTAAAAAATGCTGGGTTGTTTTAACCCAAATCTGGGTCAAATATGGACTAACCCAACCGTTGGGTTAACTTATTTAATTAAAAAATTTAACCAAACGGCTGGGTTTGTCAATATTTGACCCAAATTTGGGTTGAAACAACCCAGCATTTTTTAGAGTTTACATTAACATATACAGTATTTTAGTTCATCATTGCCTGTACATTCGGCTTTAACGATATTTCAAAGACAATAGAAATAATTATCCGTGAATATTCTGGGCATTGAATCACATTCAGTCTTTTGTAGTTCGTTATGTGTGCGCGAGTGCGAGTATAAGAAATGAGTCGCTGGCAGCAGTTCACTTAACACCCACCGGGGTATAATTTGTAATAATACAAGGGTTTATGTATCCTACATATAGCCTCTTTAACAATTAAGTGTTAGTTCACCCAATAATGAATTACCCTTATGTTGTTACAAACTTAGTTCATCTTCGGAACACAAATGCAGATATTTTTGATGAAATCTGAGAGCATTCTGCCCCTCCATTGACAGCCTACGCAACTACCACTTTGACGCTTCAAAAAGCTCACGAAGAGATTGTATTTGAGCAGTTTAGTCCAAATTTTCTGAAGAGACACGATCGGTTTATATGATGAACAGGTTTAATTTAGGCCTTTATTCACATATTCATCAACTCACTCATCAGTCGTGTTAAACGGAAGCTCAAATTAAACTTTTCATCATATAAAGCGATCGAGTCTCTTCAGAAACTTTGGACTGAATCGCTCAGTTCTGATGGATTAGTATTACAATCTCTTTATGAACTTTTTGAAGTGTTAAAAATGGTAGTTGCACAGCCCCATATTATTTCACAACCCATTCTGATAAGCACTATTTTTGCATTGGTAGCATTTCCTCTCTCTTTCAAGTAGTGTTGAAGTCTTATTCATTTCTGGGAATGAGTTGGGTCTGTTTAAAGTGTGTAATTTTTCAAAATGTTGTATTTAATTTATTGTAAATGTATGTTCAGGCGTAATGCCGTCACCCTCATTGCTCTGGGGTCTAATGTTTGGACCAGTAAATGATGACAGAACTTTCACTTAAGGCCTGCACGGTTTTGGCTCTGCACTAAGCAGACAACACAGTAAATGATTATAAACCTATTTTTTTTCTTAACAAACCACATAAAATCCTTGCATGAACAGTACTGACTCATTGTTTGAAAAAAGACTATTGCACTTATGCTGCTACTAGCACACGGAGTCTAGTATGTTGACAAAAAGTATGATAACAGTTTCATGAAAATTTGATACAGAAAGATGCGTGTTCTAGAAACAATCTGGCAGGTCTAAAGAGCTCGAGTTGTTTCATCTATTGACAGTTCAGACGTGGCTCACTCTCTTCTTGCTTAATCCTCAATGACAGGAAGTTCTGTCAGACTCTTTTCTTGCATTTCTCACCACAAGTCTGTTCGGACCAACTTTAATTTCACGGGCACCTGTTCCACTGTGTTTGGAGGGAAGAAACAGACAAATGGCCAAGCTTATGTAACCACTGGGATCCAGCCAGAAATTCACAGGAAGCAGAAAATGTCCAACACAAGCCTATTCTCCAATGGCTTGCGCCTTGATTGCATGTGTGCGGTGTGATATGAGGTGTTCACGCTCGGCACAGACCGCAGAATGAAGGAGGCCAGTGAGTTGGTCCATTTCAAGTGTCCATTCACCACACTGCTAGTTTAATGTACAGACATGGGCCGGATGATAAATAGAAGCACAGCTACAAGACTTATTTTCTTGCCCACAGAGGAATATGTATTGCAGAAAGGTTAGGCAGTGGTGTATGTGTGTAGAAATGTATAGAAAAAAAATCAATGGAAACTAAACAAAGCATACGCGTAAGACTTGTGTGTTTTTATTATTGACCCCTGGCCCTCTGTGTGCCGTTTCTTTAAGTGGAAAAAAAAATGGTTAGGCATGAGGCCAATTGCTTTGTGGAAACTCAAAAATCAGCATTACTCCTAATGCAATGATGCCAAATGTGGATAACGCATGTGTTTTCATGCATGCGCACAGACAGCACGACTAAGCATTTACCCGCTCATGCGACGGCCCAGATGAAACGATAATGAATTTTGCCAATCAAGTCTATTCCAATTGGATTAAGACAAAGCCGGTCAAATGACAGGCAATGGCTGCAAATGTGGTTTTGTTTGTTTATGCCGCTGAAATTTACTGACTCATCATCCCTCGAGGCACCAAGTCAGCGATTATGCGGGAACTATAGTTTATCCATTTAGATCTACCGTTTCGTGCATCGGGGAAGGAAGCTGACTTGTATGTTAAAGGAATAGTTTGCTCAAAGGAAAATTGTTTCATTATTTATTCATCCTCATGTCTTTTTAGACCCATATGAGGTCTAAAAAGAAATCCAAAGGATAGTTCACCCAAAAATAAAAATTTTGTCATAATTTACTCCCCCTCATGTTGTTGCAAACATATGACTTTCCTCTGTGGAACATAAAGTAAGATATATTGAAGAATGCCTTAGTGTTATTGTTTATTTTGTCCATTCAATTGAAGTCAATGGTAACCAAAATTGAACATAGAGAATATTTTAAGAATATCTGTGTTCTGCAGAAGGGTGGGGTGAGTAAATGATGACAGAATTTTTATTCTGGTTGAACGAACCCTTTAATATGACACTCAATTGCATGTTAATTGCAATTAAATTAAAATGTTTTAGTTTAAATTTATAGATTTCAGACCTATACTTTTTACTATACTATATTTTTTCGACCCACTTAAGTAGAGCATCTTTATATGTAATTTCATAATTACTTCGATTGTCTTTGAAACATCAAACAGTAATTTATGGGAAACTAAAACACATGCTAATGTAATTCCTATCGAAACTTAAAACTTGTGTTTTTAAATATTTTTGTAATAACACATTTGTAATGATGAAGTTGCACTGAAGTATACTTAAAAATATTGACTTTTGAGTAACATACTGCAGCTAAAATCATAATACACTTTACATGTGCTTTAGTATGTTAGTCAACACATCAAAATAAGTGTACTTTAAAGTACACTCTAAAAAGTGATGGGTTGTTTCAACCAAACTTTGGGTCAAATATGGACAAATCCAGCCGTTGGGTTAAACATTTTAATTACATTTTTGACCCAACGTTTGGGCTTGTCCACTTTGTCCAGTTTACTTTAAAGTACAAGTAAATATAATTAATACAGGAAGCAGTACGTTAAGCTGGGGTCACAAGTCTCTGATTCTCGGTCCATCAGCACCGGTTCCCCTCAGGGATGCGTCCTTTCACCTCTGCTTTTCTCCCTATACACAAACAGCTGCACCTCCAATCACCCGTCCGTCAAAATCTTGAAGTTTGCGGACGACACCACCCTCATTGGGCTCATCTCCGATGGGGATGAGTCTGACTACAGGTGGGAGGTGGATAACCTGGTGTCCTGGTGTAGCCAGAACAACTTAGAGCTCAATGCATTGAAGACAGTGGAGATGACTGTGGATTTCAGAAGGTACGCAGCCCCACCCACCCCCATCAACCTGTGTGGCTCCCAAGTAAACACTGTGGAGTCCTTCCGCTTCCTGGGTACTATCCTTTCCCGGAACCTAAAGTGGGAACTGAACATCAGCTCCCTTGCGAAGAAAGCACTACAGCGGATGTACTTCTTACGGCAGCTGAAGAAATTCAACCTCCCTAAGACAATGATGGTGCAATTCTACTCAGCGATCATTGAGTCCATCCTCACCTCCTCCATCATCACCTGGTACGCTGCTGCCACGGCCAAGGATAAGAGCAGACTGCAGCGTATCATCCGCACTGCTGAGAAGGTGATCGGCTGCAATCTGCCTTCCCTTGATGACCTGTACTCCTCAAGGGCTCTGGGGCGAGCGAAGAAGATTGTGGCAGATCCCTCCCACCCTGGTTACTCCTTGTTCCAGCTACTTCCCTCTGGCAGAAGGCTGCGGGCCGTTAGGACCATCACCTCACGCCACAAGAACAGTTTTTTTCCTTCTGCTATTGGCCTCCTTAATAAGGCCTGGAGCTCCCATTGACACTGACGTAAACTGATACTATTAACTTTTAACACTACCATATTTTACACTGATTATAAACTATAATCACTTCTTAAATATTGTCATAGTTGCATTGACCTAAATGATTAACGTAGCTCAATATTTGCACTTTTGCATATTTGCACCATTGCTTCAAAAGGTATTTGATGTGTATTTTTTGTGCTCTTATATTCTGTATTTTATATGTTGTATGTTATATGTATGCACCTTCCTGCCAAAGTAAATTCCTTGTCTGTACAAGCATTCATGGCGAATAAACCCCCATTCTGATTCTGATTCTGATTCTGAATACAATAATTTAAAGGGGACCTATTATGCAAAATTCACTTTTACATGGTGTTTGAACATAAATGTGTGTCGGCAGTGTTATTGCAAAGTGCACTTTTTAAAATTGTACTTAAGTGACCTTTTATTTCATTAATATAATATTATGTAATCGGGAAGTACAGTTCTTGTTAAATGTACTTTAAAGGTTTGAAGTACACTTCAAGTGCACAGTCAATACAATTTTCACATGGGAGAAGAAACATAAATTGGACTGATCTGGTTCAGTTTGTCTCTGACTCAATGCAGTCGCAGAGCTCACAGCGGAAGATTATCATATATACATTTTCGGCCTTTGGTAGGTGAGTAAACAGTAATATAATTTTATGCCTGGTTTCACAGACAAGGTTTAAGCTAGTCCAGACTAAAATGCATGTTTGACCTGTCTTTACTGAAAACAACTTGCACTGTGATATCTTAAAATATGCCAGCGCCATTGTTTTGTCTCAAGATGCACACTTAAGGGACATCAAAACTGCTACATAAATGTCCTAATTGAACTAAGGCCTAATCCTGGCTTAATCTAAGCCCTGTCTGTGAAACCAGGCCTTAATGTTTGGATTAATCATTCCCATCTAAATGTAGTCTCTTTTTTTTTTCAGTTGTTTTTTTAAGCTCGTCTCTTCTCTGCCTAATACCGTTCACCGACGCCAGGAGGCAATGTTTACATTGAGCATCTATATTAGCCTCTCGAATCTCGAATCCGTCCTGCATGCTTTTTCTCTCCACGACTTCTCACTTTTCCATTCCCTCCCTCTTTTCCTTTCTCTTACTGGCTGATGTACGCTCGGTTAGTCACTGCAGATGTTACTGTAATGATGCAGAAGGCTCTCACACAATCAGACAGAACGGGAGAAAGAGCCAGGCGAAATTAGTCAAAATTACTTTGTCATTACCCTCCTCATTGCTCCTGTAAGTAGTCTGCATTTGCCCGCGATTAGATGAGAGTTGTACGTGTGGCATAATGTGGCTTTTTCCCCAGCTAAACCTTTGATATGCTCTGCTTTGAGATGTGTTTGTCTTTCTCTCGCTTTTATTCTGTTATTACTGCTCAGACTCTGAGGATGCTGATTGCAGAATAACAACATGTTCCAGAGGTGATGCGCAGCTGTACGTCAAACACAAACACACACATCCTGATACTCCCTAACCGCTCCACGAGTTCCCTCCGTGCTCCGTTATGACATCTAGTGGGAGCTAATTATTGCATATTGGCTGATTAGTAAGGTGTGCTTCATTTAAATCTCTTTTATTTGTGTTTTTGTGAAAACATGCTTTCATTTTCTAAATCACAGCTCCTCTGGATCTGAGTCATATTCTACTGTGGTGCATCGCTCCAGGGATGAATTCTTTGAAATCATTTAACGCCAGGCTTTTAAATCAGCATGAAATAATATCCTTTTTTTTACTTTTGTATTGTGGCATATTTAAAAAAGAGAGATGAATCTTGGTTTTATCTATCAGTGACTAAAGTTGCCTTGGTGACTAGGCTGAAAAGGGAAGTTGCTTCAGTGGTGGAGCATGTGAAAAATAAGTACACTTTATCATACTTTTAAAAAGAGTACTTATTTCGGAAATAATGTACTTAAAAAAAATATAGTTAAGTGCAAACTGTAATGTTTTAGGACACTTAACTGCATATCAGTTGCAATTAAATGAAAATGTATTGTAGTTTAAGCGTGCGTTTACACGGCAACGATATGCTTAAAACGGAGATGTTTTCCCTTTGAGGTTTCCGCGTACAGACATTGTCAAAACGATCCCCACTCACACGGATCCGTGAAAACTACTAAAAACCTTGTATTCTTACAAGGAAACTCTATAGACTGCACACGTAATACGCATGTGCATGACGTCATCATCTTCAGAGATTCGCGTTTTTGCTGTTTACACGGAGACCCAAAACGGCTTTGTCGTGTAAATGAATGGCCAAAACGCATACGTTTTAGGCTTTTAGCTGAAAGCGGTGTCATGTAAACAGCCCCTAAGTTTATATTAAATGCAATTATCTGATCTTTAGGCTATGTTTACACGGAAACGATCTGAAGAGAAAACCCAAAAGTGGTGTTGCGTTATCACTTTTTATTCTGCGTTTAGACGAGCGTTATGGGGGAAATCTGCGTGCATATGGTGACGCAAAAGTGTGTGAAATTCGATGTAGTATGCACTCCAGGCGGCTAGGTGGCAATGTGAAGCACTGCCACACAACAACACCAAGTATGCCTGCGTACAACCTTCCTTCTACTTCTCTCCCTAGTAGACTTTTGCGTTTTTACCCTTTAGACGGGAACGCGACGGCGGAGCGTTTTTAAAGTTTCCACTCTGGAGGGTGGTTTCACTTTTTTTGCATTTTTAAGCCCCCAAAACGCCGTCGCCGTGTAAACGAAAGTCACATCTGATCAAATATTTTTACGTTTTCACCCGCGAGCGTTCTCGTGTAAACAGGGCCTTAGAGTGCTTTTTGCAGATTCAAAACAATTAACTGAACTTCTTTTTCACAAGGCTTCACTGGTCATTCGTGCACAATAAGACCAGGCTTGTGTTTAAATATATATATTTTTTTTTAAATGTTCGATTTTTGCCCCTTTCTCATTTTTTCTTGAATCGAACAGTTCTAGATTTAAAAAAATATCATGTCTCAAATGCTGCTTTCAGAGAACAATGGCTGTCAAACAGGTGATCGGTCTGGTGACTATATGCCGGACTTTGTGCCAGAAACACTTTAAGCTAAAAACACATGGATTTGAAAGAGTACAGCTGGTATTACACAGGCACAAGTTCTAGCTACATTTTCGGCTTCACTTGCAGGAATGATGGGATCGCTTTACACAGAGCTGTGGGAATGAAAAATGCAACCTCCTCACAAAGCGGTGCAATCAGAAACCTTGAAAGGTGGAAGCTGGTGGTGCCGGAGACACAGATATGAGCCTATGTCAATCCCTCACATGATAAAATGGCCAACTGAGTGAGTCTATGTGACCGCGATACACAAATAGAAGTATTATTCTGTCACCTGATACTCCGGACATGATTAAGATACTATGTGGTCAGTTTAGTGACGATACTGTAACTGTAGAGTTGCCTTATACTGTAAGTGTTTTCAATAGAATAATACTGTACTGCATTCTTTTAAACATTTGCAAGCTGCATCAGTATTTTTTTCCCATTGAAAATGAATGTGAGAAAATGTGAAACACCACACATCCATAGAATGGAACACAAAACGTTGCAAACAATAGTAGCCTATCCTACAGCTGTTTATGACCTATTTTTAGGTGGCGCCACAAATTCTGGCTTATAATTATAAACTGATCATTCTTTTTGTGCTGATAGTACTTAAAATAAGTTATTTTAGATGCTAAATTTGCTAAAGATTACATTTATGCTATTTAAACGGTATTGTGGTATTGAATATGGTAACACTATTTTAAAGCTTTACGTGAGAGCTAGTAAACAGAAATGGTATCGCAATGTAAAAATAGTGAAGATGTGCATGCAGAATTAAATATTTAGTACTGGCTGATACAGAATCATTTTAACCCTTAAATACATGAATGTTTCACCAATCATTATTATATATTCGGGTCTTTATAGCGACCCAGATCTATATCTAACACAAATGGGTCTCTGTCGGGAACTCGGGATAATATAAAACTCACATGATATTAGAGTTACTATTACAGAAGAATAAAATCAAACATATTTTGTTATCTTTTGGAGCTTGGAAGGGTTCAGTTTAAACAGATGTTTTATAAAATCATCACTGTCCTCGTCAGAGCTCATTTGCCTGCACAATCAGCATCTGGCTCATATTCACGATCTCAACATCTCTCAAAAAGTTTTTTGCTGACATCTTCTTCACCAGATCCACCATAAAGTGACAGTGACTGTATGTAAGTGCTCAAGACTGTCCTATATCTTAAAATGCCAATGTCCAATGCCCTTAAAGGGTAAGTTCTGTATTTTACACTTAAAGCCCTGTTTACAGATCGTATCTGATGAAATAGAACGGTTAAGATTAAAATTTGGACACATGCTCCTGTCCCGATAATTTTAGGTTTATTTTGGGACAGCAGCATGTGTCCAAATTTTAATCTTAACCGTTCTATTTCATCAGATACGATCTGTAAACAGGGCTTTAAGTGTAAAATACCGAACTTGTCCTTTAATGCACACTAAACCCACACTATCTTGAAAACCGCTTCTGAGCTGCATTCGAGGCTAAGCATATCCCATAATGCATTATGTTCGGGATCTCACATGTAAGTTAAATTAATTAGATATTACATACAATTTGGTAGTAAAACATAAAGTGTTGCACATTTTACTGGTGCAAAGATGAGTTGGGTATGTTTATTTTGTACAATATTTGCAATTGCTTTTTTATCACTTAATTAGAAACACCACAATTTTATCGTGTCTTCTGTTAGTTAGATAGCGACTACAGAACAGACAAATAGACGTTTATTTTAAAATGCGAAGTATTGAAAATAAAATAAAAACTCTTTAAACACTTGCATTTTTGCAAGACTATAAGTGTGTCCCATCGAGTAATCAAAAGTTTTGCAAACACTTGCCGTCTTCACGTCTATTGAACACTTGGGCCAAATACAGGAAATACGTCATGCAAGTAGACAAGTGGTCGAGTGCAAAGACCGCAAGTGTGGGTATCTGGACAGGGCATTAGTTGACATGTAGTTACAAAGTTACTTATAGTTAGAATGTCTAAAGTGGACCATTTAAAAGAAAGAATTAACTAAAACTATTGTGTAGAGACTTTAATCATACTGTATTAGTAATGGATAAAAATAGGAAATGTGTATTTGGTTTCTTTAAAACACTTTTTGTTCTCTCTATCTTTTTTTGCCTTCATACTTTATTTTAAGCACACATTAAATACTGTTTATAGCCTCTTGCCAGTCGTGTACTGTTATAATTAGCTTTGCTTTACAGCGTGAAGTCTCACAGTGAGTTACCATAACCACCTCTTCCACTCTCAGACACCCTTTTCCCTCTTCCAAGTCAGCAGGGGTAGACAGACGCTTGGAGAAAATGCAATGTGTTCTCTTTTACCCCAGCGGCGTCTCTCTCCAATAGCCCTGTTCGCCTTATATAGCACACGCTCCTCCCAAAATAACTTCCATTTCAGGCGAGTACAATGGTCGGAAGGAATCTCACCCATGCAGCCAAAATAATTCCACGCCAAGCTTGTGTGCGTCATCCCAAAATGATCCCTCTGTGACGTCACAGCTCTGTGCCCTTGCATGGGCGGATGCGACGATGGGACCCGTGCCAGCGCGCGTGTGCGAGGCTCGGGCGCCTGGCGCAATGCCAGCTAGTGCTCTGTTTCCAAATGAAAAGGCACGCTGCGAGAGGAGGTGGTATTCGGACAGATCAGTTACCGACAGATACCCAGTCGGTATCCGTGAGAGAATTCATGAATAGATGGATTTGGTTTACCACACGTGGTCATGAGATCACATCCCCGTTTTCACGGCTCAGTCAAGGGCAGGGTATTCGTGTCAGTGGCTCATCTGACGTATTGAATGGTTGTGATGTAACTGTGGCCCTTACTTTAGCTCGTTCCCCATCAGGACTCAGCGGGGGCTTAGAAGTGTTTGTGTGTGTGTGTGTGTGTGTGTGTGTGTGTGTGTATGTGTTGGGTTATGGATGTGCCCCCTAAGAATAGCGCTGATCACAGAGTAGCATCTCTTTTGCTCCCTGCCAGTTTTAAATTATTGACTGCAGATGCTGCCAGCCTCCCTAAGATCATTCTAGCCCCTCGAGCCAGGCAAATGGTGGCTAGGTTATTAACCCTCTGGGGTCGGCAAACGCGCGGGCGCGTTTTGCTGGTTTTTTTTTTACATAGCAGCAACATAGACTTAAAATACTCCGTCATGTATGGTCATACAGACTTAAGAAATATGAAACAAAATCTGTGAGATGTCTACTTTTGTATGTTTCCACTTACAATCTAAACAAAACGTTGTGCTTTTGTAAAATAAAGAAAATAAACAGGGTGTGCTTTCTGCCTCTCCGTCTCGTGAACTTTTTTTTCTTGAGCACGTCCCTAAACATAAGTATTCGCTGAGTTTTGTTTATCACACATTTATGAGCTCTATATATTTATAAACATTTAAGTGTGTAGTTTTAAATGACCTGATTCAAAAAGAAAACAAATATTCTCTGTTTAAGTAATTTGTATAAAACCAACAAGATATCCAGTTTCTCAAACCCTTGCTCATTATTTTTAATGTGACCACACCCACACGTGCAAAATATATAGACATGCAAACCGCGCTCATTACCTAAAAAACAATGCACCTAACCTCATCAGTCCTCTGCTGTGTGCCGAGTTTGGAAGACGCACGCGAGCTTATTGGATTTACATCCGAAGAAGAAGAACGCGATTTGAAGACAAAGATTTTAAGGTAAGAAATAATTCGGAATTATATTAGTTAGTGTTATTGTTGCATAAACTTCACATTCAGCGGCTCCATCGCTTCAGTAACTGTTCTTTTGCATGCGCTGTCTGTTTGAGTCAGTCGCACTGTCTGTTTGAAAAGCAAAACGCATGTTTTTACTCCAATCTCATTTCATAACGTCATAACAATTGTAAACATTTGAAGTAACATATGATAATCAATTATATTTTGACTCTAGTGTAGTGTTACTGAAGTGTTTAAAGATTTATAGGCTGCCTAGTTGCTATAGGCTTGTTATTATTATTGTATGCAGCACTGCACGTATATGCCTACAAGACACAACAAGGTGTTCAATACATAGGCTATATTTTTTTTTAATCGCAATTTTTACCCAATTTTAAAAATCTAAAAATGGATTCCCACAATCGTGCAGCCCTATAGTTTATCTTGATATCACCATGGTCACAGGTTTTTTTTTTTTGTTTTTGTTTTTTTTATACAGGGACCAGATGAGAGACCACTGGAGTCCTGCTGACTTAAATATTCACATGATTCTCTGTACATGTAGGCCTACATGGTAAAATGAAAAATCAAACAACATGGAAATGACAGGTATGAATGACACCTATGTTTCAGGAATGGCACAAAGGTGTGATCAATAATGTGATTTTTTGTCCTTTTTTATGTATCTTTGGATTATGTTGTGTTTTAAATAAATCCCAAAAAGCCATTATTTGTTAAATGCAGTCATTCGTTGTGCCTCATACTGATAGTACCTGAGAGCTCCTAATAGGGCCATTATAGGAGGCTCTTTGTCTTTCTCAGGTGTGAAACACTCAATATGCATGGGTTGTTAACGCCTCCTCGCATACAGCTTTCTTACACAAAACATACCTTACAAATTTTAAATCAATATATTGTCTTATCTGAATGAGTATGCAGGATGATTTTCACATAGTTTTGAAGCAAATATTCTAGGCTACATGATAAAATTTTCATAAGTCTTGTGAAGAAATAATCAGTTTGGGTATTTTCACCTTATTTCAGTGACAACTTTTTTTTTTTTTTTCACAAACCATGCATAAACATCATTATCTCAAAACTACAAACTTTTACATACATGCTGCTGATATACTATTGTAGCAGAGTTTGTGCTGAATACAGTGTAATAAGACTTTAGCCATGAAAATGTCACAAGTAACATAAATAAGCGCAAATGTCAGAGCATGTCAGAACACCTCCAGGACCCAGAAAACCCCTCAGACCCCAGAGGGTTAAAAGCAAATCAAATTCCCCAGGATTGTTTCATCATCCTGTTACTTTTACGCCACGTAGATACACTTTGGTGTACCTGTTTGAAGATAAGCTATATATTTGGCTCTGTACATGTGTTCACATTGGTGTATGTATGTAATGTGTTTATAAGTAGAGGGTTGGGAATCGAATATTGATTCCAATTCTGGAACCTGATGCTTAAGGTCAGGAATCAGACACTTAAAATTTCAATTAGCGATTCCCGTGTGCGCATTTTAATGTGGTTTGAAACCATTCAAGCAAGAAGACGCGAAAGAGAACTCAATTCGGCACTTGCATTCTGCGATGTTTTCTGCGCTGGGACGCCCCAGGCCGCCTCTCATATAGTGAAAAAATACTGAATTGAGTTCTCTTTCATGTCTTCTTGCGCTCGAACGAACAAATACACACAAAAAGATGTGTCTTAAGTGAACGTAAACAGTTGAGGAAGAAAATGGATATGTGCGTCTGCCGTCCGGTCATAAAGGATTAGTTCACTTCAAAATGAAAATTGTGTCATCATTTACTCACCCTCAAGTTGTTTCAAACCTGTATGAATTTCTTTCTTCTGCTTAACACAAGAGAAGATATTTTGAAGAATGTCGGTAACCAAACATTTTATGTACCCCATTGACTTCCATCGTATTTTTTTTCAACGGCTTACATGGGAAAATGTCTGGTATTATTCAAAACATCTTCTTTTGTGTTCAGCAGAAGAAAGAAATTCATACAGGTTTGGAACAACTTGAGGGTGAGTAAATTATGACAGGATTTTCATTTTGAAGTGAACTTATCCTTTAAAGTGCTTCTGTCTGTTTACTGTTAAAGCAGGGCTATGCAGTTTTGGGAATTTCTTCCCTGTATTCTCGCTTTTTGCTCGCAGGTTTCTCTATAGAGCTCCCCCTACAGCTTCGGAAACGATATTTGACAACACTGTCGAAAAACTAGTTGTCGACTCTCAGATACCAGAGGCTAGTAGATCAAAGACATCAAAGCAGACGGGACATTCTTTAAAACGTCTTCTTCATTCGGGTTTGAACAGCGTGAGGGAGCGCAATAATGTCAGAATGTTAGCAGTTTTTTTTGCCGTAAAGCAATTCGTTACATCGCGAGACCTGATATCACGCGATACTTCCTGACGCTGTAGCCGGCGGCCCGCCGCCCCAAAATTGCATGTTTTTTCTGCTCACAGGCGATAGGAGGGTGCGAGACGACAACCATTCAACCCGATAAAAGTAATATAACCATTCCAATGACTGAAGCTGTTCAGTTAAGGTAAAAAACCTGCATAGTTCACCTTTATAGAAATTGTAAGTAATGGGAATATTATTGTGGACCTTGGAGACAAACATTTTGAGAACTACTGTTCCATGTGTTAATTACAATAATCTAGTCAGTAACATTGACTAGATATTTTATATTTAGAAATATTTGCCCAATACGATTATTGGATGTTTTTTTTACAGCCCACTTCAAGTCACCTCACAGCCCATCATAACAAAATGTACATTCAGGTCTCATTCATTAATTTCATATTAACTTTGGTGAATAGTCAATCCAGTATCTGTATGTTAGGAACAAATTTCCTTTCATCTTTTCCCCACAGCACTGTATCCGATAGATTTGGTGAATAAAGAGTTAGCCCACATTAATCCAGCAGTAGTACTGAAATGGCAAACTAGATTTTTAAGTTTTCTGAAGAAAAAATGTCGGCGGTTGATTCCTGTCCTAGGATGATCAATCAAGTATACAGCACAACTCTTCCTAACAAACCTCACAATGAATCATTCACAGCCCAAGCACTAATGGTGTAGAATTACTTTTAGAAGTTTGGAACAAACCAACCCTATGAGAAACAGTATCAGTAATGCTAGCGTTAGCAAACACTAATTTAGAAAGCAGTTACAGCAGTTGGGATTGACCGGCAATGACAGCTTAGCACATCTTGAGGTCATCTTGATCATTAAAAATGGGAGTAAAACTCGTCAGCAAGGAAGGTCTAACCTCCATTCTTCATTTTACACACATCCTTAGTGGTAAATCACATGTCTCTTATCACAGAGGCTGAACAATGGAACATTCAACACCGTTCAACTGGGTTTAAGAGAGATAATAACAGGGAATCTAACCATTTATTTTGCTCTAATATGGCAACTGTGTCAGCAGCTTTTACTTGTCAGAGAAAAGTATGAGAAAACAAGGCATTTTAATGTGAAGTAGCACACAGCTCCTGTCACTTTAATGGTTTTGTCTCTTACTGGCTTGATTTTAAAGTCAATATAAAGGATTTTCGCATTGTAACTTCAATTGCAAAAATTCTCTTTTACATGGTTCTATTGGAGTTCAACGTTCAGTTTTATTTGTGTTTACTGGTTGAAAGTGCCTGTTTTAAAACTGTCCCTTGCCTGGAGCAATGTTCCTTTTAGATTTCACATCTTGCTTCTTGATCTCAGTGCAGGTAAACAAACCTGTTTCAAGCCTTACATTTTTTTAAAAATGCAAACCAGAGTTAGGGTCCCTATATTTGATAGATAGATAGATAGATAGATAGATAGATAGATAGATAGATAGATAGATAGATAGATAGATAGATAGATCTCAGGATTTCTGTCCTTCCATCGACAGCTACGCAACTACCACTTTGACGCTTCAAATAAAAAGACAGTACCACTAATCCATATGAACTGACAATATGAATTGTCCAAATTTACTGAAGAGACACGATCGCTTTAAATGATGAGCAGAATGAATTTAGGCTTTTATTCACATATTAACATTCACCAACTCACACATCAGTTGTGGTAAACAGAAGCTCAAGCATGTTCGCTTGAAGCTTGAGAACCAATGAGGTTCATTCTCGAGTTACGCCGCACGTTTGAGCTTCTGCAAGAACCAATGAGGTTTATTCTTGTGTGTTGGTTTGGCGGAGCTTATTTCATGTTCGCTGATCAGTGTTAATATGTCAATAAAAGCCTAAATTAAATCTGGTCATCATATAAAACGACAGAGTCTTTTCAACTTCAACTTAACTTTTAAGTGTGTTAAAAAATATTCATGAAAGTGTCCTCTTATATTTTTGGTAACACTATATTACAGTGGCATTGTTACATGTTACATCTAGTAACTATAGTAATAACTACAAATTATGCTTAAATGTATAATAACAGTGGCACAAAGATACCTTAAAGTGTAACCACCTTTTATTACTAAAGTTACTTACTAAAGTAAAAAAAAAAAAATACTTTTAAAGATTTGAAGTACACCACAAGTCCACATAATTAAGTGCACTTATTTTTCACAAGACATATTTTTGATATCAGTATTTTTCTTACACTTTTTTTATTTTTATTTAAAAGAATATCCATTTGATCTCAAGTAAAAAAAAAAAAAATGCCCCTGATCTCTATTTGAAAGAAGAAAAAAAGCATACAAAAATGTTTCCTTTTAAATACTGTAAGGTAGGCCTACATTATATGTGAATTGTATATGTATATGTACATGTCAGTGTGTTATTTCAGAAGTTCTTCACCACTTGCTCTTTCCCTGTCACTCCTGCACAGACAGATTGAGGGCACTCGGTTTGACAGTGGGACAGCGATGACTGATACTATGACCACAGCCTGTCACCACTGAACCCAGTGCCTCATAAACCACATGAATAGTGTTTTTTTAATGGGGGAATGTTAAAATAATAGTTCATAATTTACTCACCCTCAAGTTGTTTCAAACCTGTATGAATTCCTTTCTTCTGCTGAACACAAAAGAAGATATTTTGAAGAATGTCGATGTATGAGTTGATGTATCATGCACCCCATTGACTTCCATAGTAGGAAAAAAATGCCATCAACAATACATTCAGTGTACACTTAAGTATATACTTTTTAAATATATAATTTCCATATATATATGATTATAATAACATATGATTATTTTTTAGATTATCTTTCTCAAACGGGAATATATAAAACTGAGTTATATTATTTGTTTTTATTTCTGGCCACAGAAAAAATCCCTACTTTGGAACCCAATGGATCACACCGAGGAAAACTCATGATGTAAACATGTACATTCATAACAATATTTAGCACATATAGAATATAATGTAAATCTATAAATGGGTCACATGGGTGATAATAAGAGATGTGTTTATTTTATAAGCCATAGGCTACAGAGAGACAGAGGTAAATAGTCTAATATCAAAGTCTGGTTGTGATGGGAGCTTTTGAATGAGCTGAATTGACTAGATCTAACGCTGAGGTTCTGTGACTGAAGCATCATGAAATATTTATGTCCCTCATAATTTTTAGGTGGCCATATTCCAGTCGTTTCAAGGAAACTAAATGGAGAACCACAGAACATAATGCATTCTTATGACTCTGAGCCTTCTTTATGCATGGTTGTTCCCCATTTTTATATAATGTTACTCGATGCTCGATATTAAGCTAGAGGATTGTTTTTTTATCATCTCGGGTCAGAATGAATACATCTCACAAATACAGCCATAATTTTTTTTTTTATCGACCACATTGTAGAACATGCATTGTGGATCTATTCACAATTCACAATACTTGCATGCTCGTGCCAATCTGCCAACAATCCTGCAGCCGGTGTGCCAAAACCTACAGGAAACCCAATATGGGCCATGCTGAGTGTAGTTTATCTTCACAAATAATTGTAGCGATGAAATAGGAAAAACCCGCAGTGTGAGTCAAAGGAACTCGAAATAAACATTGCAGGTATGGGGTATGTGCTGTGGCGCTGGTGTATTAGAATAACAGTGCCAGCTTGAGTAGACTGTGATTGCCACTGCCCAATACGATATATATCTGCAGGAATTACGACTCTGAGCATTTCACTGCCAGTGGAACATATATTCTAGAAATACCTGTATATGGAGAGTGCTGCATCTTCGTGGGCTGCATGATTTGGCCCTTAGCATCTTTAGTGACCAGCTACATTTACATGTGGCCAGGGGCCCGTACCATGCTGGTAGTTGAACAAACTCAGGGTTACAGGATTAGTTTAGAGTTGACAAAACCAAAGCAATCCAATCAGACTTTGTTGGTACCATGACGCTGATCATCAACTTTCTCTGTCAACTCCGGCTTTGATCCTGAGTTTAGGTGTGAAATTAGCAGTGAACAGCCAATCACATGCTGAGAAAGAGTGAAACTGCGATTCAATTCTCACGAGAGAAGCGGCGCGATTCACTTTTCTCTTCTGCAGAATATTAAGAGATTTAAAAATATTAAGAATTTAAACAAATTTACACAGCAAGAAGAAAAGAGCTGCCTATGAAATGAAAAAAAAAATCTTGCTTCATCGTTGTGCTGTGCAAGTAAAAGTTGTGAAGTTAGTTTAACTAGTTGATACAGGTATAGAGAGAACTGAACATTTAAGCTAATTTATTAATATTTATTATGCTTATATTACCTGGGCAACGATTAATCGGGATTAATTGCATCCAAAATAAAAGTTTGTGTTTACATAATATATGTGTTTGTATTGTGTATAATTATTTTGTATATACAGTATAATTTGCCTAGCAGCCATATCACCCTGTAGCCCAAGACTGGTTTCCCACTGAAGCTAAGCGGGGCTGAGCCTGGTTAGTACTTGGATGGGAGACCTCCTGAGAAAACCAGGTTGCTGCTGGAAGAGGTGTTAGTGAGGCCAGCAGGGGGCGCTCACCCTGTGGTCTGTGCGGGTCCTAACGCCCCAGTGTAGTGACGGGGACACTATACTGACAAAGAGCGCCGTCCTTCGGATGAGACGTTAAACCGAGGTCCTGACTCTCTGTGGTCACTAAAAATCCCAGGATGTCTTTCGAAAGAGTAGGGGTGTAACCCCGGCATCCTGGCCAAATTTGCCCAGTGGCCTCTGTCCATCATGGCCTCCTAATCATCCTCCTATATATACTAATTGGCTTCATCACGGTCTCCTCTCCACCAGTAAGCTGGTGTGTGGTGGGCGTTCTGGCGCAATATGGCTGCCATCGCATCATCCAGGTGGATGCTGCACATTGGTGGTGGTTGAGGAGATTCCCCCCTTCCATATGTGAAGCGCTTTGAGTGTCCAGAAAGGCGCTATATAAATGTAATTAATTATTATTATAAATACACACAAATGCATGTATATATTTAAGAAATATTTGCTTGTATATACTGTATATATATTTATACATAATTTATATTATATATACATATTTTATATATAATTAACTAATTGTTCTTAAATATATACATGCATGTGTGTGCATTTATATATACAAAATAATTATACACAGCACACACACATATATTATGCAAACACAAACTTTTATTTTAGATGTGATTAATCGCGATTAATCGTTGCCCAGCACTTGTATGTATTCATTTAAACTAATAATTATTGATAAACAAAAATTTGACATGTGTAACTGATTAAGGGTATACTACATAATATCAAAATCTTACAAAATTATTATTATGAATAAGCATTGCTAAAAGCCAGACAATTTTGTCTTTAAAAATCATTTGCTATGTAGACGGGGGAAGAGACTTTATTGCATCAGACACGTGTCACTTTGCTCACAGCCATCCATCCATCCATCCATCCATCCATCCATCCATCCATCCATCCATCCATCCATCCATCCATCCATCCATCCATCCATCCATCCATCCATCCATCCATCGTTTTCAAAGTGCCTGTTAATAGACGAATAAGGGCATTTAGTTATCCCAGCTTTCAAGCTTATAACAGTTTTCAGAATATTCTTCTCCTGCAGTTCCTTGTGATCACTCGATTATGCCTAATGACCTAATTTCCCCAATCACTGAAACCACTGCGAATATTCTTTACCCTGAAGCTTAACATTGAATGAAAATATACAGCAATGCGGTTTTTAAAGTCATTTCCCCCTCTGTGATCTTCAGCAGACTGATATTAGTCTTTTAGAAGCTGCATTGGTTACTATAGGTGAGTCTACAGACTCTGTAAAGCGTAAAGGCCTGAATATAATGCAGAGGAAAAGTTTAGAAGGTAAAACCTATTTTGTCTGATCATCCACCCCGTAGCTATTTCTTCATTTCCAGCTCCACACCAATCTGTTTTGGTTGAGTCACGTCGCACCCCCCGCCGCTCGCTCGCTGAACGCTGACCGCTCGCTGCGACACACTACTGCTAATCTAGCCGAGCAGCGCAAAAACAAAGCGGACCTGAATGCCTGTGTGCTGAGGTATTAGCATCTGAGCTCCGAGGCACAGCAGTAAAAGCTTTTGACAGCTCACTGCACCCGTATGGCGCTACGCAGAGAAAATACCACTGTTGACATTTCAGCGGCTTGCCTCTCCCTGTAAACGCTGAGCATCCACATTAGTGCACTTGCATCATTAGAGAGGGTTTTCTAGATCTCATATGAGCTCTGGGATGTTCTTCGATCTCTGGGATGTTCAGAAGAGGGTTGGATTGGGAGGATCTGCTATAATCCGGGTTTGAGCATTGAGTTGATTTGTAGGCCAGAGATTAACTCTACATGACTCCATACAGTCATTTGTTGTGGATGGGATCAGGCAATGAGCCGAAGCTGCTCACGAGTTGTCCTTTTTGTACAAAATTACCCAATTGGCATTAATGGTTAATGTGTAAATGATAGAAAGTATTCATACTGTCTTCATTTTTTGGGTTCACTCAAAAAATTATGTCATTAATTACTTCCAACCGTTCCAAACCTTTCGTTCACCTTTGGAACACAAATGAAGATCTTTTTAATGAAATCTGAGAACTTTCTCTCCATTGACAACCTATGCAACTACCACTTTCAAGCCTCAGAATGGTTGTAAAGCTATCAATAAAGTAATACATGTGACTCCAGTGGTTTAACCTCAATTTTATAAAGCGACGCGAGTGTTTTTTTTCCACAAAAAACAAACAAACATATTTTACCACTTTATTTCCAAATGATTTGCCTAATCTCCAATGCACGGTCACAAGATCACCACAAAGCATGCTTGTTGTGTTGATGTGAGAGCAGATGTTGTTGCGTGAATGCACGTTGGAGATTAATATTTTGAAAATAACGGGGGGTTTTTTCAAGCATGTTTATGTTATGTTTTTATGTCTATCCCTTTAAATTTTACGGCTGATGGTAAATCTTGTGTACTCTATATGTTTTTATCAATTAAGATTTTTTAAAGTTTCTGAAAGAAGTATATGCTCACCAAGCCTTCATTTATTTGATCAAAACTATAGTACGGTAATATTGTGAAATAGTATTACAATATTATTTCAAGAACTGTATTATTTGAATATATTTTAAAAGTAATTTAATCTATGGTGTCAAAGCTGAATTTTCAGCATCATTACCCGTCTTCAGTGTTACATGATCCTTTAGAAATCATCATAGAAAACGTTGATCTTTTTTTTTCAGGATTTGTTGATGAATAGAAAGTTCAAAAGAACAGCATTTATGTGAAGTACAAATCGTTTGCAACATTATAAATGTCTTTATTGTCACTTTTGATACATTTCTGAATGTCATTAAAAATGTCAAGAAACATAAAAAAAACATAATTATTCCAAACTCCAAATTAATTCCAAACAAAGTTTTCTTTATTCGTGGAACACAATTTATTTAGAAGAAGATTGTATTAGAGTAATATAAATTGATTCTGTTTATCACACGAAGCTATCGTATTATTTTGCACGAGAAGGATTGGCTGTAGTTATTCGGCCCGTGTCAATAGACACAAACTCTTGAGAGAAGGCAGCTGGTGTTTGCCACAGAAACAAACCCCCAAGCCCTTCCGCACAACAGAAGAGGTGAAATAAGACAAGAAAGGCCTATTAGTTCCTCTGTCAACATGCATCTCTCCCTCTCCACCTCAATTTGTTGGCAACTGAAATATTGACTTGCTGCTGTCAATGTACATTCGGCCCATCATCAACTGCAGCATTCCAGGAAATAGTTTGACTTTTTTTCCTCCATACCAGTGGTATTTTTTTTTTATTTGATAAATTGACAGCTTTAATGTTTTTGTACTTTTTTTCTTTTCAGAAAATAAAGAGAACATCGAAAACTGCACTATTCATTGAAAAACATATAACATAACGTTGTCAGTTGGCCTGCATTGCCCTGCTATTTTCTTACTTGTGAATATAATAATGTAATAATATAATATATTTTAGCATTATTTATATATTTATTATTATATATTTATTTATGTTAACATTTCATTTTAAAGTGGCGTAGTTACAGAAGTTACATGCCCTTACAATGGTAATAACAGTAAATAATTATTTACAAGCAACTAACTCTAAGCCAAACCTTAACCTTAACCTTAAACCTATAGTAAGTACATGTAGTCAATTAATATTACTCAGTACTTATTTGTGTAATTACATTGTAACAATGACACATTAAAATAAAGTGTAACCTTGTTTATTTTTTTATATTTTCTGTTTACATTTTATTTTTTAAGTTTGCTTTAGTAATTTTAAGTGCATTTGTAATTTTAATTAGTTTAAAAAATATATGTATAGCTTTAATTACTTTTTCAGTTTGATTAATTTTAGTGTCAAGGCAACATTTCCAAAAAAAAAAAAAAGGGAGTTATTTCTCAACCAATTGACCCTTCGCAGGGAGGTTGATTGACAGGCGATCTGACCAATCATAATCCGCCATTCGCCGAATACGCCATTTTTGTCCGACAAAGCAGTCAGGAGAGTTAGTAGATTAATGTCGGTGGATTAGAACTAGAAAAACGGAGTGTACTGACGTCTTTCCGCGGCTAAAACAACATTCCTTCTTATGTTCTTTCATGTTTATTTGATAAGTATTACCTTTTATTCTTAAATACTATGTGACTACTATTATTATTAAATATAAGTATTTCCTTTTATTTCAGCTTTACTTCAGGTACAGAAAAAAGTATCTTTAACAGTTTTACAAATTTACATAAGCACGGTACAGAAAGTATCATCTCCACCTCTCCCATAGGGGGCGCATCCCACACTGTGAACCCCACTGATCATCACAGGACTGGCAGAAAGAGTCACCTCCACTATCGGACGCCTACGTTTTGTTTAGCTTCCTCTGAATTTCCTATATCGCAGTCACGCTCCTCAAATAATTCTCTGATAAGCAATAACGGCAGCAGAGATTAATTGTGTCCATTGTGCACATGAACTGATATTCGGCCCGCGCATCCATCTTCACCGCCCATCCCCGCGCCCTGTCATGTGACCCGATCATGCACTCAGACTATTCTTATGATTTTCTGAAGAAGCCATTCAGCTGTAGAGCTTAATGAAAGTCATTTTCTCACCAAAGCCCTTTGGCTAATGTAAAATACAGCTCTGAGGACAATCAGCCCTTCTGTAGTGATAAAATAAGTCATTTTGAAAGAGGAGTGTTTGATAATTGAAAGTGATGGAAGGGAACTGAATTGGAATAGGGAGAGTTTGCTCAGCCCAAGCACCTGCTGGACTTGCTCGCCATATCTCGCCGCTCTCTTCATCTTTATTTCGATAGTCTTGGTGATTTAGTGTGATTCATTCTTGTCCTGCATGCATCACTCTTCATTCAGGAGAAGTTTTGCTCGCCGCTTCTTTTTCTCCAGCTCTTGTGTGCATTGTTTGACGCACCAGACTGATTAAAAAAAAGATACCTCTTCATGCACTGTGACTGCTTGTTTGCTCTAGAGATTGCAGAGTTATTACTGTGAATCCTGCTGGGCCTGCTGATGATGTATGGAACTGGGCTTTGGGAGAATGTGAAGTGAGAGCCAAAGCACCCTATTGAAGAGTTAAAAGCAAACTCGCAGACCAACTGACTTCTTTTTTTTTTATCTCTCAATAATGGCAGAGAAGTAGACAGGGTATCATTGAGTACGTACAAACCTCTAATCAAAACCAAATAGAACCGAATTTGTGCCTTAGCTTTAATGCGTTGTCGGGTCACAAGCGCTCAGCTTGAAGGGAATTAGGAACAACCAATGGAAATACCAATGTGTGACAAAAATATAAATGTTAATTATGTTCTATTTTTGAAAATTGGCTCATTTTGTCTGGAGAGAAATGGCAAACAAAGTAAAGCGGTACCCTTTTGAAAAGTTAGGATTTTTTTGTGTTAATTTTATGGTTTGAGACCACAAGCATCATCGCTTCACAGGCAAAAAGAAACTTCCCTGAGGGTACCAAACTAATTATGATTTTCTCTGTTGCTGCAATTTTAGTGATATGCGTGATTAGGTATTCATCAAGACAGTAAACTGTTCTGTTTTATTTTTTTTTGGTCTTCCCAATTTCAGTCGTAGTTGTATTTGTTAATCCCCCCCCCCCCCCCCCCCCCTTACTGTAGGTGTATATTACTTTCTTCTTTCAGCCAAACAATCGGAGTTATTATCAGAACATATCCTGGCTCTTCCATGCTTTATAATGGCAGTGGATGGTACCATTTTTTTGAAGCCCCAAAAATCCCATCCATCCATCCATCCATCCATCCATCCATCCATCCATCCATCCATCCATCCATCCATCCATCCATCCATCCATCCATCCATCCATCCATCCATCCATCCATCCATCCATCCATCCATCCATCCATCCATCCATCCATCCATCCATCCATCCATCCATCCATCCATCCATCCATCCATCCATCCATCCATCCATCCATCCATCCATCCATCCATCCATCCATCCATCCATCCATCCATCCATCCATCCATCCATCCATCCATCCATCCATCCATCCATCCATCCATCCATCCATCCATCCATCCATCCATCCATCCATCCATCCATCCATCCATCCATCCATCCATCCATCCATCCATCCATCCATCCATCCATCCATCCATCCATCCATCCATCCATCCATCCATCCATCCATCCATCCATCCATCCATCCATCCATCCATCCATCCATCCATCCATCCATCCATCCATCCATCCAGTTTATAAAGTTATAAAGTTGTTCTTACAAAAACGTATCCCTTTACTTCAGAAAGCCTTCATTAACCCCCTGGAGCCGTATGGATTCCTTTTATGATGGATGGAAGCACTTTTTGGGGCTACAGAAATGGAACCATTCACTGCTATTATAAAGCTTGGAAGAGCCAGGATATGTTTTAATATAACTCTTGATTATAACCCAGATATGTTTGGCTGAAAGAAGAAAGATGTGCACTTGTAGCATATTCAATTTTTTTTGTACTTATGAACTTCCAGAATTTGTATTTATTTATTAAATAACAGGCCAATTAAGTGTACTTAAAGTGAGTACACTTTGAAGAATGTTTCTTAACACACTTAAACTTAAAAAGTAAACTTTGTAATAATGTAAAATTAAAAGTTTTACTTTAAAAGTACATTTGAAACCTTTTTTTCATAACCTTTTGCCATATTTTAAAGTACACTTTTGATAAGTGACAACTAACATACTAAAGCACATGTAAATTATGTTCATTATAACTATATTGGTAACACTTTACAATAAGGTTCATTAGTTAACTACATTAGTTAACGTTAACTAATAATGAACTGCACTTATAGAGCATTTATTCATCTTTGTTCATGTTAACTTCAACATTTACTAATACTTTATTAAAATCTTGTTAACATGAGTTAATGCACTGTGAACTAACATGAACAAACAACGAACAGCTTTATTCATATGAACTAACATTAAGAAAGATTAATAAATACTGTAACAAATGTATTGCTCATTGTTAGTTCATGTTAGTTAATGCATTAACTAATGCTTAATAAATGAACCTTATTTTAAAGTGTTACCACTAAATTGTTACTGTGGTATGCTATTTAATATATTTTAAATGTCAAACTTTTACAAATGTGTAATTACAAATATATTTAAATACATGACATACAAGTTTGTCAAGAAGTGACATCAAAATATGTTTTATTTTGCCATAAATGTTTGTCAGTGCATTCAGCAGCACACTTTATTCATAGAAGTAAATCAAGAAATTACATATAAAAATGTACTTAAGTGATTAAAAAGCACTCTCAAGTTCAGCTTATTGAATATAATATACATTCAATCTGTACTGCATTTTTATGCAATTGCAGTTAAAAAGCAATTAAGTTTCCAAAAACATTGCATTCAGTTACAGGAAGTGCTCTTTTTTAAGTATGCTAAAATGTACTTCGTTTCACAATATTTGCTATTTTAGGGCTCTAACATTTTGAGGTAAAGTGGTCTTGACATGATAAATCAAATTTGCCTTGATCTTTTGACATATAAGAGGTCTTTAATGTACCATTAAAACATCCTGCAAGTTTCATAGCATAAAACATCCTCCTCATTATAAACAAAGCATCCATTTAATCAGGCTCCAAAAACAACTTGTTTGGATATTGTGGGATTTGTGACATCACACACGGCAAATACATTTTCATATGACAAGATAGAGCAAGATCTTAGCGAATAGTTTTACATCATCGAGTATACAGTATACCGATGCGTGTCCAGTTACTAACATACACCACACAGTTTTACGACAACAGGACAAAAGAAAGAAAGAATGTTGACTTTGACGCATCCAGTTTAAACAGCTTGTTTGTGTCTCTGTACAGACTTCAGAAGGATCCCAGTGTCTGAAACAAGTGGATATTCAATATATTGTTATTAATGGCATCCCGGATGGCGTCGGACGATTATATGTTTGTCCGGAGACGAATTTTGTTTTGTAAATGAGGCACAGTGTAATGGAGAGTTTGCAAAGTCACTTTTGTTGGAAGAAGAAGCAGCCAACTGAATTGGATATGACAGCAGCTGCATCACAAACTGTAATGCAACATAAACTGAAAATTTCAGAATGCTTTGACCTTAAATTACGTTTTTATTTGGATAATGTTTTCGAAACACTTACTCATGTGCAATAGCGAGTGGATGTTGATGCTGTTTCCTATGCAATGCCGTTAGCCAATCATAACAGTGGCTGTTTACTGACAAGCTTTAAAGGAGCCGCCCCTTAAAAATGGATAATTTCAGTCAGAGGGTGAGAATGAGGGTTGAAAATATTTGTTTTTCCACACACACACGCACACACCTGCACGCACGCACGTACGCACACACACACACACTTTATTAACATTATAAGTGAAGGAACATATTAAAATAATTTTAAAAAAATCCATGTCATGACCCCTTTAAGGTTGATATCTAAAGAAAAAAATATTTTCAAATGTTCGGAGTCAGGCATGTCACACACACCTTGGTAGTTGAATACTGTAGCACTGACTCACCTTTCCCTGAACTCTGCCCTGCAGGAGTTAAACCGCCTGGAACAACTCAAAGCATCACCAGTGCACTTTAGGCCCTCATCAGCCATATTGGGCACTGAACCATAGCACAACAGGGGTTAAAAAGAGACTCTTTCATTAAATACAGCCAATGTATGTATAAGGTTGTGTGCTCTGGCCGTCGGCCTCCCTTCACCGGCATCTGTGGCCTATCCTGGGATTAAAGTCAAAGCTTGTAATTAGCATGAAAGGGCAGTGTAGAGACGAGAAGAGGATGAATGGAGGAAGAAATGACCCCTACTATCGCTCCCCCCGCATGCCTATGGCTTATCTCTCCTCCACCCGGGGGGAATGTTTATGTATTACTCATGCAGTTCAGAGAGGAACAACGCATAAGCCTCTGTGTGACAGTTCAATTTGAAATATGTGTTTGATTGTTGGAGAAGGCTGCTGAAAAGAGGCGAAAAACCTTGAGAAGAGGCTTTAGTCAAGAAGTGAACTGCTTTTATGTGCGCGTGCGCTCTCTTTTATGATTGCCTCTCGCTTCTGCCACCAGCTGCTGTTCATCATGGTGTGATGTTCGACCTTATGATTTTGGGAATGGCGTAATGATGATGTATCTCTATCAGCCAGAGTAATTGGGAGCTGTTTTTCTCACCACTTTCTTACAATTTGCTGCTTAAATTACAGACGAGCGACTATGCATTTCATTTTCACTCACTCTGCCCTTCACTGTCTAGCAGAGTCAGACGGCGTGTGAGAGCGAGAGGGGCCACTGTGCTCAAGGACCCTTGAGCTGATTTTGCAGCAAATGCCATTTTGTTAACAATACGGTGAGCGTCGTTCCATCATTGAATATTATATACGACAAAAATGAATCCAAAGCATCAGAATTAAATAATTTATCCATTCATTTGACATGTATGGTCAACAGGAAGCCATTAAAAGTGATAAAACACTTACGACAGTTCGCCCCAAAATTAAAATGTATATAAAGTCATGTTGTTTAAAACCTGTACGACTTTATTTTCCTTCTGTGGAACCCAAAGGAAGATATTCTGAAAATGTCTTTGTTGATAAGTTTTGGACTCCATTAACTTTCACTGTTTGGATGTGTATATATGTTATTTTGTATATCTAATAATATCTGCTTTGTAAATAGATACCAAGTTCTGTCATGAAACTCTAGATGGTGCAGGCTGATGGCACCGTAACGCAACCTGCTGACAATCACATTGTTAACTAAACGGCCCAAACTGATTGGTTCCTGTTGCATCTGTCAACAGCAGTTTGCAGGGTGCTTTTAGAGTTCCTCTGAAACTCTCCACCTTCCCAGCTCCGCTTATATAGATCTGATACAGGTAATTTCATATATACTATTTGTGCAGCACCAACGGCATGTCTTACATTCTCACAGCAGTATGCCTTTATATATACATAGTTCCTACATGACGTCACAACATACGGGCATTTGCCGACCCGGCGCCGTTTCTGTGGGCATGCTGTGGGCAGAACATTAGAAGAAGAAGAAGATGAAACGACTTAATTTCGTGATAAAAAGTGAAAATGGTCATCTCCTGCTGTGTCGATGGATGTTCAAATCGTGCGGGAGGTTCGGTTAAATTTGGATTTTACAGTATACCCGTCATTAGACTTCATGAATGTGAGAAGACTAAGCTTTTGTCAGAACATGGCTGGCGAGGATAAACAGGAAAGAAACTTTTAAACGGTGTGTGTGTGAGAGAGAGGGAGAGAGAGAGAGATAGAGATTTTGGTTGGGTGACAGTTGTAGTTTACAGTTAGACAAAAACTGTCTCTCACGCGCCTCTCTCTCACTCACACACACACATTCCGAAATATTCTAAATTTGCTTGTAAAACTTTGTAAACACAGCAGCTTATGCCATCAAAGATGGCTTCTCCGGGGAGGTCACGTGACATTAATTGGCCTGTGGGAACTGTATATTGGCAGAAGCAAATCTCTGTACTTGCTCTGCAGGAGCAATATCATCATCAGCAGCAGCATCAATAATCAACAGCAGGAGCAATATCATAATCAGCAGCAATAATCAACAGCAGCAGCAATATCATCATCCAGAGCAATAATCAACAGCAGCAGCAGCAATATCATAATTTATATAAATTATATAAATATAAATATTTATTCAGAACATTAAAGGTAGGGTAGGTCAGAATTGTCTAAAAAAAACTTTTATTCAAATTTGTTTAAACTGTCTTTATATACCAATGCATAATTAAAATGCAAGTACTCTGAAATAGAGAGTATGAAAAACCGAGTGACTCTAGTGTATTTAATCTTCAATAAACACAGCTCATTAATTCCATTCACTCCCACCTAAAAACGGGTGCGCGACTGCGCGCACGTGGGCAGAGCCAGTAATAGCGGCGGTAGTCATGGCGACGGAGAGTGACAGTCGCGCAAGCCAATCCTGTGATTCGTCCCGAATGGAAATAATGAGCTGTGTTTAATGAAGATTAAACGGTCTAGAGTCACTCGAATTTTATACTCTTTTTATCAGAGTACTTACATTTTAATTATGCATTGATATATATAGAAAGTTTAATCAAATTTGGTAAAAAGTTTTTATATAAATCCTACCTACCCTACCTTTAAGGGTGACAGCAGTAAAACACCAGATAAATGAACACATATTTAACTTAATATTTGTATTATTTAAACAAACTATCTGGCTGAACTAATTCACCAGTAGAATCAGACTTTCCAGGACTATGAAAGGGAGGGCAGACATTTTTAGTAGTATGTTTGATTATTGCCTCGGTTTGTACAACTGTTTGGGTAAAACAATGTGAAGAAAACTAGCAATGTGTTTTGTAGCAACTGCTCAATGAAACAAGGTACTTTTTTTAATGGAAAAGCTTACTGTCAGGTTACTAGAGAATGTCCTTAAGTTTGTTGCTATTTTTTGTTAGTTATTTGCCTACACTGCACTTATTTAGTTTAAATAACAGTGCAGCTGTATTTCATGCTGCTTTCAACAGACCTGCTAACATTTGCTTTCAGCAATATTTTGGGGTTGACAGCTTATTGCTGCCGTGCCTGTTGACCTGTGGTCCCTTACAGCCTTTGTGAACCTTTTCTGTATTTATTTATCTGTTGTTGTTAGGGGCAGGCGTTTCAACAACAAGCTCTCTGCTTATAGTTGTTCACTCACCCTAAAAACCTCTGCATTATTCATTCCACCTCCGACTCCCAACTCAAAACATTTCATTTCAGCTTTTATTTATTTGATGTATTACTTCAAGTGCTTCAATGCTCTACAGACCTCCATACTTTGAACCTGAGCGTCTATGTCTCTCTCTATATATCTCTCTTCACTGTAACATTTTACTTCCTTATTTTCTCTCTATCTTTGTTATATTAGTCATTGCATTAGTGACTCTTTAAAGCATGAGGAGCAGGAGGATACCATAGAATGACTTTAACATGGATATTTTAAAACATACATATTTTAGTGGCTGGGTTCTGTTTAAATAACTTAATTATATAAACATATATTAATTACAAAAAATAAAGTAATATTAATGAAATAATTATGCATATTTGATTCTTCTTCTTCTTCTTCTTGCTATTGTTTATTTATTATTTATTTATCTATTTACTGGTAATAACTAAATATGTATTATTAGTAATAATAGTTATTTATGTTAGTTAATAGTTAGTTAAAAGTTTATTGTTATTTAAAATAATTAATTTATTGGTAATAATGATAACAATACATATTATTTTCATTGCTATTATTACATGCTATTTATTGAATGATTATTAATAATATAATAATAAGAATAAATATAATATTATTGCTATTATTGCTATTAATATAGAACATATTAGTAATAATTTGGGTCAAATATGGACAACCACTGGGTTACATTTTTTATTTAATATTAAACCCAACGGATGGGTTTGTCCGTATTTGACCCAAATTTGGGTTGAATCAACCCAGCATATTTTAGTGTAATAATAAGCAAGTGTATGCGCAAGTACATGCACTATTTTAGTTTTACTGTGGTTAAAGTGCGTTATAGGCACAATGTGAACCTCCGGTGGCTTACAGCTTTAATAATCCGCAGTGAATATCTCACTGGAACATTTTCCTCTGTACATTTAAGTTTACATATTTTTCAAATGTTCTCAGTTGGACAGCATTTTTCTTGCCTTGCCAAGTAACAAAAACCAAACAAAGCAAGACAAAGCCAAAAGGACCGTGAACTACTGTAGCTTGCTGATTGTGGATATCAAAGCATCAAAGCAATGAATGTGGTTTCCTCCAACATCTTATCAAATGAAGTTGTAATAAGTGTGCCTCATGTCAGTGGGTTTCACAGAAGTATGCGAGGGTTCTGAGGTAACGGGGCCACGTTTGCTGCTCTCACAGGTGCAATGTTGAAGATAGAGGCTTCAGTGGTGCCTTGTGTTGAATTTTGATGAACCCATGCCTAGCTAGCTTAATGTTGCTTAGCATGTGTATCTGAACGCATACAGCGTTCATGTTCTGTAAAAGGCCTCGACATCTGTTTTTAAGCTGTTTTTCAGTCCTAGTGCTCTAGCCTGAACCATGGGTTACTAGCGGCGCTAGCATCAAATAGCATGACATGCAGATCCGCTGCTAAATTGTAATTCTGTTCTTCTTTTCCCCTGGAGCTTTAGCTAATTTTTGTTTGCTTATAGCACATAGCTGCCAATGTTTCGTTGGAATGATTTCCAGCCTGTCCGATTAGCATTTTATTTTTTAGGCAATATCACACATGCAAGAGGTCTTCCACTCTGCACCGCTCACGTATCTGGTCTAGAAGGTGGCAAACTAAGACAAGTGCAGTGATACAAACAGTAAAAAAGTCCCAGTGCTGTTGGCCTATATATAAGCTCTCTTGCAACCAATCAGAATACAGAACTGGAACTGATGTAACTGTGGTGTAAAGAAACGTCATGTTGATTAGTATCTATTAGTACTATTACTACTACTATTAAGTCAAGTCAAGTCAAGTCACCTTCATTTATATAGCGCTTTTAGCAATATAGATCTGTTGATGGTTTCAAAGCAGCTTTACAGTGATAATAGGAAATTAAAGTAACAGCGATTGATTTGGCTTTACAGCAGCAGAATAAAGTTATTGTCCAGCTAAAGTTAGATTTAATTGATTAACTTCCGTCGCAACGATCATTAGTTATTAACTTTTAAACTATTATTACTAATACTATTATTGGTATAAAGTCACATTACCTATTGAAAAACTGGATATCACAATGAAATTAGTCAATTATTGAAATTAGCCAAGGTTTATATATATATATATACATACAGTAGTCAACATTTCGAGTGGATCAAAAAAGTTAATGAAAGTTGTCCCAAGATAAGAACGGGTATTGTTCAATATTCATTTAACTGTAGTCGATTCAAATGATCCTTCAGAAGTCATTCTAATATGCTGATTTGCTGCTCAAGAAACATGTCTTGTTATTATCAATGTTGAAAACAGTTGTGCTGCTTCATTTTTTTGTTGAAACTGTGATGCATCTTTCAGCATTCTTTGATGAATAGAAATAATTACTTTAAAATATTAATTTTGGTAACAGTATAAAAGGTATTTATTGTCACTTTCGACAATTTAATGCATCCTTGTTGAATTAAAAAAAGCATTATTAATATCAGCACATTAATTACAGTATTGAAGCAAAACTATTTTTGTTTGTCCACTCCCACCCTTTTCATGTAGAATTGTTTTGAGGTATAGCAGTAGAACAGAAATAAAAAAAGTCTTTTTGTCTCACTAAGGTTTGCTGTACACATTGACCCATAGATTGCCAGTGTTTCAGATAATAATACATGAAGCCTGATGTGTAGTTTACTGTGCTTGGAAAAACAATTGTACCGTAGGGGTTGCTTGCCCAACACACATGTACACAAACATTTTCTCATTTGCTTGTGTTGCTTGGCGTTGTTGCATGCATGACCCAGGGCTAGCAGTCCATACAGAGACCTTTGCAATGAGATCTGAATAGCCGATTTGTTTGGAGCTCACCGATCACACACACCTCTGCTTTTTGTTAGATGCCCTGAAAAAAAAGAAAACAATTACAACAGAGGCACTCTGAAAAGGGGTTGAGCGAAGGTGAAAAGCAACATCGAAATGTGAAACTCAGTCCTCTTCCTTCAGAGTTTTTTCTTTCCGAAGAGCTGTGTCACTATCAATACTGACACCTTGAACAATTCTGTCTGTGATATTGAGAGCTCTCGGTGTCAGCAACCTCGCTGTTGACACTCCCCCAAGGCACCGGCCACCCTATAAAAAGACCAATCAGAATGGCCTGATGGAACTAATTTCTTCTGGCCTTTCAGTCCTGCCTTCTCTCTCTTTTTCTGTCTCACGGAGTCGTCGGTACCTTTTGCTTTGCAGTCACGTTTCATCTCTGCATGATTCATTCTGCTCAATAAGCTCCAAAGTAAGCAGATTTGTCCATCCCCCTCTCTCTCTCTCTCTCTCTCTCTCTCTCTCTCTCTCTCTCCCCCTCTCTCTCTCTCTCTCTCTCTCTCTCTCTCTCTCTCTCTCTCTCTCTCTCTCTCTCTCTCTCTCTGCTCTTTTTTCTTCCTCTTTAAGAAGGCTATTGTGATTCATGGACGGAACCCTTCAGAGCAAATATTCTCAGGACATTTCATGTATAAACATGCTTGACTTTCCATCATGAGAAGAAGGAGGGGGAAAAGAGAAAAAATAACCACAGAGCTTTCCCAGAACAACTTCTCGATTTGGTGCAAATAACGTGCACCGCGCGGCGGCCTGTCGAATTGAGCGGTTTGGTCAAGTTAGCATCGCATGCCCCAAGTGTGATAAATAGATTAGTCTTCAAATGTAGGGAGCAAATGAGTTTCTGCTCATATTGCACGGGGAGCTGTCACTCTCGCTAATATGTCGGGATTTTGTTGCCATGCAAGCGCAGTAATGGCAGTTGAAAGGATAGCGGCCCCTTTAGCATTTAGACTGAAATAAATAAATTTCTACGCTCTATTAATATATACATCCCTTAACTTGCTTGGAAACCAACCCTCTTAGCCTTCCGCCAGATTAGCGGTTTGCGAACGCAATAGGACTTGAATTAAGCGAGACGTACACAAAGAAAAAACCCTTAGGAGGAATAAAATGGCAGGGTATTAACTTTTGAACATTTACATAACTTCTCTGAATATGCATTTAACAGTCTCGGTAGGGAGATGGAATAGGGTTCGGTTTAAAAGCAACGACTGAAGTTGTGTTTATTCGTCAGGCGGGAATTTGGGATTTTGTGCATTGCAGTAATAGAAGATCAATGTCATTAATAATAAAGCAAACGTGCGCATGCGCACACTTCTCAATTACAAGACGAACTCATTAGGGCAATTGACAACCCTATATATAAACCCAACCCCTCCACTTAAAACTGCCTCACTAAGCAACTTCAATTATTTTTCATTTCTCAGGCAGACAGCAATATTTATTACCTTTGATGATGTTCGGTGCATTGTGCCGGAATATCCATATGGAAAGGGGGATTGGGGAATTTTGATTAAAATTGATTTTCCATCTCCTGGGAAGTGAAAAGTCAAATTCTTGCACATTTATGTAAAAGATTTAGTCTGTTGACATTTAAGGGGCTGCTTGATGAGTAATTAAATCCCCTTTTACCCAAGGTGACAGGTACCGCTTTCATTTAGCTTTAATGGACAGGTTTCTACCTACTGTACAGTTTTTATGGCCGCTCTTGTCATATTCAGCCTGTCTGCAGTCCACAGTTAAAGGACAGAATTGTTTTTGTCAGCACTTATAGTCACTGTTGTTCAAAGACATCACGACCAATAGTGTCCGACAGCACACAGCATTAAAAGATGGCAACTGGAGCCATAATGTTTGTTTTGCTTGTGTTTCTTTTTGCTTCAGCTGTGTTATACATCATTTATAGATGTCCGGGAATGCTGGTATTACATAACAAGAATGCATGCAAAATGTTCCCCAAAAACTAGTGAAGATTTGTTCTTCCATTTGAGGTTTTTTTTTTTCATTTGAAGGGGAAGTGTGTAATTTACGCACCACTGGCGTAACCAAACTGAATTGCTTTTTTTTTTTTTTTTTTGGCCAGTATTTCTCTGCAGGTCTTTGGAAGCCCATGTGGATTTTGTCCTAGTTTCATTGTCTTTTTCTTTCATTTTACAGCATCTGCCATTGTTCTATCCAAGGAGGTTTATAATACCTAAAGAAAGCTATCCGGATGCATTCCCATTCATCTCAATGGAAGTTGCTTGGCTGGTGCAGGACTTCATATCTATCCCATTGAAAGGGTCATGAAATGCATTTTCAGATCCTTATATTATGTTTCTGGAAATTGTTTTGTCAAGTTAGCAAAGTTTTTTGCCCCAAAAAAGTTAAACGATTTGTAAAATAGTCATTTTCACTCTGTCATTGCCTCTTTCAGAAGCACAAGTAAACACAAGTAAAGCACAAGTAAACACACACCGCTTTGATTGGTGAACCTGAGTGTGTGACGTGTGCTTTGATGCTTGAGATGACCAGCATTGTAAGATATTAAAATGAACCGTTGCAAAAAAAATTCTAAGAAACTTTGGCAATTTTTTTTGCATAAATGGGCATTGAGTTACAATGTATTCAATACTACATATTTGAGCATGGCACCTGTAAACGTTTTTGAAACTTAACCCTACACATAAACAAAATATTTAAGTCTCAGACTGGGAGTAATGGGAATAAAATAACAGGCTGATTTAATGACACCAGTGAGCTTGTGTTTAACCGGATAGATTTCAATCCTTTAGACATGATGTTGACTCATTTATAAAATGTTGTGTAGAAACCGTCCTACATTTCATCTTACAATAATTTCTCAAATGTGCGTTGTGTGATTCAGAGAATGAACGTACACAAAAAAACAAAACAAAACAAAAAACAACACATATATGTATGCCTCTCTTCCAGATGTGAAAAAATGTGTGTATGCCTCCCTTCCAGATGTGAAAAAAACGTGTAGGCCTTCCAGATGTGAAATTTCTTAATCACAAATGATCTTGAAATTGTGCGCAGCTGAATGGTTTCAGATCTCCGGCTTGTAAATGCCCTCTAATTAATGTCATTAACATATAAAAGTAAACAAGTACTTTATTTGAGAATGGTGAGTGGCAAGAATTAGAATTAGTCTTTAAGTTAATCATCATTGTATATTTTAGTTCATCATTTCCTTCAGTTCTTTTTCTGGTATTGTCAAACGTTACACATTGTTACATTGCCTTTCCTGTAGATTACCTGGTTGCTTCTCATTTCTTATTTGTGCATCCTCATTTCTTTTCCTCACTTCCTTTCTTCGCTTCTTAGCTCCACCCCTTTAGGATGCTAGGGAAGGATGCACTTGTGTATCCTCGCTCATGACTCCTCAGGCCAACTTTTTGCATCGTCATCATTTTCATCGGACCTAAGATGTTACACTGACGTGGTGCTAAGCACTTTTTGACCTCAAAGACCATTTTTATAAATGGTGTGGATTTTAGCATATAAGTTTAAATATGTGCATATGCACGTTTAAAAATGAGGCCCCTTGTGTCACACTCATTAGATAAAAAAGATAAAAAAAAAAACATAATGTGAATAACTGACTTGATACCAGCTCTTGAGCATGAAACTGATCTAAATGGTCTGCCACCCTGTGTTACTAGTACACCAAAAAAAAAAGTACTTTGAAACCATTTTTACTCCAAAAATGCTTGTAAATTTCACAAAGAATTACAAATAAATTATAAGTAACATTGAATTAAGTATAAGTATTAGTATTTGTATTAGTATTATTATTTATATACATGTTTGCATTTACATGGTTCCATATTATAAAAAAAAAAAATACATTATTTCATGTATTTTTTGAAAATGTTATTGAACAAAGCACACAATATAACGTGACGTAGTAGTTTATACAAAGGAAAGAACCAATGACACATTTATACACACACATACAAGAAAAATATACATAAATAATCATGAAATAAAACGATTTCAAAAAAAAAATTGTAAATGAGAAAATTAGACATTACTCGTCAAGGTGAATGTGATTCCAACAAGTATAACTATCTATCAACATCTTTGTTGATCCTGGAACAACATTCCAATTAACCAATCAGATTTGAGGGACAAGTTGACAATATATGCCAAGTTTGGGCTTAAAACCAGGCTTCTACATCAGTGTTATTCACATATATTCCCTTCTGATTTAATGGGGAAATAATGAGTAGGGATTGGGTTAGGACTACACTTTTGGACAGGTATGTTGTTCCAGGATCAACAAAATACGTTGAAACATGTCTTACTTGGCAAAATAACTGTGGCCTACTAGTCAATTCTCTGCAAATGTAACTGGGAAAGGTATTTTTTTCATACAAAACTGTACATACATCACGCTTAAACATTGTGGGAGAAGTTTAAATGCAGAGAAAAGGCCAGGGTCAAGGATGAAAGGCCAACCCCCATGAAGGGCTCTTTTTCCCACACCTCCTGCCATATTTGTCTATGGAGGTTGAGGCTGTCTGATTAATGATTCAGCTTTGTCCCTTAGACTGGCCACGACAGCACATACATCTGTCACTCACAACCTGCGGCGTCTCCCTGCCGGCTGGCCACCCGGTACCAAGGGCATCCCCAGATGTTCCCAAGTTTTCCGTTGGCGACTCTTAGCAGTCTTGTGCTGACAAATGGCTGCTGTGACATTGTGTATGATTGCCCTTGGCACCTTACTAGGCTACTTAAGTTGCTGTGCATGAAGTTATAGAGATATGGTGGTTCATTTTTGTGTCGTTTTAAATTAAAATCAACGTAAAACCTACTTCTGTTATCCAACATATCTGAGTGGAACAGGATATTCAACAAGAAAAATGGAAGGCAGGGCTTGATGTTTAGCCATAGGGAATTTATTTCAGTGTGAAAAGTGGAAATTAGAGGCTTTTGGAATAATGTGCACCAATGCCACTTGTGGAAAAGTAATACACTGTAGTATACTTAAAAAAAAGTACTTAAGTGATTTAAGGATACTTAGTAACTGCATGTTGTGAATGAGGCAATATGTAAAGCGCTTTGGTGGCCATTGGGTCTGTGAAAGCGCTATATAAATGCAGTCCACAAATGTGATTAGTTGAACTTTAGAGTGCTTTTTTGACCAAATTAAGTAGGACTTTGAGAAGTACATTGTTATATGTAATTTCATAATTACCCATGTTTTCTTTGAAATATGCTTAGTGTATTTCTGAATATAACATACCAACATACAAATGGTAAAATAAAACATATTTTCATGTCATTTCTGTTGAAACATGCCATATTTAAATATATTTGCAATTACATATTAGTAAAGATGAAGTTGAAATTTAGTACATTTAAAATATATTAACATCAAATAACACACTATTAAAATTGTAATGAAGTACTTTATATGTGCTTTAGTGTGTTACTTAACCCATCAAAATAAGTGTACTTTTTTAAAGCAAGACACGTACTTTAAGTAATAGTTTATAAAATTGTACTTAACTCTTTACCCGCCATTGACAGAATTCTCCATCATTTATGAGACAGATGCTCCCCACCATTGACTGAATTTTCCGGCTTTCCGTGTTTTCACTATTACATAGGGGGCGTTATTACGTATCAAAACACAGATGAAGAAAATACAGAAACAAGTGATAGCATATGTAGCATATGTAAAATAATGCCATCATCAACATTAAACAGGATATCAATCAAAACTGCCTAATGCTACCGAATGAAATGTCGACCCAGGACTGATGGACTCAATCTACTCCATCTGTGTTTTGATCATCGTTCTGAATCCCATCCGGATATAGTCTTTGACAGAAACACGATTTTCTCAGCCTTTTGCTCAAACTGTTGCTTTTTTTTATGAAACTTACCCACATTCAAGTGTTGCTAAAAAAGAATGCATGTAGCTGGAATAAAATGGTTATTTTGTTTAAAAGCAGAGGCTCTGTTCTTTCTTTTGACAAACTGTATTGCATGTTCAGATATTCAAACAATAAAATATTTTGGGGGCCATGAAACTTTTGTGAAAATGTTCAATAATGCTGGCGCTGACTGGCAACTTTTTTTCAAAACCGCCGGCGGAAAAGAGTTAAGTGTGCTAAGAAACATAGCCAAGGAAGTGTACTCTCTTTAAGTACACTTCAGTGGTCTTTTATTTCATTAATAATATATTTTCTGCAAGTTTTTATTTGGAAAAATCATGCGTGATAAAGTTTAATTTCATGTTGACTTTACAGACATAGCTTCAGCAATCGTTCACAATAAGGCCAGGATTGTGCATTAAGTAAACAGGGTCAGTCTTGATTTCATGTTGACTTTACGAGATCAGTAGTGTGTAACCATGATGCAACTATATTGAGGCTTCATGCAATTTTAGCTCCTCCACGTATGATCAAGGCAGGTGCCTATGATCACCGATATCTCCTGACAGGAAAATATAGTTTTTTTGAATTGTGATTTCTCGCTTTTTTGACTGGCTTGTCATGGCAAAAGTAATGAGAAACAAGCTAATCCAACCTTGTTAGCTTCAACTGCACGACCAGATGACTCGCTCTTGCCTTATCGTGTTAATTAGAAATGCTCTTTAAAAGACAAGGACTTTGTGTCAAAATGACCTGGAAGCATCCGAAGCATTCAGGCACTTTCACTCCCTGCACTTTAGCATGATAACAAGCGATCGTTCCTGTAAACGTCATGATGGTGGTTCCAGCGTTGAAATACGTTTTTTATTCTGTACGTGCTTCTCTTGCTTTCTTTTTGCATTGGGAAAAAGCAAGTCAAATAACAAAGCAAACAAACAAAAAAAGAAAAAAGTAATCAAATTCAGCCGATGCATTGGTTTCTAAATGAGGTTTGCGCCAAGCGCCATAACGTTATTTAGATTTCTGTGTACTGAGACCTTGTTCCGGCTCCCGACAGCACTGCGACAGAATCGGATGAGAATATAAGCTGATGTAGGGAAATTGGCTTGTTATGTGCTGATGCTTTGGAGACCAAACCCTGTGTGGGGAACAGAGTGGGGAGGAAAAAAGAAATCTGTGGTGCAGACTGATGTTTTAATTACTTGAATTGGAATGATAACAACGTTCCTCTCCCGGAATGATGCAAATTAATAGGGTGAGAGAAGAGTCGCCCCTCTCCAGAGCGTGTCTCATTTTCCGAGCATGTGCCGAGGTGTTTGGGATTCTCCCTTCTCCCCGGATTCAGTCTTAGCAGCAGTGAGGAATTTGAAAACAGTCTTTTTGTAAACACTCTTTAAACGGCATTATATTTTAGTGCTTGCCACCACAGCCAGCTTTAGCTATTCAAAATGAGCATAACCATTGATAATATTCATACAATGAGGCTTGAATATAGCCATTTTCACATCCATTTCATTGGAATTTCTTCAGTTTTTCATGTGTAATATTGATGTAGTTGCTGCGTGGACACTTAGGGTACATTTACACGACAACGATATGCTTAAAACTGAGAAGTTTTTCCTTTGAGTTTTCCGCGTACAGACCATAGACAGTAAAATAAATGGACACAGCAAGCCCATAGATTTCAAGTCAATTAGAAGCACTCACTTTCTGATGACTGGGCGTAGTGCGCAGGCTCAAACTGAACTTGATGACATAGATGTGACGTGAGCAACCTGTCTGACAGCTGTAAGTCTTCTAGTAGCTGTGCCGAGAGAAATCTGAATCATTCCCTTCCGAATCTCGCAGAGACGAAGAGCGTGAGTATTAGCTGTCCATGAGCTAGCAGCAGGAGCAACTTTATCACTCTCTATGGGCTTCTCCCATGACTTTATCGGACTTTATGCCTCCACGTCCCCCCGATTGCTTGCGAGCTTCTCCGCCGGTCTATACGGTAATTTTTTCCGACTGTGCGACAGAGAGTCGCGTGGTTATGACGCAGTCGTTAGCCTATTTTTACACAAACGGCTTCTACGGGGCCATAACGTAAGATACAAAGTAATGGAGTCTTTTATATTGTCGTGTTTCTTTAGAAATAAATGATGGACAAATGGAGTCTTTAAACGCCTCAGATGTAAAGTTATTCACTGTCAAAGTGACGCCAAAATGAATAGGAGTCAATGGAATGCTAACAGCAGGTGCTGGTCTGCTACAATGGCGGCCCCCGGGGGAAGCTTCAGTTTCCGGCTGATGGATTACCCCCCTTGGTACAGACGACATTGTCAAAATGATCCCCATTCACACGGATTCGCAAAAACGACTAAAAACACTGTATTCTGCTGCCAGGCCATTAGATGGCGATGAAACACTATAGATTGAACACGTAATATGCATGTGCATGACGTCATCATCTTCAGAGATTTGCGTTTTAGTTGTTTACACGGAGACCGTTTCCAAAAACGTGCACTGTGAAACTCGTTTTCAAAAGTTTGCGTTTTCAGGCACCCAAAACGCTGTTGTTATATAAACGAACGGCCAAAATGCATAAAAAGTTGTACATTTTTAGTTGAAAACGGTGTCGTGTAAACAGCCCCTTCAGTATCAATATTCTTTTTAAAAATTGATTGCTAAAGAGTTTGGAATATATATATATCATGACAACGATTTTTAGCATGGGAATGGATATGACAATGTCAATGTATTTGGTCTTGGCGGAATAGATCTGCTACGCTGCTGATATTGCTGCTGCAGAGCAAGTACAGGAACTTGCTACTGCCAATACATATGCCGATAGGCTGCTTTGAGCAAGTAAGACTTGCTGCTGCTGCACAAATAGCATATATAAAATTACTCGTAGCAGATCTATACAGGTGGAGCTGGGTAAGGAGGGGAGTTTCAGAGGAACTCTCAAAATGCGCTGCAAATTGCTGTAGTTACAGCTTGTGTCGTGTAGTAAATAAAATACCCATAAGCCTGCGTCATCTAGAGTTTCATGACATAACTTGGTTTATAATTTACGTCAAAAAGAAGCACCACCCACCCTACTCCATGCCACTGATTCTGTTTTCAGTGGTGTGTCTTTTGTAATTTTGTCTGGCTCAATTATAAAATAATGGGCGGAGTTATTGTAAACAGCCTCTGCCAACAAGGAGTGCACTTGGTGTGGGTTAGCATGGAACATGTATGTCTGGAACGACATCAGGGTGAGTAAATAATACCAGATTTTATTTTGGCCCAGAATGTGCAGGCTAGTTTCAATCAATTTTCACTAGAGAGAAGATATGGATTTACTGCATGTTATCATTTCTTATAATTTCTCATTTTTTTGTGTTCCATGGAAAATATAGCACATGGATTTGGAATGACATGAGGGTGATTCATTTTGGGGGAAATTATTGCTCAAATCTTTTCATTGAGTGTCACACTTCATTGAGCCCCACAAATGTAATCATCGAAATGGATCACATTTGAAATCATGCAGGAAAAATCTGATCTAAATTAGAATCAGCTCCAATCATAGACGTGGAAGAAGAACCAAAGCCTGTAATGATCTGTTTGACAGCAGCTCCATACTGTTTCTATAAAACATGTCTCTGTGGTACAATCTTGGATTACACCGTCTGTCAATCCTTTGCTTTTTTGGATCCGTTATCCACAAATGAGCGAAAGTTTGGTTTGGATGGCTTGTTTTTAACAAGTGCAGTCAGCTGAGTTGGAGTCAGAGCCAAAGTGACAGGATGCTGAAACTGCTATAAAGAAAACCTAGCAGCAGTCCTTTCACAGCCACTTGAAAATAACTTTAAACTATGATGCAAAATATACTGAGAGCCACAGCCAGGAAACAGTGGCAGACATGCACATCAAGTCAACAGTCACTTTTTTCCCCAGACGTCAGCTCTCCACCAATGAAATGGCACACACTCAAACTCAGAGCGTGCTGTGATGTGCCAGACGCCACTACAAAAAGAGGATTATAAAGTTCTCAAACCTAAAAACAGACCTTGTTTGTGTTCTCATAAATGAAAAAAAAAAAAAACCTAAAAGAAATATTATGAAGGCTTATTTTATATAATCTTTTGCTGCAGCCTGCAAAAATAAAACCTAGTTTTTTTAAATAATCTTAGGTAACACTTTAAAATAAGGTTCATTAGTTAACATTAATTCATCACCTTGGTTAACATGAACTAAGAATGAACAATACTTCTTCAGCATTTACTAATCTTAGTTAATATTAATTTCAACATTTACTAATACGTTATTAAAATCAACGGTTGTATTTATTAACATTTAGTTAATGCACTGTGAACAAACAATGGACATATGTATTTTTATTGACTAACATTAACAAAGATTTAAAAAATATTGTAACAAATGTATTGCTCGTTGTTAGTTCATGTTAGTAAATACTAATAATTATTAGTTAATACTAATGTTAACTAATGCACTCTATTGTAGTGTTACTGAATCTTGAGATTTTAACAATAATACAATCATAATGTTTAAGATTAAACAATAATACATGGACTCACTGTTGTAGTTTCAAAATATTGGCAGTGAAAACAAAAATTGAAATAAAACATCAATTGCATGTTAATTGCAGTTAAAGCTCCAGTCCGTAACTTTTTTTGGGGTTAAACATTATCCAACATAATTTTTTGAGCAAGTACATAACCAGCCAGTGTTCAGAACTATCTGCTTGCCTTAGCTCGATTCAAAACGGTAAGCTTGTAATAATGAGACAAAAATAATGACAAAAAGCAGGAGTCTCGGCTAGTACAGGCTATATTGCGTGTGAGGATTTTGGAGGTGGAGATTTATAGCCTTTTCTCACAGCACTTGGTATAATTCAACTTTTCAATTTGATGGCGGATCCAGAAAGATTCAAACGACAATTACCAGTGACAACTGGAGATTCACCCGATGTAAAATGCAAAAGAGTTCGGAGTGGCTACCGAAAAAAAGAGACTGGTAACCGGCTCAATGCGAAAACTAGGATAAATATCGGACGGGCATTTGAAAGGTGGCGTGAACTCAGGGTTCAAAACGGACGCAGAGACGGCCTTTTTTTCTGCTGGACAGGTACGAAATTTCAACGGTTCAGTTATGTAACAAGCGCTCTTGTTTGCTTAATTCATTCAGTTACTGAGCAGGCTACTGAAATACATGGAGTCACGCAATGCTGGTGTTGTTAAAGTTAACCATTTGACAACAAAGTATAATTTGCACGGTTTGACGTGATATAAGCGATCGTTAGTTTTAATTAGCGCGATTTACTGCAATACTTTTTTCCCCTTAGTTGGTCAGAACAAAAGTGGATGTTACTTACTTGTTCAGATGACATTTTCCGGTGAAAATTTTATTATTATGTTGGTCAAATGCCTACTTCCAAAAAGTAGAATCTGTGATTCTGAAGGCCAGTATCCACACCGGCGCGGTGACTGACAACCATACATTCTCCTCAAAACATTGGATTCATCCGCGCTGTGCCATGCCGAGGTACAACTATGGGCACAACCCACGTAAAGTTGATAATTCCGTGAATAACTGCAATTGCAGATTTCAAACAGAGAGGGCGACAAAGGAAAAAAGCTACGGACTGCAGCTTTAAATTGAAAATGTATTATAGTTAAAATATATAATAAATGCAATTAGATTATTTGTTATTATATTTGTTAAGTATTTTTTTATACTTTACATCTTTAAATTTAGTTTCATAATTCTGTTTGGTAACACTTTATTTTACAGTTTATTTTTTATTTTTTACATGTTACATGTAATTATAGTAGATTGCTATAGGTTGAGGAGATTTCCCTGTTCTATGTGAATCGCTTTGAGTACCCAGAAAAGCGCTACATAAATGTAACCAATTATTATTATTATTATTTTTATAGTAATTACTATAAATTGTGCATAATTACATGCAACACACACCCTAATCCTAACCCTAATAGTAATTACTAATAGTAGTTATATCTTATTACTCAGTACTTAAATGTTTTTGGACACCTTGAAATAAAGTGTAACCTTCTGTTTTCTTTGAAATATGGTTAAAGTGTAATGTGGAATGTACTGACAAGCATTTATGCACATAAACTAAAATATACTTTAATGTAATTTCAATTGAAATGATCATGTCATGTCTTTAAATATATTGTAATTACACATTTGTAATTAATACCAGCAGGTGCCGCACTGAATCGCGCAGTCACATTTGTTCCCAGCTGATGATAGTTGAGATTGGTGCATGTTCTGACTCTGAACGCACCCGTGAATTAGATGAGAGCAAGTAACCCCTCTAGACACAACCATCCTATGATATCTAATAGTATTGGTTTGGTGCTTTCCCTGGCTTTCTCACCCTATTCCATTAGGAAGTTGTTTGATGGCACCTCTGCTTTTTGAGGTTTAAGCCAAAAGTTGCCTCCAGCTAATTCTGATCCTTGATTTATAATCTTTAAGCCCTGCAAAAATAGAACTCGCTCACACCATAACGAGAAATCCAGTGAAATAAAAATAAGCGTAGATAGATTGCATCTCCTGGGTGATGTACATAACCAATAGCCAGCCCACTTTGACAGTCCAGGGAACTCTCTAAGGATGCAAGTCATTATGTGAAACCAAGAGTTGAAAATATATTCACTAAGATATGTAAATGTCTAGGCCTTCACTGCTAGAAGTGGGTTTAGTAATTCTCAATCATACTATGCGGGACTTTGATTTTCTTTGACAAAATGAAATTGGTGCCAAGATGTCGCTCTTCAGATGAGGTCTGATTGATGGTTTTCTCAGGGCAGAATGTACTCATTAGGAAAATGAGGACAAAATATGTAATAGCTGCAGAGAATTTTCCCCCAAAATGAAAATTCACATGAACAATCTGCTAAACATCTTCTTTTTGTGTCCTGTATTCATAATTTGTTTAAAAAGGAAGGAATAAATGTTGTTGCCGTTTGATTGCCACTAGCGTTCATTTCAGCTGCAGTGAATTTGTGTGCATGTTTTTGCAAAAAAATTAGGTAGAGGCACGTTTTTTCAATGAGCCTATGTAGGATTTAATTGTGTCAGATTTAATCGCTTGAACATTATCGTGTTCAAACGATTAAATCTGACACAATTAAGTCCTACTGTACGCACGCATTTACTATTTTGGCAACACTTTATTTAAATTTTATGCATTTTATACACTTTATGTATAATGCATTATAAAGGTATTCATAATGGATGTTATAATGAATTATTTTCATAAATAATTGTAAACAAAGTTAAAATGCAATTTTAATATTTTCAGATTCCTTGTTACACCTGAAATTGGTTGTTTTTCAGTTTTAATGCATTATACTTTCTAAAGGTGTAACAACGTTGATAGTTATTGTTAAATATCAAAAAGAGTCTTTAAAAAAATAGGTTTTACTTTTGCAGGCTGTAGCAAAGATAATATAAAATAAGCCTTCATAATATTTATTTTAGTTTTTTTTGTTTTCATTTTTAAGACTGCTCTTTAAAGCCTTTATACAGTATACAGTATAAAAGTATATTTAATGCATTAATTATGTCTTGTAATGCACCTTTTAATGCATTGTATGGACTTATGAAGGAATCTTCAAATATTAGTATTACAATGCATCATCAAATGCAAATAATGCATTTTAACTTTGGTTTCAATTATTTATGAAAAGAAATAATGAATTATGATGTCCATTATGAATACCTTTTATAATGCATTATACATAAAGACTTTAAGTAAAGTGTTGCCAAAGTAGGAAATGCGTTTGAACATTGACGTGACAAAATTAAAATTGTGTCACAATTAAATCCTACATAGTTAAATGAAGACTAGTGACATTCAAACAGCAACAACTTTTATTCCTTCCTTTTTACACACATTATGATGACAGGAGCAGATATTGGATTAATAAAGATTTATTTTCGCACTTTTACCATAGCAGAGGTTTGTGGACTAATACATTTTGAAGTTTTCATCACATAACCAGCGTTTTATGTTTGGCTTTGCTGGTGTAGTAAACTTGCTCAGTAGTTCAACTGGCACACTTGCGATGTGGAGTCCTGTGAAACACCAGTCGTGATATAAAAGATCTCAAAGACTTATACAAGCAAACTATCGGTTAGGTTTAGTCTAGGTGATACATTATTTAAACGCGATAGAGCATTTACCTTTTTAGCACCACATAATTACTGAAGTGCCGTGATACGTGCAACCAACAAAGTAATACAACGTTGCCAGATTCACGTTCATCGTTTAAAACTGAGCATCACTAATACATAAACTTGCCGCGAAACATGCAAGAAACAAGTTCAACACAATATCATTTGTAGATTTATAGCCACATGAAACAAAAATGAAAATCTCTTCTATACATCTTTCCCTACATGGTGTAGTTTGTGGCCAGGCGGTCACCTTCTTTTTTTCTTCTTTTTTTTCATCAGATTGGGAATGGGCCAGAAAGACCTGGGTCTGGCTTCCCGTAAGACTCTTATCTTCTGTCTCATCAGGGGAGCCAATCACCAAAGGTGCTTTTAAGAGTGTGTTTGTGCCGAGAACAGACTTAGTCCCTCATCAGCGCAGACAGACCCATCTAGGTTCATCAAAATCAGGGATTCTGGGTAGTGGACACTCCTTTCCTACAGACTCAATAACAACCTGAATTGAGGTACAGGATCAATGCCACAAACCTCACCCTAATTTATTTAATCAACATGGGGAAGAGAACTAAAGAGACAAAGTACTGCAGGATTTCCTCTTTCAGCCCTCAAATGCTGAGCGAATTGTTTTTAGATCGAGTATTGAAATTTAAAGAGGTAGTTCACCTAAAAATGGAAATTCATCTTCATTCATTTACTCCACATCACGTCTTTCCAAACCTGTATGAATTTCTTTTTTTTCCCACCCTGTGAAACACTAAAGGAGATGTTTAGCAGAATGTTGCCCCTTTCCATATAATGAAAATGAATGATGAAAGTGAATAGCTAAGAACAGTGTGTCGTGTTAAGCTCCCAAAATTACCCACCCATGCACACACAGATTATACCAGATTATTTACAAATGAGGACGTCCCTAAAGGGAGATTTTTGGAGATTTTGGTCACTTCTGGGTACAAATTTGGTTTGGTACAAATTTAACCAAAATATAGTTAAGTTGGCACACACACACACACACACACACACACACACACACACACACACACACACACACACACACACACACACATACTCGTCTCTCAAGTCAAATCTTATTTTCATTAGGTTTGACATACCTGAGAAATTTGCATATATTAAAGTAAATCACACAAATTAGATTTTTGCTAAACCAAATAAGATTTCTGTTACCACACCCCTGTGAAAAAGAAGTACACTTGAGCATACTTTTAGTGTACTTATTATTACAGATATAATATACTTTAAAATAATTGTTTTAATTAACTTAATTGCATGCTAATTGTGATTACATGAAAATGTATTATAGTTCACATTTATTAGCTAAATGTTGGAATTTTTACCTGCTTAACTACCTCTTTGTGTAATTTCAAAATAACTAAAATATATACGTTAATGACAATTTCTATTGAAAATTGTGTCATGTATTTCTATAATTCCAAATTTTTAATGATGAAGTTTAGTACATTTAAAATATATTAACTTTAAATGTAATGTTGAATAATATATTACAGTTAAAATTCTAATTATGTACCTAACATGTGCTTTAGTAGTCAACACATCAAAAAAGTGTTTATCTTTACAACATAACAAGATTTTTAAAACAATGAAAAGTACTTTTTAGTAAAACTTTTAATTTGACCTCATTACAAAGTGCGCAAGAAAGTCATGCAAGTGTACTCACTTTAAGTGCACTTAAGTGGCCTTTTATTTCATTAATATTGTATTGTCTGCAAATATCGTTTAAAGGGGTGGTAAAATGCCCTTTTCACAAGATGTAAAATAAATCTCTGATGTCCCCAGAGTGTGTGTGGGAAGTTTTAGCACAAAATACCCCACAGATATTTTTATATAGCATGTTAAAGTTGTTACTTTTTGAGGGTTTGCAAAAACGCACCAGTTTGTGCCTGGCCCTTTAAATGCAAATGAGCTGCTGCAGAGGGCGGGGTGTCAAGAGCTTGTGTGTGTGTGTGTGTGTGTGTGTGTGTGTGTGTGTGTGTGTGTTAGCAGCTGCTATTACCTCACGCTGACACTAAAATGACAGAAACTGTTCTGCCTTTAATGTTAAAACGGAGTCAGACAAAGATGGAGAGACTCAAGAAGAAGTGACAACATGTAGAATGCAACAGGACGTCTCTGAATGATTAGTTGATGAATTTATGTTGCTGATGTGGAGTTAAGTATCTTCAAATAGGATATTCTGTCATGGTAATCTATAAATCGCTTGTATAGGAACTATTGTGAGATGCACGCAGAGTGACTTTCTATTGCATGTGAAAAGACGGATGCTAAAGTTAGTGGATGAAAGGAAAGGAATGTCGTGTAGTCCCTACCAGCCGTTTGTTGTAGTCCTTTTCTTTAATAGCAAATATCTTCTTTTGCTTTGAACTTTGAGCGTTGTAACTTTGCAGATGTTGTGTATGCTCAAACAGCAACATTACACACTAACTAAAGTTAGAAAAGTGAAATCATACTCAACCACCCCTTTAAAAAAAGATACTTTTAAGATTTGAAATATACTACAAATGCACATTTGCTACAACTAAGCACCCTCCTTTTTTTTAACAAAGGTATGGTTTGGCATAACGAGCCCTTTTTTGTAATTTTTGAGCTTGGCAGTACCTGGTCATCATTCACTTTCTTTGTATTTCATTGAAAAGGGCAGAGTGAACATCCTAGCCGCCAAATGTATTTGTTTGAGATGTTCAAAAAGGGTTGGCATACCAATTTTCATTTAAATGCGCGCACTAACCCTTTAATGAAACCATTGCATGTTTGCTTTGCCACACTGGAAAGAAGATGAAGAAATTACACACTTACAGCGCTAAATGCTAGCAGTTTATTAACCATCACATATGTTATTATGGGCTTGTTTTACATGAGGCTGTGATCCATATTCAGTCCGCAGGCTCAGTGGATAAATATGAGTGCTGTAATTACAGGGCCATTGTGGAGATGTCAGAACAGTAATTGCTGGAGGGACAGTGGGTGAACGAGAGGCACGTCTCTAGCACATGTTTCTCGCGGCGCCGTGGCTAACTATGATTAGATGGAAGAGGTTATCACCACTCCGTTCATATGTCTTATTATGAACAGCCTTGCCTATTTAAAAGGAGATAAGATATGGACGGACATTAAGATGTCCACAGCATAATATTCCACATCTGCACTGAGAATCTGTCATTTACAGATGTTTAGAAACCAGGTGGATAGTAACTAAGTATACATTTACTTGAGTACTGTACTTAAGTAAATTTTTTGAGTATCTATACTTATTATTTTTCTCGAAACTTTTGACTTTAACTTCACTACATTTGAAAGATAAATATCGTACATTACTCCACTACATTTCTGTCAAGGTCCTTGAGGAGAAAGTAGTAACGTCAGTCAGGGGACATCTCTAAAACGTGATTGTTTTTTTGCAGGTGACAACAGAGATCACTCTTTTAGGGTCACGTGTCATGAAGTTCAGCGATTTCCCATCGTTTTCTTTGAACACTAATCAACTGGTGGCAAAATGGACGAAGACAGATCCTCGGCGCAGTGCGCGCATCCGTGGCATATAGGTCTTTCTGTTTTGCTGTTTGTTAAAGCAGTTTTGCTGTTGGGCAGTTATAAAACAGTGTAGCTGTTTTTTTTCCTGATCAGTCTGTATTTACAGACCACTTCATGTGCATGAATGAATACACATAGATGTGTACTTCTTTTGTTGGGCTGGTAGGAGTGTTACATTAAAAAATAAAAAGATGATTATGGCTGTCTTTTTTTTTGTCAATTCAGTTGTTTAATTTCTATAGGTTTTGACATTTTAAAAGCTCTTAATTCCACAGATACTACTAACTGGTGCTTTACTAGGTTGCTTCAGAGGCATAATGTACTGTAAGTATTACATACAACAATGCAACAATAATAAAACAATGGGTAACACTTTACTTGAAAGGGTGTGCATAAGACTGACATGACACCTTCATATATGAAGGAGGTTTATGCATGTTTATGACAACTGTCATTAAGTGTCATTCGCTCAATTATGACATTTTTAATGCAAATATGACATTGTTTGAGATGTCTTTGTTATGACACCTTGACATAAACCAATACATCATAACTTGTCAGTGTCTTGTTGGTTATGACAACTTGACATTACCAAGACAACATAAATTGTCATAAACATGACATAGCAGATTAATTATCAAACTTAAGAAACCACTTAGCTTTATGGTTTAACATTACATTAAACTGTCATGTGGTTGGTTTTGACATTGGCTGTCATGAGGCATTATGACTGTGTCAGGAATATTTTTCTTGACCTCAACTACAGTGGTACACATTGAATTTGTCATTAAAATGTTATAATGGCCTCATGACAGCCAATGTCAAAACCAACCTGACTGTTTAATGTAATGTTAACCCATAAAGCTAAGATTCTTAAATTTGATAATTCATCAGCTATGTCATGTGTATGACATATTTATGACAGGTTGTGTTAGTATTGTCAAGTTGTCATGACAAAGACACTGACAGGTTATGACGTATTGGTTTATGTCAAGGTGTCATAAGACATCTCAAACAATGTCATATTTGCATTACAAATGTCATAATTGAGCGAATGACACTTAATGGCAGTTGTCATAAACATGCATAAAACCTCCTTCATATTCATGACATGTGTCATGTAATGATTTTGAAGGTGTCATGTTTGTCTTATGCACACCCCTTCAAGTAAAGTGTTACCCAACAATGCATTGACATTTACTTTTGATACTTAAGTACTTTTAAAAACAAGTACTTCTGTACTTTTACTTAAGTAGAAATCTGTCTTAAGAACTTTTACTTGTAACGGAGTAATATTTGACCAGTAGTATCTGTACTGTAAGGAAGTTGTGTACTTTGTCCACCTCTGTTAGAAACAACATAGGCATTTTTTTTAAACTTTTTTTTGTACAGTCATTTTGTATCCACCCCTCTGAAATTGTGACAGACTTACAGGAGATACTTACATTATTCCATAATCCTGCCTTAGTTCTCGGGATAATATGTCTATATCAGTATTTATTGTATAGAAAGGGTAAGTTGTGTTGGGTAACTGTTACCAAAAATGGCTTTACTTTCTTACATGGATTGGTAATTGTTAGGCCGCTAAAACAGTGGAAGAACAGGACCCGGGGCAGTCATGGTGTGTTAGTTTCCACGGGAGAACCCTATTTTATGAGCACATGTGACTCCACGATGCAGGGCATAATAGAATATAAAATTGAGAGTGTGACTTTAAACGAATACGCACTTTTTTTTTCACGAAGCGAAGATTGAATGTGAAAATTGCCTGTCATAATGTCATCAGACATTGTGAGGGGAATATGAGGATAATCAGTGGCTAATCAGTGCTGTGCAGTGTGCTGTGATACGCTAGGCTCCATTGCTATTCTGTTTGCTGCTTTCTCTTTAGCTGATGATTGCACTGGACAACCTAAATCAGATCAATTTATGCCTGAATGCTTAATATATAGCTACCCCTTGTCTTATATATCTTATTATGTCTTGATATTTGAAACTGATGTGCGTTAAATTAATTAAACAATAAGGGAGTCAACCTTCCTTAAATTCGAATTACGAAATGCTAATGCAACATCAGTCAGATCAGCACAATAAAAGTTTGCGGTAATCTAATTGTGAGTCAGTAAAGGTTGAATGAAGATCTCAAAGTAACTGCAAGAGCAAGCCGTCAAAATATCTATGCAGAGGACTCTTGTGAAATGCACTGACCTTAATCAAAAGAGCCATGCAATTGGCTACTATTAATTTAGCGTGAAATCTACCCCACGTTAGCAGAGCTTTATGAAGACTTGTCTTGTTTCAGACTGATAAAGTTTCCCAATAACCAGTTGTGATGAAGAGGCATTGGTGACATATCAGCCATTGAATCTTGTTGATATCAATTTGTCAATTTTTTTAAATAATATTTTGATAAATATTTAGTTAGCATTAGCTATTTACAATTTTTGTTTACATTACTTTTATACGTTTAAGTGACTTTCATTACATTTATACATTCCTTTGAGAAAACGAAGTTGACTTAATTGCATTGAATGTGGACTTATAGTGTACTATATACTATATATATATATATATATATATATATATATATATATATATATATATATATATATATATAAATATATAAATTACGTCCCGGGTCGATATGCGTTTAAGGGTAAATATATATATATATATATATATATACATATATATATATATATATATATATATATATATATTTACCCTTAAACGATATATATATATTTACCCTTAAACGCATATCTTGGGTCTTTAGTGACCCGGGACGTCATTTATACCCTTCTCCTCATTAGTTTTTTTAAAGTTAGACATTAACCTTTTTAGTACTCTTCAATCAATTAATCATAAACAATACAACACGTTTATTGTAAATAAATGTAATAATAAAATTATAAAATAATCCATGTTTTCCCATTCATTTTATGTAAAAGTTGTATAGGTTCACGAATGACCCGATGTGTGTAACAGTGAAAATAATTTTTTTTCTGCACAACAATAATTTAATGTAATTGTAATGTAATGTAATTAATGTAAATGCAATGTAATGAAGTTACTTAAAATTAGTGGTGGGCATAGATTATTTTTTTTTAATCTAGATTAATCTCACTGTAATTTAGGAATTAATCTAGATTAAAATGGCTCATTTGAATTCTGCCGAAGGCATTCAGAATATGTGTGCTACCCAAATAATGACTGAAAGTAAGTCTTTGAGGACGGGTTTCTCAAGCCAGGTGTCACATTAGACCAGGGGCTCATCTCCTGTTTGCAAAATGCATCACAAACTGCTTGAGAAAGCTGTTCTACTATGATAATTGGTGGTGAAAACGGTCGCACACTGGACGAGAAGCACCGCGTCGCGCATCGCCACGTTTTTAAAATTCTAACATATTATTCTCTATGAGTGTACACACCGGCGGCGCCATTCGGCGTCTGTCCACGGCGCCCAGCAACGGCTCAGGACCGTGTTTAAATTGAAAATTCCTGATGTTGTCGGAATTTCAGGTGATATTTTCAATTCATTCAGTTAACGTTAACGGACACTCTGAGGTAAAGTGTTCAGATTGCAGACTTAATTTTGACAACGATTGTATTTAATTTTACAGTACAATCATAACATAGTACAGACATTATCTTAATTCCATAATGTCCTTAAACATAACAATTTTGCTGGCCATAAACTGAGAAAGTGCCCGTCCGGTGTGCAATATCTCGAGTTGTCCTAGACGCGACGTGGCGCTACGCTTCTCGTCCGGTGTGCGACCCCCTAATCTTGTCGAGGTTTCCATTGGGAAGCTTCTTAAAAATTACATTTCCCTGAAGCAAACCCGGCGGCTTCATAGCTGCATCCATGTTAGCACATCACGTTTGATGTGGTACTTTCACAGTAGGCATTACACACAGGTTCGAAGACTCGTTCTCGCCCCCTACAGTGCAATTCGGCTAGGTATACATCCACGCTAAAATATCAAGGTGAAAGTCATCATAGCTTGCGTAGTATAGACCCAGCTCCCAACCCAACTTTGAGAATAGATTAACGGCGATATTTTTTTATCGCCCGATAAGAGTCTCACTTTAACGCAGCACGTTAACGCAGATAACGGCCCACCACTACTTAAAATGTATGCTAAAGTGTTCTTCTTTTCACACAGGTTTTAGGTCATGCAGTCATTGGGAATCAAACCCATGAAAAACCTTTGTAAAAAATAGGTTTATTTTAGCATACTTTTAAAAATAGTACTTAATACAGAAATTAAAAATTAACCACACTTTTCACGAGGGTAGGCTCTACTCTTTGAGACTTTATATTTTTACTTTGGCACTTTTAATTAAATTACTTTTTTGCTAAATAAATCCTGACAGGGTTACCAGTTCTAGATTTACACCGCAAATTAATGAATAAAATGCTATAAACTATAAAAGGATAAATATTTGAGTTTGAAATGTTTTATTATGTGAGAAGAACGCAACAGAATGCAATGATTGACCAATCAGAATCAAGTATTCCTGAGCGTTGTGCGGGTTGAGCTTTGCTTCAGTCATTAAAAGACCTCCTTGTGTTATTAACCACTGAGATTTTGACTGTTTAGATAAGTGATATACCGGTATGTATGATTACGCACTGTTTAGAAGCTAGTGGGGTAAATATTTTTTTCCCAAACTGAAGTATGTGAAGCTCTTCAATGTGCATTCAGAGTCAGTTTCTGAAGAAAGATGCTCTGAAGTAGTTTTGAAATATCTCCTCATTGTTCCAGAAGTCTCAGTCGCAGTTTCTTTTTTCTTTCTCTGCGTCAAGTCTGCTGGCTCACTCCAACACTTGGCTCTATTTTTTGCCAGCCAACTTATTACCGGAGACACAGGTAGCAGCTCTTCACAAACATAATATTTTCACACATGAGTGACAATAATTGTGATCTCCACAAAGCTGGATGCCTTGTCGCATTTGCAGAATGACGTCCCCCTTGTCTCCTGCGAGGTGGAAGAAAGCCTCTGTTTGTGCAGCTAAAGATGAAGGCAGATTCGCTGTCACGGCAACCTAAACATTTTTGATTGCATTTCTTTAAATGGTGCTTTTTGATCGGCTTGTTTTGAACAGATCTGCTGTTCCAAACAGATAAGAAACAACCTTGTGCCACGTGCAAAGTGTCGCTATTCTGTTTCCCCCCATGTCTGTCTTCATAATTTCGCAGCCACTGTTTTGATGTCAGAGACCTCATTTCTGTGAAAATAACTTTTTTTTTAAAGCGTAATTTAAGGGGACCAGGGCTTGTTTAATTTTTATTACAGTTTTTGCCTATTGCTTACACACATTTTTCTAAATTTGGTTCATTGTGTCAAAACTCTACACACAAGCAAATAAGACACAACACTGGGAAATAAACCATTCACATCTATGTCAAATTGAAACTCTGCTATCAAAACCTAACAATCCTGTCAAAATGTCACTCTGATGACAAAATGATACCCACTTGCATCATATGAACACACTTTTAGATCAGCAGCAACACACTAGTAAAAACTGCAGTCTTTTGTTTTCAATGTTTTTATTCAGTTCCACAGAGGGCATGTCTTCACAACAACCAAAAAATGAAATACTGAATTCAAAATCATTACATTACTTGATACTTGATACCAATCTTTCATTTGAAAGTCATGTGTCTAGTATCTGTAAAACCGCTTTCTTCCATCTTAAAAATATATCTAAATTACGTCATATGCTCTCAATGAATAATGCAGAACAATTAGTTCATGCGTTTATGACCTCAAGGCTAGATTATTGTAATGCTCTACTGGGTGGTTGCCCTGCACGCTTAATAAACAAACTACAGCTAGTTCAAAACGCAGCAGCTCGAGTTCTTACTAGAACCAGGAAGTATGACCATATTAGCCCCGTTCTGTCAACACTGCATTGGCTGCCTATTAAACATCGTATAAATTTTAAAATATTGCTGATCACTTACAAAGCACTAAATGGTTTAGCTCCGCAGTACTTGAGCGAGCTCTTAACGCATTATAGTCCTTCACGTCTACTGCGATCTCAAAATTCCGGCCAGTTAATAATACCTAGAATATCAAAATCGACTGCTGGCGGTAGATCCTTTTCCTACTTAGCACCAAAACTTTGGAACAGTCTTCCTACCATTGTCCGGGAAGCAGACACACTCTGTCAGTTCAAATCTAGACTAAAAACATATCTCTTCGGCCTAGCATACACATAACACATTATAGACTTCTATAATTAGGCTGCATAGTTTAGAACAGCCGGGACCGGGAACACTTCCCGTAATCCTGATGTACTTGGTACATCATAAGAAGGATGGCGTCTACGCTAATATTAGTCTCTCTGTCTATCCCGAGGTTTACTGCTGTCCACCGGAACCAGGCCGTATCCAGATCTGATGAAGGACCAGCGCCAGGACACGACGACGCCGCTGACCTGAAGTGTCAACCAGTCTCTCCTCCTCTCCACTCCGACTTCAACCAACCGGAACTGGACAAATACTCTGATTCATTCTGAACTTCATACACTGTTCACTCATTGGCCAGAGGAGAACTGGCCCCCGACTGAGCCTGGGTTCTCCCAAGGTTTTTTTCTCCATTCTGTCACCTGATGGAGTTTTGGTTCCTTGCCGCTGTTGCCTTACCTTATGGCTTGCTTAGTTGGGGACATTTAATATTCAACAATATTATAGATCTGCCTTAAAGGTGGACGATGATGAAATTGTTTTTTGTATTATTTTCATGTTATCACTGTGAAGCTGCTTTGATACAATCTGTATTGTAAAAAGCGCTATATAAATAAAGATGACTTGACTTGACTTGACATTACAGTAGTATATTTTACAGTACAGTAAATTCAGTCAAAGGACAAGTTCGGTATTTTACACTTAAAGCCCTGTTTTCAGATCGTTTTTCATGAAATAGAACGGTTAAGATTAAAATTTGGACACATGCTGCTCTCCCGAGTATTTTCGGTTTCTTTCGCTTTCCCCCCACCTCCACAATGGCTGCATAGGTGCACTGGAATAATCCTTCCTAAAACGCATTAAACTTTCGTTTACAAAGACGTGAAACTCACCGAGTGGCCAGTGGCCAAAAGAAACCGAATATTCTCGGGCCAGCAGCATGTGTCCAAATTTTAATCTTAACTGTTCTATTTCATCAGTAACGATCTGAAAACAGGGCTTTAAGTGTAAAATACCGAACTTGCCCTTTAAATAAAAAAAATTAAAAAAACAATACACTACTGTAAACACAGAAAAAACACAATTGTGCGCATGTGGGCTTGTTGATCCTGCCATCTGTTGGGGTCTGGCCACAGGATCTTATCAACATCACAAGCAATGTCTTCTCTCACTAAGCATTGGGGAAAATATCCCCTTGTGTGCCGAATCCTCCGCATGTTGTTGGCGGTCATATACGCGCCATCTCCAAGCCTCTCCAATCCTCTATAGGATTTAGAAATGGCGAGTAACACAACTTCAAATTGATCATGGTTGGTGAACCAGTTCTGGACCAGAGCAGCCCGATGGAAACTAACATTATCCCAGACAACAACAAACCTGGGCTGCTCTGGTCCATCCTGTACAACCGCATCATGAAGTGCATCTAGAAATGTGATTACGTGTTGCGTATTATAGGGACCCAGTTTGGCATGATGGTGCAGTAGCCCTCGAAGACTTATGGCAGCACACAATGTGATATTTCCCCCGCGCTGCCCCGGGACGTGCAAAATTGCCCTTTGGCCAATTATATTACGTCCCCGCCGTCTGTTTTTGCTAAGGTTGAATCCAGCCTTGTCAATGTAAATACATTAATGCGGCTGGGCAGCTCCATCCATGTCCAAGATTCTCTGTAACAAAAAATACATATTGTGGATGGCTTTACTCAAAGCACACACCTACACTACTACACACACAGAACCGACCCACCCTACCACACAGGTACCTGTGTAGCTTTCTGAATGTATCTATGTGGTACTAATCCAGTGGTGCATATTCATCTGTTACTGGACTGCACCCATTCTTTATTTTAAATGTAAAGGACTGAAACACTTACCTGTACAATGTCGAAGTTCTTTTACTCTGACACTGTTCCTCTCAAATGGGACCCTGTAAAATTGCTTCATGGTCATTTTTTTTAACATTTTTTTATTAAACCTTTATTTAACCAGGGAAATAATCACATTGAGATAAATATCTCATTTACAAGTGAGCCCTGGCCAAGGTAGCAGCACACAATATACATAACTACATAAAACAGATTACACAACACACACATATACAACAATAAAACAAGATTAAACGTTAAGAGCAAGTGCAGACAGATTTGAATAATTTGTTTAGATGTAACTTGAACTCATTAATTGAAATGAGTACATCAAGTTTCAATGAACTTTGGATCTCATTCCAACATTGCTGTGTCATGTTGTGCTTTATCAAGATGCATCTGATAGTTGTAATGCTTACTCGATTTATGTTGTTGAATACTTTCCTATCTGCAAGTATTTGTTGCTGTACCTGGTGGAGACGGATTGCAGTGTTTGCTCTGACTAGGTTCACTATGGCAAGTTCCTGCTGTTGGGTGAACAGGCGTTGGCGTCCACCCCCAGTATGTCTTCTAGCCATTCTGTAGAAAATTGCAACCACAAATTGTTCTCGTGTGCTTCTTTTTTACAGTACTGTGTATACTGAACTTTACTGTATTTATAATAAACAGTAGTGAAACATCTCAACACGTTATCACGGTATGTTTCACAAAACTACCACTTTTGTTGGAAAAGGAGCATTAGCCACCCTGGAATTCAGTATGTGATACAGTAACGTGATATGGTACAGTACTGTAAATACTCTAGATACAGTCTGAGTAGAGCACTGCTACTTGGGCGGAGTGATAACCGCAGCACCTGAGACGCGCCGTTGTTTCTTCTGTCAACAAAACCAGCGTGACATCTCAGGTGCTGCGGTTATCACTCCGCCCAAGTAGCAGTGCTTCGCCTTCAGAGAATATTGTTCCCAGTATTTATACGGTTAAAATATGTCTGTGTCTCATGTGACTTTGTTTTTTGTACACTCTGTGACTATACAAATCACAACATATAAATAGGAAAATGTTTGCGTTATTTTGTCACTTATTTGGATTAGTATGCTAGCGGCAACCATTTACATCCAGTCTTTGGGCTAAGCTAGGCAAGCGGTGGGTGCGTCAAACAGACTTATAGCACGCACGGAGATGAAAAAGGTATGTATGGACTTATCTAACTCTGGGGGATAAGGTGAATAGGCTAAAATCCCCAAAAGTCGGAGTGTTACTTTAAGGCAGGGGTCGGCAACCCAAAATGTTGAAAGAGCCATATTGGACCAAAAAAAAAAAAAAATCGAATCTGTCTGGAGCCGCAAAAAATTAAAAGCCTTATATAAGCCCTATAATGAAGGCAACACATGCTGTAAGTGTCTATATTAGCCCCCTAGTATCAAAATGATAAGTAGGCTTATCAATGAGCAACAAATACATAATGAGCAAGGCGACCGTTGTTTCGAATCTGTCACTTTATTATTTCCATGGTTACAATCTTGCTTGTCACGTGACAGCGCAACCACAACACAGCGCTGAATCATCGATGATCTGCTTTTATGTAATTTTTCCTTTTTTATTAAAAATATTCACACATTTATTATCTATAGTATGAAACACTGATATTTCCGATTGTCAAATATGTGCATGTGGATGTGTTTTGTTGTATAAACACCTTTATAACGATCGCGTTAGTTGAGCTGTATGCGCAATGGGCGGCACCATGTTAGTTTGTGCCACTGTTCAGAGAATCGGATCTGTTGGATTTACAACACATCAATTCATCCACTTCTAACCAAATACATGAAAGTAAGTTGCTGGTGAACTGGGAGAAGAATAGGGTAAAATGTAAAGCTACTTACACAATGTGTATCGTCTTTGTGTCGTCTTTTTTTATTATAAAGGATTATTATTGCCGCTTCCATAGACATCAGTGTATATTTTACAACATCAAATTCATTGGTTTTTTTTTGTACTTATGTGATTCTTAAATGTCTTAAACCTAAATTAACCATTATGTGGTTGAAAACACTGAATAGTTGTGATATATGACAAGCACTGAGCGCCTTGTCATATGTCATATACTGAGTGCTTTGGCTCAGCGCCAGCCAACGCGCCAAAGCACGTTTGAATTTAGCAGTTGATCACGTGATGCACTGAGCGCTCTAATCCCACCGTGATCGTACGCTCCAGGGAGCAGCCCAAGACTGATCACATCGGTGTGATCGTACGTGCGAAAGGGTTAAAACGAAAAAATATTTTTTCCATTTTCATATTATTGAAAAAGCTCCAGGGAGCCACTAGGGCGGCGCTTAAGAGCCGAATGCGGCTCTAGAGCCGCGAGTTGCCGACCCCTGCTTTAAGGTATGCATGGTTACACTTTGTTTAAGGTATAGTAACAACAACTTCAAGTTATGTTACTTTGGTTTAAGCATGTGTCTATAGTGTTCAAGCAACGGGCACAAACTGTATTCAGGTCTTTTAAAGTTTTAATATACAAAAAAGAGTGGTTAAAACATGTATCTTATTTGACAGTGTAAAGTTTCACGTCACATATTTTCACAATTCTTTAGATTTGTAGATTCTTTAGATTCCTTCATAGCCTAATTGTTTTACTGATTAAGTATCATAAGGATTTAAGGTATGTCTATGCAGAAACTGGCTTTCATAAATACCTTAAGAAATATTCAGTGTAGTGATTATACAAAATGTTTTTTTAAAGTACGCTTTGAAGTACAAGGAAAAAAGTATCAATCACAACTATAACCTCACATAGGCACATAGAAACAATATCATAGGGATCTCTTTCAGAATGTTTTTTTTTTTTTTTTGATGATAAAAACAATGACAGCCAATCAGAATCAGCTTTTAAGAGTTTGAGCATTTAAAGTGGCATACAAAATAACTGCAGCGTGTGTTTAGAATAAACAGAAGGATGTATCGTTATTGTTCTCGGTGTGGATGGGCTTTTAGGCCACATTCAATCAAATTCAAATTTAATCTTGGAAATAAACAAAAAGTTTAAAAAAAAAGTGACAAAGTATTTAGGATTCTGTACCGTTTCTTGATTACTAATCGCTTCCATTGAAGCGCATTCTATCTGGATCATTCTCAGAACATGCTGGAAAACAATTTGTCGTGCATATTAATGGTCCATTTTGTAATTACACTTTTTGTTGTATATTCACTGTGTCAAGTACAATCTTGCCACTGCTGGGAAAGGCTGGAAAACCAACAAAGAAATTGGCAAATCATGTCTGGGCTTTATGTTGACATACTGTTTGTGTTACTTGTTCTGTTGGTTCATCTGTCTGTCTTCAGTCTCACAGTGCAGACAGATGTTTTATTCATATGAATATGGGCTCTGCGTTGCTGGATAAATTGGCCATCTCATAAAAGACTGCCAGTGAACTTGTCAGGCTGCACAGGGAATTTCCAAGCCCGGCGACCCACATTTAGCTAAAGACTGGACATGCTTTCTCGTGAGAGAGCAGGGCATAACATAAAACATAACAGCATCCTAATTCTTCAGAATAAAAGCATTTGAACAATTAAGCCTTAAAGGCTGTTGTTATAAATGCTGCATTGAAACCTTAAAGTGGTCAATTCAATTCATTATATGTAATAATATTGCTTTTTTATTATGAGAAACAGAACATTGAGAACATCCAATGTCTTCACTCTAGACATTATGTTTTAACTCGTTTGTGTATTAATTCTTTAAAGGAACACTCCACTGTTTTTTTGGAAATAGGCTCATTTTCCTCTCCCCTAGAGTTAAACAGTTGAGTTTTACCGTTTTTGAATCCATTCAGCCGATCTCCGGGTCTGGCGGTAGCACTTTTAGCATAGCTTAGCATAACTGTGCTGCCATACCAGCAGGCGCAATGATATTACAAACTTAGTGCCGGTCACGTTGGAAGTTACCGAGCTGGGGACTATTTTCAGGCTCTGCGTAATATCATTGCGCCTGCTGATACGGCAGCACAGTTCCTTGATTATTACGCAGGAATGAGAATATAGTTCCCTAGTCATATTGGCCTACAAAATCACAACTTTTCATTTTCTGCCGGTCCTAGTACACGATGCAACTACAGAAGAGTCAAGTTTTAAATAGGAAAAATAACGAAACTCTTTGGTCATTATTTTGAGAGAGATGCTAACGGTCTAATCGGATGCAATGATCTATGCTAAGCTATGCTAAAAGTGCTACCGCCAGACCCGGAGATCGGCTGAATGGATTGGAAAACGGTAAAACTGAACGAGTTGGAAAATGAGCCTATTTCCAAAAAAAGTGGATTGTTCCTTTAATGCTGTTAGTTGGTCTTTTTATGCAAATACTAAATCTACTGTAGTATGGGACTACTCAAATATTCACTAACACTCATTTATTAACAGTTACTGTGTTAACATTATTAACAGTTACTGTGTTAACATTAGTGCAGTATGAACTAACACGAACAAGCAATGAACAATTCATTTTGATTTACTAACATGATCAAAGGTGCATAAATGCCATAAAAAATATATTGCTCATATTTGTTCATGTTAGTTCATACTGCACTAATGTTAACACAGTTGTTGATACTAACGTCTTAGTAAATAAAACAATAAATTAACATTCACTTAATAAATGCTGTAGAAGTATTGTTCATTGTTAGTTCATGTTAACTATTATTATTAGACAGGAATTATTAGAAATGAGAAGGTGCAGGAAACAGATTATAGTACATCGTTCTGTTCGCATTGGTGGAAGAGTGCAGCTGTTCAAAAAGCATTAAAAGGAATGAAAGTCATGAAAATCAGTTATTTAATTTTTTTTCAAAACATGAAAAAAAATCAGTTCTCGATCCTCAACAGTGAGCAGAACAACTCAACGGCTCTGACAAAACTTGACTGCGTAAAATTACTATTTGACATAAACTCTGAGCTGCATCATAGAAATGATTTAGTATTATCGGTTCAGTTGCCCAGTCTCCATGTTACTGCCTGAGTTTACATGCTCAGCACTACCACACTGTAAAAAAAAATATTATTCAAAGATTATTGGAGTATGTTTTACAAAAATACTATTTCAGTTGTTCTTCACTTTTAATTGAAATGTACTTCCAATTTCGAAGTGAAAATAGTTTCTTAGTAATTCCTACACCAGTTGTTTTTTTTCAAGACAGTGATTTGACTTCAAATCTTATCCATTTCACTCATCCTATTTGCTTTATTTTAATGTCTGCTCTCCTTTAAGCAGCACTGAATATAATAACACCTCAAGAAATCCTCCCGCACTCCAGAAATCCCCCAAATACAAAATAACATTTGCATGGTCAGTAGACAGACTCACAGAGGTCTCTAATGTCCGCAGAGGAGCTGTCGGTTGCCAGGACTCGCTATGCGCACAGGGAACTTGTTATTTGGAAGGGAATTTTATAATGATGAAGAGTCTGTTGAATGCCCTTTGTCTTCAAAAGATATAAGTACAGCAAGAAAGACTGAGCAATGGGCGAGCAGCAGGAATTCATCCTTAAGGTGTTTGGGTGACTCTGGGGAAGGATTTGCTGGCTGTCTCTGATAGCTTGACTGGAGGAGCGGGATTATCTGAAAAAGGTCAGACCTGAGGCCAGTATAGCATTATTGTGTACAGACTGTAACATATTATTTAATGCTTTAGCATTACTTTTCGGATTATACCAACAGATCAGTTTAACTGGCTGCCAAATAGATCATTGATAACATACTGTAAGCTTAATGCAAGATATTTTTTTTTATTTTGTAGACATTTTTCTATGTCAGTAAATTACATTTGACCAGGTGGAGAGTAATCTTTTGGAAACGTTGATCTTTTTTGAACAAGACAGCTCACATTTGATCATTTTTCACCAGAATAGCTATGTTTCTTACCCTATAGCTTACAGCTATATTTTTTTTTGATAATCAAAATTATATATTTTAAAGTTATTTTTTTCTGTTAAAATAATTACTTTATGCCTTAAAATTGATTGAATGTAACTCCAAACCCTTGATTTATGTACTATACGCAGAGCCATGAATATGCAAATGAATCCCCGCCTCCACTCACTCACACCAGCTCAGAATACCTGATCCACTCTGTCAACTTTAGTGTGCGCAATGGCAAGTGCAAATGTTCGTTTAATTCAGCCATATTTGACCCAAAAACTGATTCAGAAGAAGAAGAGGAAGAGCGATTTATACAGGGTCGTCTACAAGTCGGTGTATCAGAATGGTAATGCATTCTGATACACCGGATCTCTCTCTTCAACATCGGACACATAATCGAAATTGATATGATTAGCCTTTGGCTTGACTATGTTATCAAACAGCTAATAATGTGTTGCCAATGCTCTAAAAATCAGCTTCCTTAGAAACGCTTTGAATAACTTAGAACATCAGTGGAGAAAGGCATACAGTTAATCATGACTTCTTAAAGGAACACTCCGACTTTTTGGGACTTTAGCCTATTCAACTTATCCCCCAGAGTTAGATAAGTCCATACATACCTTTTTCATCTCCGTGCGTGATACAAGTCTGTTTGACGCACCCACCGCTAGCCTAGCTTAGCACAAAGACTGGATGTAAATGGTTGCAGCTAGCATACTAATCCAAATAAGTGACAAAATAACACAAACATTTTCCTATTTACATGTTGTGATTTGTATAGTCACAGAGTGTACAAAAAACAAAGTCACATGAGACAGACATATTTTAACTGTATAAATACTGGGAACTATATTCTCTGAAGGCGAAGCACTGCTACTTGGGCGGAGTGATAACCGCAGCACCTGAGACGCGCCGTGGTGAGGAGCAGAGAGTTCGTTCAGAGCGCGTCTCAGGTGCTGCGGTTATCACTCCGCCCAAGTAGCAGTGCTTCGCCTTCAGAGAATATAGTTCCCAGTATTTATACAGTTAAAATATGTCTGTCTCATGTGACTTTGTTTTTTGTACAGTTTTTTGTAAGTTGAATAGGCTAAAGTCCCCAAAAGTCGGAGTGTTCCTTTAATATACAGTTAGGTCCATATATATTTGGACACAGGCACAGTTTTCATAATTGTGTTTCTGTATGCCAACAGAATAAAATTAAAATGAAGCAAACAAGATGTATTTCAAGTGCAGACTTTCAGCTTTAATTCAAGGGGTTAACAAAATCATCAAGTGAATCATCAGGGGCTCAAATGTAATTGGACAAATTAATATAATCATAAATAAAATGTTCAGAAATATTCAAATGTTTAATATTGTTTTTGAGAATCCTTTGCAGGCAATGACTGCCTGAGGTCTGGAACCCATGGACGTTGCCAAAGACTGGGTTTCCTCCTTTGTGATGCTTTGCCAGGCCATTGCAGCTGTCTTCAGTTGTTGTTTGTTCGTGGGTCTTTCTGCCTTTAGTTTTGCCTTCAGAAAGTAAAATGCATGCTCGATCGGGCTGAGATCAGGTGATTGACTCGGCCATTGCAGAATATTCCACTTTTTTATTCCTTTTAAAAACTCCTGGGTTGATTTTGCAGTGTGTTTTGGATCATTGTCCATCTGTGCCGTGTCCAATCAACTTTGCTGCATGTGGCTTAATCTGGGCAGACAGTATATCCCCATACACTTCAGAATTCATTCGGCTGCTTCTGTCTTCTGTCATACATCAATAAACACCAGTGACCCAGTGCCACTGGAAGCTGTGCATCCTCATGCCATCACACTGCCTCCTCCGTATTTTACAGATGATGTTGTATGCTTTAGATTGTGAGCTGTTCCAAGCCTTCTCCATACTTTTTTCTTCCTGTCATTCTGGTACATGTTGATATTAGTTTTATCCATCCAAAGAAAGCTTTTCCAGAACTGGTCAGGCTTTTTTGACGTTTTTTTTCTTCTGGACTTTCTATTCTTGAGGCTTATGAATGGTTTGCACCTTGTGGTGAACCCTCTGTATTTGCTCTCGTTAAGTCTTCTCTTGATTGTAGATTTTGACAATGACACACCTACCTCTTGTTCTTCACTTTGCTGGATAAAGGTCCCGATATACTTCAAGCGAAATTGAAGTACCAACTGATGTGACGTCACTTCAAACAAAATCAGGCTGAAACGAAGTTCGTTTGGAGTTTGTTTTGGGAGTTCGAAATCCGACACCTTTCTCCACGGTGATCCCTAGTGGTCAAAACAGTGTAAATGCAACAAAAACCCAGGTTAAAGGCCATTGCACACTGAGTCCGAAATTTTCGTATGCGTTTTTTCATATTCGTGATTCGGTGGCTCTGAATTGTCAAAGCACCATTCAAACACCATTGAAACTGCTTGTTACGGATGCGAAAAACGCAGAAAATCGAACCCGTTTCGATTTTTTTTATGACGGACAAAAGTTTCGGAGGCAGTGTGCAAGCGTGATTGACATAACGTGAGGTCGTATTTATTTTTTTACGTGCGAAAATTTCGGATACCATTTTCGGACTATGGCGTGTGCTATGGCCTTAAGCGTGCATAAAAATCAAGCGTAGCGTCAGTTCTGGCAGGTCACGTTAGTCAAGCTCGCATCAGCTGACTCTCGGCTGATCCACGTCTACCTATAAGAATATGACACCACCTATCACCATATACATAAGCTCCTTCAGTATTATCAGCAGCTATCGCATTTCTCAGGAGCTACTTACCCTCCTCCATCCCCAGCTCCTTCTCTCGCCCAGTCAGGATTTGGCATTCTGATTCCCCTTGAATCATAATAAATTCTCGAGTTATGTTGTACTTTAAAATCTTGAATGAAATATATTTGCATACATTTATGTTGGTTCTGTTCTGTTTACCCCAAGGGGGGTTATTGCTGCTCTCGCCCAGAACGGAACCATACTGCCAATCCAAACTGTATAATTGTCAATCGTATTTGACGAAAGTGGTCCTGACAGAAACATCTTTTACAAATCTATTGCAATTTTTTTTTATTGAAAGTAAAATCTTTCAAATGCAATGATCTATTCATCTAATAAGATTACCAAGTGTCTATGTGTTCTTTTAAATTTGTCAGGGTTTGTTTTGTTTGTTCTGTGAATGGCTCAGCTAAACAGGCCAATAAGAGACTATTAAAGAGATATTTCACCGCTGGAAAGATGAATGTGTATTTAAATTGGGTCATTTATGTAGTAGAAATGTGAAATTATTTTAGAAGTTGATAGTCAGTTCTAGTCAGACTGAGAAAAGCCAGATTTTTTTTTTTTTGGCTCATGTGGATGAAAGACAACAACTCCCAGAACAACTTTTTTGTGTTTTATAAATGTGATGTAATTTCCAGTAAGGAAGTATAGTGAGCATCGATGCTCCCTGGTTTTTGTGGTGCAATTTCTTATTTTTTTATTTTTTGGTAGTGAATTTCCCCATGCACTTGAAGTATTTTGAGATTGAGACAGCCCTTATAATGGCCGACTCCCTGATCAGTGCCCTTTGTCTGGTCTCGACTACAGACAACAGACTACTTACCCTCTCCTTTTGGATCTTCCTGTGATACTCCAATAATCTCCTGTAAGCTACTCTTTGTAATATTACACGTACCTGTCTACTCGCCGTATTCATTTGAAGAGGTGTGTGCTCTCTCTACAGTCCTGCTTAGTCATTATTGCTCTGCACCCTGGTAAAGGAAAAGAGACTCAATTAGTTCATATTCATCTGCTCATTGTTATTCTGACTATTCCATTACTCTCCTGCTTGCTGTTAAATTCAGCACTGTCAATAAATACCCTGTTTGGGTTTAACGTTATCTTTTTCCCAGAGTCTGGTGTTCCCTGACAGGTACACTGAAGCTTTAAAGAGAACATCCTCCACAATAGTGTTGTCTGAGTTTGCAAATAGTTTCTTAAAGCATATTTGAAAACACCAAATAAACAACATTATAAACTTCCACATCCAGGGGATTTTAACATTTAAGTTAAATGTTAATGGGATGGAGGGCCAGGTCCGTGGAGCAGAAGAGGACCTGGAGACTGCGGAAGGCCAGGACGGAGCGGGTTGTGCAGGCGACCAGGGAGAAGAGGACCCTTCGAGCGACCTATTAAGTTAATATATTATAAGCTTTTGTACTGTAAATGTAGTTAAATTGCAACCTCTGTTGATTTTTACCATATAACTTTTTTTTTAAATAGCCTATATTTTGGTAAAAGCATGGGGACTTATGTTAACATATATATATATATATATATATATATATATATATATATATATATATATATATATATATATATATAATTACACATATACATTTCTTCAGATTTAATAATACATGGCATCACTCTAGTAATGTGTTTGTGTTATATTTGACTGTTCCAATCACCTACTGCTTTGTTTCTCCCCAAACCAGCATATAGCGTGTTTTATGTGCTCTCCTTTCTCAGCCAAACTCTTCTTTACTGCTCTCACAGGTTCTGTCTGAAAGGAATAAAAGAGCGTTTTTCTCCTCCACTATTAATTATTCTTTGATGGAGCGCTCAATGGGAATAAAAGCAATCTGCATCAATAATTAAACAGAAAAACAATACAAAACAAACATAAAATGGAACAACTCTTTGACATATTTTCACAAGAAAGTATCTGGATTAGATTTAGGACCAATATTTTTTTTTTTTTTTTTTTTTTTCTGAGATCCATCCTTAAATAAAAAGGAACATAATGGCTCAAGGGTTTTGACAAAACTAAAATTACTATTTGATAAAAAATCCTGAGCATCATAAAAATTAATTTGGCCATTATTGGTTCAGTTGACCAGGCCTGAATTTACATGCTCAGCAGTAACACTACCACATTGTAAATATATGTATATATATAGTTGAGCTTTTCTCTGTGACATCCTTCCTTTAGTATAAAACAAAACTTAAAGTCGACATCAAATCAAAATGGACCCTATTTACTTTGTTAGCGCATATTACTAGTCTTGTGGTGAACAATTAATCCGTGCAAGTTAATACAAAGAAAACAATTGTTTGCCGTGGTAATCTTTAATCAAAGTCTGAAAAGTTACTTACGGTCTGGAATGGCGTTTCTTTTCTGATGACGTCAGTTTCACGGCTTGGGTTGAACATGCTTAACCCCTCTCCTCAAACCGTTAGTCCGCTATGAGCAGAGATGGAGAGGAGGAGCGCTAAAGTAAAACCCTGCCCTCTGTTCAATATTCCATTTCAATGTTCATTTTTAAAAAATTAACATGGTAACTATAATAATATTCTCTGACCTGTCTAACACCATGTCTACACTGGACGCGACTGGCGTGTCGCATTGCACTGAAACAGCTAGAAGCTGTCTACACTGGACGCGGCCATTGAAAATTCATTTGTCCTTCCTATGAGAAGTATCGCGAGTGCTTGGAGTATGTCATAAATAGAACGAGGCATCAGTTAACTGTTGGGAATTTTTAATGTCGTGTTTTGTGAGATCGTCGACAAATGCCCGAAATCATAGGCAAAACGGGGCTTGTTTACGTGAGTGACAATCACAATTATATCAAACAGAAACAAAGCACAAACATTTGTATGACCATCAGCACATTGCAAAATTATTTATTTACCCCCAACTATCTTTACAGAACACCCGATCTTTGCTCCCCTCGTCTCCCCAACCATTTCCTCCTGGAGAATGGTTTCCCCCAACCATTTGCTTTTCTCCTTTTTGCTGCAAATCACTAGCCTGGTCCTACCAGACTCTTGTACATTTCATTTGTACAGAGAGTCTGGCAACTCTCCATTGACAAGCATTAACTTCCTTGAAGGCGGGTACTCGGTTGAAGTTTAAACCTATTGGATCTGCCCAGAGCCACTTTGGATCTGCCCAGAGCTACTCTGGATCTGCCATAACAAATCACTAACGTTTGGTCGTGAATCTCGTGGCGTATGTCAACTCAAACTAACGCACGACCTCAACGTCATCATTCTCAACCACTCCCTCTGTCCGCTGATAGGACCGGTAGAAAATTGATTGGAGAAAACCCAACAATATACCGCAAGCCCAGACGTAGTACTGAAGGAAAATTTAAATTGAGCGGAAGTACGTAGCAGGGCGGAGCCAGGCTAGCAAATCAGCGCACAGCCATTTAAATTGCAATCTTCTTTCAGGCTATCATTTTTAATAACAATTTCAGTCTCGCGCGAGAACTCCAGTCTCACGCACGCGTGATCTTGCGTTATTTCTTTATCACTTCTCGCGTGTGTTTGGTTGTGAAACGTAGTTTGCGGACCAGACAGAAGTTGTCTGCGATTCTTTCTTTTGTAAAGTCATGCAGTGTGAAAACTCCTGTCGCCGATCTATCGTGCAGTGAGCACACACCAGCACCTGAATGTTACCCCAGATAGTCACGCAGTGTGAAAAGATCAGTGACCCGAGTACTTTGAAAATTGTGCAGTGTGAACTCGGGATTAGACATCATCTGCACACTAACCTCTGTCAGACCCCATCCTCGCTGTGGAGCCGGCCAACTCCCCCTTACTAAATAAGAGCTGTAACAAACTCTTAGCTGCATCCACAAACACACATTTGCGCAAGGGAATACAAATTAACCTGAGGTGCCATCAGCAATTAAGCCTAATTTCAATAACATTTAAGCAGTTCATATTCATGTGCATTCTCATTAGCGTAATCAACCGACAACTAATGTTATCCTGCATAGTAATATCTGTCATCCCGTGTGTCAGGAGAAATTGTGCATCAAGATTATATTTGGTTTCTCTCATCAGCGAGGGAAAAGCATCCAATAGGATGCTAATATCCCATCCTGATCTAAAAAAGCAGAGTGGGACACATAAGTTGCGTACTCAGCGATGCCCATCAAAAAAAAAAAAAAAAAGCCTTCAATGCGCTATTGTTTGGATATGAGCTCCTAACAGTGTTATCTCTCCAGTGATGAGACACCACTTTTCTGAGAGATGCTACATTAATATTCCTTGTGGCAGCATAAAATAGGTAAAGATGGATTCCACGTAAGACAAAAATGAAAATGCGGGATCAAGGAGGCATCTTCAAAGAAACAACGCTGATGGAATGCCAGCCGTGATTTAGTTTAGGCCTGAAGAGACTAGACAAACACTGTATGTTTAACACATTCACAGACTACTGAACAAAAGAAAATCCAATTTCAAACTGGTCATGAGTAACAACTGGCTTTTGCGCCGCACAGTCGTTTAATTTAAACATCCAGTTTTGATGGTGCAGTGGCTGTTGTGTTGATCATCAAACCTCAGTCAGTGTGCATTAGACATAAATGAGCTATTTCTAACAGCTTTACTAAATGAAAACCAATTGCCAGGCAATAACGGTTACATTCCTGCATTAACTGCAATCATTTGAAGACCACATTTACATTGCTTCAATGTTATGGGGTGTTAGTAAGTCTTAGAATTAAATACTCATACTGTAAGTGATGAAATATGAATTTCAGAATAAGTGAGCAAACAAGCATGTTTGAGCTTCTGGTTACCATATTTGATGGGCTCTATGTACTGTAGGTGTGTTGATCAGTGTTTGCCTAAATTAAATGTTCGTCATGTAAAGCAATCCTGTCACTTCGGAAGACTTGAATTTAACCGATTCGTGGATTACCTTTACAATGACATTTTGAAGAGTCAAAGTTTTGGTTGCGTGCACTTTCAACCAGAATGTGTTCATTTGTATTTTAAAGATTAACAAAATTACTATGGGGCGTTGGATGAGACGTGGTTGAATAAACCAAGACATCATTTTTATTTTTGAGTGAACTATCACCATCACCTTCTGTAAAAATTATAATAATTTTTAACGGTAAAAGGCTACAGTAAAAATGTGTTAATTGGTCAATGGTAAGTTCCTTATGGGACTAATGGTAATAATGGTAATATTCCTAATGGTAATAGATCTAATGGGACAAACCATAAAAACAAAACATTCCCAGAAATCTGTTTTTTTTTTTTTTTTTTTAAGATTTTTTTTTTTTTTTTTTCTAATTTTATTTCATTATTAGTTATGTAAATTTGGGCTTTATGTTACATCTTATGTTGTTAATGAACATTTTGGTCATTGTTTTGTGTCATGTGATGTTAAAATATGTTAAAATATACACTGTTAAAATATCTGAAGTTGAGAAAACTATATCTTTTTACTTCCGAATTGTCTTTAATCAACCTTAACTCATCATCATATTCTTTCTTCACTCTGCAAAATATGAATCTGTATGCTAATCAGTGCGTGGCCAGCATGTGCTGTGCTTTTGTACGTTTTCATAGGATTCGTGTATTAAACATTTTCTATTTGACACTGATGTTTTGTAACTAATGTAACCACAATTTTAGAATACATGCAGAAATTGACAATTGAAAGAGTAACCAAAACCTGAATTGAAGACTATTCTCTGGCCTATTTGAATTCAAGACTATTTTGATTACTCTTTCAATCAGAAGAAATGTTCCTTGATTATATCTTAGCCATTTTTTTCACTCCCTTTCTCTTATTCTTCTGTGGGAATTGTAGACCTTGAAATGAATGCGTCAGGTGTGCCAAATGAAAGCTTTGATACACTGGCTTTGATTCAATGACTTTTCTTTGGTTGAACACCGTAAGACTTTTGTTGTGTTGTACAAAGGTATCAGTGAATCTCGTCTGTTTAAACTCTACCGGAGGACTCTGGGGAGAAAATGAAACTATGTTTACTAATACTTTGAACAATATATATAGACAGACACAAAGATGGACCTTTAATTTCACCAAGCTGATTGCTCACTAAAAACTCATCATGGTTTCAGGCCATTTCAAGTTTTATTTTAACGTGACATAAAATGGTGATATCTAAAGCCCTATTCGGACATGATTAGTTTTACTAGGGTAGATGGAGTCATGTAATTTTACCACAGGACGTCTGTAATAATAATGGCTAATTCGCACTGGATAAGAAATCTCAATAAAACTAACATAAGTGCTTTGTGCTTTTGTGCAATTTTGGGTAAAATATGGACAAACCCAGCCGTTGGGTTAAATATTTACATTACATTTTTAGCCTAACATTTGGGTTTGTCCATATTTTACCCAAAATTGGGTTGAAACAACCCAGCATTTTTTAGAGTGTATATATATGTATATAAAAAAAAACTAACGCTAAAATAAGTTTCGTGCCTCTAACAAGTGCTTAACATAACTTAACTGAATGCTTTTTCAAGCGCCTCCATACACGAAAAACTGCGGAAAACTACTTTTAAAGAGGAAATGGCGGTATATTTACATACATATGTACAGCGGGTCTATTCGCACAGGATTAGTATTATCTGAGGTCATTTTTCCAGACCTTTTTACGGAAGGTAAAAGTCACCGTAATCTTTACTGACGTCTGTAATGATTACTGAGGTGGCACATTCGTACGGGAATAAAATCACTGATAAGTACTGGTAATAATTACTTTACCCAACCTCTCCATGTTAAACCAATCCATTCCTAATAGGGCTTAAGGCCATGTTCAAACGAAAACGTATATTTTTCTCTCCGTTTTGGCCTTCCGTCCAGACGGCGTTTTGAATCAACGAAAACGTAGATTTTGGAATACGCTCTCCAAAGCGGATACATTTGAAAACGCCGTTTTCGCGTTGTAGTGTGGACTGTGAAGCCGGAGGTATTTGAAAACGATGACGTAAGTTTAGTCATGTGATCCATGTTGTACCAATAGATATTCATGTTTACCGGTATTGTGCCTGTTATGTGCTATTCACTTTTACACTGTTGCTAAAATATGTTACTTTGCACACTCTTCATATCACAGTCCTGCAAAGATGACAGAACATTTTTTCACATTTGCTGTCCTGCGGCAATACATGAGAGCAGTTGCGTTTTAGACCAAACATACGGTGACTGAGTGCGACCTGGACGCATCAGTGAATCGTGAGATATTTTGCTAAATAAAATGATCCTGTTAGAAGAATTGCGCGATAATTTTATTATTTATTTTTGTTTTATTATTATTTATTTATTATTTTATTTTTATCTGTATCATCTTAGTGAGCTTTTGTGAAGTTTCACGCATGCGCAGTAAGGTGAATTTAGAAGTTTCTCATCCACACTGAAACATCGGAAAACGCCTGAAAACGCTAGTGTGGACGGAGACGTTTTTAAACGAAAACGGCGTTTTCAAATGTATCTGGATTAATGTAGACAGCCTAAGTGGGTGAGTTAGTTGTTTACTAACTTTTTGATTAGTCTTCCCATTAACACCATCATTGTCGTCATCCATGCTGATTCAACAATGCTCATGGAAACAAGAGGCGGGATTTATCGCACAAACCAATCATATCCGATAGGGGGGGCTGTTAAAATTCAATGGGCTCAGGGCAGACAAACCTTCCACTTGTTACTTTATAAAAACGAGTGAATTTTACACTTTTTAATGGCATATTTTGTAATATTTGCATTGTTTTATTTGTGTAATATCGATTATTTTCTCATCCTTTTTTTTTTTTTTTTCTGAAAGAGGTTTTTGGTCAGCTTAGGGCCTTTTACATCTCACACCATTAACAACAGTACAACGCATTTAGTAATAATTGTTTGAAAGTGTTCTGCAGAAAAATGCTCTCACAATATTTCTGCAAGAGGAATACACAATTTAGAAAAGCCGCATAACCTCTGACTTGTTTTGAGATGTCGTCTGAAATTTGGAGGGGGAGGGTTGTTGTGTGTTTCGGGGCAGGGAGCTGATTTCTATTCTGGCGAGGCACTAAGTGCAAAAAGTTGCGTCGCTGGTTTCGATAGCATTTGCATGAAATGTAGCTGTGTAATGGCCCAAGTCTCATTCTCCATAACAATAAAAGAGGGAATGCGGACGAATATAGCGCATAGATAGATTCAGATGAGAGGGAGGAAATGGAGAAGAGGAAGAAGAAGAAGAGAAACCGCTACAATAACACACAATCTGCAAACACAACACTTTTTCTGCCTCACAGGGGCGGCAGCTGTGCTACCTCGCTATTCCCGGGAGATTTTAATGGATTCCCCCTCGCAGGAGGAGGCGACGACTCCTGGGTTTAAACACAACGCTGGTGGGAGCCGGGTTGTGCTACATTTACACAGAAATGAGCTGCAGAGACATCAAATCATAGAGCAGGACTCTACTTAGGCAGATTTATTTTTACCTGACTGGATTCAGACCTCTCTTAATTGTGCTGGATGTTTGTGGATTCTGTTGAGTGTGTGTGCGGCACAGATAGCTACTCTAACATTTTGTATACCCTGCGGTGGAATTTCATGAAACCAGGGAAAATCCACACTAAAAAAAGAGAGAAATTCATCTAAATTATTGCTTCCTATTTTAAGAAGTGCTTTTGCATTTTTTTTATGTCAATTTCCACAGCAAGCTCAAAAAAATACTCTATTCCAGAATCTAATGAGAATTATCACCGAAAATAATGATATAAAAAAACAAAAACAATGTCCAAACGCATTATGTTAATGAGAATTTGGGGGAATAATGGACTTAATTGTCATGAAAATTATGCCATGATGGAGAGGAGAAAAAAGTTAATGGTCCTAAAATAATCATATTTTATTCGAAAGTATTAAACGGATAGGTCCGGTCCTTGATGCTGTTTGGTCAATAGTCGTGTGTGTGTGTGTGTGTGTGTGTGTGTGTGTGTGTGTGTGTGTGTGTGTGTTTACCATAAAGCTCAGTGATATATACGATCAAATATATTAGAAAAAAAAATGGATGGTCCTAAAATAAGCATATGTTATTACAAAATATAAGTTTCATATTCTTTCTTTTAAATTGAAAGGACAGTTATATTTTTTTTGCTTTCCTCAAGTTATTGAACTGGTTTTAAGCCTTGACCTCCAGCAAATTGTACTTTACCCATTTGTTATCCAGGTTAACAAGGTGTTCTTGTTTTGTAATCCTGTCTTAAATGGCTATTGCCATTGTGTGGCACTTCATTTACTTCCGCTTACTTTTTCAGTGTTCACTGAATTATCCAATATGTACAGAATCAGTGAGACGCAATGTATCGGTTCTGGAGTAACTATCTGAGACGTCATCTAAAGAGGCTCTTCCATGCGAACCGAATTCTCACATGGTTCATCCACTGGCATCGTTTGTCAATGAACACAACAACCCACATCAAGTGACTGTCATGTGTTAAGTGAAAGCAAGCCTCCTGAAGATCCATGCATTATTTACGCTGGATTCAATATTCCTGGGCTAAATTTGTGTAATTTCATGAAAAATAAAAAACAAACCAAGGTCTCGCTTTACGAAAAAGTGCCTAGCAGATTAATAATGTATATGATGGTCAAAGACAAGAGACAGCTGATACTAACGGCAGTCTCTGGTCCTGAGATTACAGTAGACCCGATGACCTCCAGTCATGAAAAATTTACATCACTGATATTGAGCTGACTTTATGCTTTATTTAGTCTTTATTCAGATCATCTCACCACCAGTGCTGAGCCTGAAAAACTTCGAAGTCTGGGATGGGTAACGTCAGTCCTGGGGTGCCGGTGTCCTGCAGAGTTTAGCTCCAACCCTACTCAAACACATCTGAACAAGCTAATCAATGTCTTCAGGATTACTAAGGCTACAGGCAGGCAAGGTTTTTTTTTAAAATCAGGGTTGGAGCGAAACTTTGCGGGACAGCGGCACTCTAGGACCGACATGGGCCTTCCCTGATCTAAGTATATGGATATGAGTAAATAAATATATATCCATCCATCCATCTGTCCGTCCGTCCATCTATCTATCTAGCTGTTTGTCTATCTATCTGTCTAATCTAATCACTGCTTCCTTGTATACCTCCCTTTTTTATTAGAATTAATGGAGTCTGACACACCCAAATCCCCGCCATGAATGAAAGTCTGTCCAGAAACTGCAAACACGTCACCTACTAATATTTTTGAAAATCATTATAGACATTGTGTATGAGTAGTAATCATACAGCAGTGATCTCCATGTGAAGTTATGACAACTGACCATCAGAGGTCATATCTGTCCTTTTTTATTATTGTTGAGTGAAAAACAAGAACTTGTGTAGTCTCTTTTGCACCAAAATGAGACGCAGATGAAAAATACCACATTAAACAATGACGCCGTCAAGCTGTCAGTAAGGTAATGAAGTTGGCTAACACCATTTGTCTTATTTTGTCACGGTTTTTCCCCATTAGTCATAGCGCCTTGCCATTAACTCCTCAGGAACCCCCTTCACCCAAGGACACTTAAACTCACTTTCACTGTGCGCGCACACACACACACCCAATGACAAAGACACAAAACTAAAGGAACAGAGGTAGAGTGTTGCAGAACGGAGTAGTCAAAAACTACTTGGGGGATGCAGAGGTGTACAAGTGATGAACAAATCCTGACATTTTCCATTACTTGTTGAATCTGCTAATGTTCCTATTTACCCGTATTATGCAAATATACTGCTTTAAAAGAATATACTTGATTGCAAACTGAATGCAACGTCTTCAAGTTCTTCAAATGTGCTTTAGTCATCACACCAAAATAAGTATACTTCTTTAAAGCACATCAAAAAAGATTAAAACATAATTCTGTCTTCTCCTAACAGCACCAACACCAGACATTCTTACATAACTCCCTATTGCTTTTCAACGACAAACTCGTAACTCATTTATATAAAAATGTATGTATTGTATAAATACAAATGTGTTACAGTACTGCTGTAGCTGCTGCTGTTTAGGGTTGTAAAATTCCTACATTTTAAAAAACGGTAGTGATTGTGCTGGGCAAACTCCATATACAGTGCTATGCATAAGTTTAGACACCCATGCTAGAGTTGACTAAAAAGAGGAATAAAAAATCATATTTTGGAAATTGAACTTAATGCCTTAACTTAAAAAAATAGGAAAAATCCAACCTTTAAGGACACCAATTTTCTTTGTGAATGAATAATGTATCGTAAATAAATAAATTTTACAGGGTGCATAAGTTTGGACACCCCTATGTTAAATTCCCATAGAGGCAGGCAGATTTTTATTTTTAAAGGCCAGTTACTTCATGGATCCAGGATACTCTGCATCCTGATAAAGTTCCCTTGGCCTTTGGAATTAAAATAGCCACACATCATCACATACCCTTCACCATACCTAGAGATTGGCATGGTTTTATTTCAGTTAGCCTAACAGCTGGTTTGATTTGCATTGAGAGATGATCTTATGGAAAGTACTCCATGCCAATCTCCAGGTATGGTGAAGGGTATGTGATGATGTGGGGCTATTTTAATTCCAAAGGCCATGAAAAAGCTGATTGACCCTTCGCAGGGAGCTTGATTGACAGGTGATCTGACCAATCATACTTCGCCATCCGCCATTTTGTCCGACAAAACAGTCAGGAGAGTTAGTAGATTAACATGGGAGGATTTGAACTTGAAAAACGGAGTGTACTGACTCCTTTCCGTGGTTAAAACAACTTTCCTTCTTATGTTTATTCATGTTTATTTGATGCTATAAATGAACTAGAAGGAAGAGATGATCGGTTCACGAGCAGCTTTAACTGAGGCTCTACAGCGATCTGTCACGACACATTAAAGAGCCACAAAACGGTATTTATTGTTTACATTTCTTTTAAAAAATGACCACATTTGAAAGGTGAGACTTTGTTTAATATGTTTAATATCAAAAGTAACCGAAAAGTAAGTCAGTCTCCTCTGCTCCGCAATTCATTTTTCCCTGCGTGAGAACATGGTGTGGTGTGAGAGCGGCGTAGCTTGTCGGACATAGCGACAGTAACTAAGGGGGGCGGATCTTTGCGAACGGTCAATTGTTCTGATATCTGAAATTATTGTTTTGAGAAAATCTCTTTCAAGAATTGAGCCTAAGCCAAGATTGAGAAAAACTGTAACAGTGTAAATAAGTGTGTCTACTACAGGAACATAGTAATGAAAGTGCTATCTCATTAAGTACACTTAGCCAGTCATTTCACTGATTTTATATTATCCGCAAGTTTAAGAAAATTATACGAAAATTTAAGAAAGATATGACACATTATAAGTGCACATTCAATACAATTATGCACACTTTTTTTTTCAAGTGTTAGAATTACAGTAGTCACAGGGTGCCAAAGAGTTAGAATGGAAGATACCCATAGTTAAACTTGTTTGTTGGTGGTCAGTGAAAAAGACAAGTTGGTACTGAACAGTTCAACAAAGAGCAGCCAATTAAAATTAAGCCAACCTGATATTAGTATGCTAAATAAAACCAGTATTTTTTGTTTATGTGTCTGAGTGGGTGTGTCTGTGGGCTGCTGACATTGGTGTGTGTGTGCGTGTGTGTGCGCTGTTAAATAAGGCGTAATGAATCTTATTGATGTGTGTCCCACAGCGCTGGCTGAAGGCCACCCTCGTGTAGTGGGTCTGCTCTTACAGATGCCAGGGGCCAAGCACCTGGGAGGGGATTAATTACCAGACAGCTGCCCAGCAGCTCTTAGCTCACTCTTGGGAAGGCTGTAGCATCCACCACTTCAGAAATTGGCCTTCATGAATCCACACCTAAACACTGTACACCAGAATTTTGTATTGCTCTCTTATTAATGGCAAATATGTATACTCACAAAGTCACCTCTCCAATTATAACAGGTTGGTTTTAAATGTTCTTCCGAATCCCACTTCTGAGCGTCTGTTCTGTATGGACCCTTGAAATAACGTGGCATTTGTTTAAAGGTAACACATTTGTTTTTCATCTAACAGGTTGCCATAGCAGCAGTGAGTTAGAAAGTGATTCAAGTTTTAGAGTTTTAAATGCATAAAGTCGGAGACCACATTGATTCAAAATCTAATTTAATCCCAAAAAATAAATAAACAAGCCGTTTTAAAGCCGTATGACATAACATTACATTTTATATCTTATATTTAAGAACAAAAATATGTTGTGGTATTTGTAGGTCACAAATTCAATAAATTGTGATATTGGGCATAGGAACTTTCTACAGATGGACAGATTTTCTTTCCTCCCTTAAAGGACACATTCTTAAGTTGGTTTTACACCAACTTGTGGAGTTTATGCAGTTTAAATGCTGCTTTAATTAAAGCAAATGAGAGACAGATGCTGAGATTGTAACGGTTGCTCTGCAGATGAAGCCATGAAGACGAAAGGTTCCAATGTAGTATTAAATAAAGACAGGCAATGCGAACACAACCATGCGTAAACGAGACCGAACAATGAACATCAGCAAAGCAGGAACTGAAGTAGTGCAGATAACAAGGTGATAATTAAACACAGCTGAACTAAACAAACTCGTAATGATGTGTGACCGTGGAGACGGAAGACAGGCGGGAACTCAACCACGGGAATACATGTGATGAAGCAAACTAAAACGTTAATGAAAACGAAACTAAGAATGAACTTAACGGAACCTCAGAGATACTCAAATTTGAATTTCTCAATTTCGCTTTTCATTCAAATTATCATGCTGAAAAATTAATTTGTCATTTAATAAAAAAGTATGAGTAAATCATAACAATGTAAAATATGAGCATTTTCACTGGCTGCCTCAGACCAGTGTAATTTTAGTTTTTGTTTACAATTATAATATTTATTAATATTTTCAATTTAACTTATTTTTGTATTTTCAGTTTTTAATTTTATTAAAGTGTTAGTAGTTTTGTGCTTTTGTCATTTTTTAAATATATATATTTAGCTTTCATTTAATTTTATATCCATATTTCAGCTTTATATCAATGATAAAAAAAAAAAAAAACTTTTAGTTTTAGTTAAGAGCAACAACATCGTGGTATTTTGCCGATGAGCTTGAGAGCATTGGCTATTATGGATCTGTTATGGAATTGTCAGCAAAGCGGGGAGCAATAGGTTGAAATGTAATGCCTGTAAAACTTTTGGCCCTTGCGAAGGCATGGGTAACAATAATTAAGCGGCACAATAAAAATGATTAGAACTGCTTCTGACATTCTCATTGCGAGTAACTTCGCTTTAATTGCAATCACAAATTTTAATGCCAGTTTTATGTGCCAAGGCTATGAGCTGTTTGAAGTTCAGCGGTTCTACTCTTTAAATCTGTCCCATTTCTTTAGGTGAGCGGGGAGAGTCTGAGACAACGGCAGTCATGAATCCCCCTGACCATTAACGGAGCAGACTTGTGGCTACGGCCGGGAGGAGGCCCCGCACCGCTCTGCTCCAGGCTAGTTAGCTATTCAGCTGCAGCATCTGTTGAGGGCTAATGAATGTTATAACCTCATAAACGTCATGAAATTGGACATTATCCCTTAATTAAAAGAACAGAGATGCATTACAATGATTACAGTGGCACCACACTGCATTTCCACTCAGCTGCAGCGGAGTGCTCCAAGCGAGGCTAATGCTTCTCCTCTACGTGGGGTGGGACATGATGGGACCTCTGAGCAGAAAACGACAGAGGGGAGGATGGTTTTAATGTGAGGAGTTCAGTCACTTCCTGTCACAGTGTTTATGGAAGTATCTTTTTAAAGAAACTTTTTAGGCCCAGACTTTTGCTCTCTTTCAAAACCTGAACATCCCTTCAAGGCATTTTAGGAATTGTGTCCCCACACAGCGTTGCTGTATTGATTGTGGAGAACGAAATCCTAGATTGCGTCGCCAACAGAGATATAAATCCAAGATGGTGGATGAGAAAAGAGAAACATTAACTATATATACTTATATTTATACAGTTCAATACAGAACAGTTGATTTAAAACTGATTATCTTTAGGACAAAGAGTTACGCTGTAAAGAACAATTATTACACAAATAATACACTTTATAAGAATATGCTTACGTGTGAATGGCATGCAATGTTTTCAGACACTTAATAGCATGTTAATTGCAGTTGAAAATGTACATTAAATGCAATTAGAGTGCTTTTTGACCCACTTATATAGGACAAAAGTAGGCTACATCTTTATTTTTAATTTTTTGTTGAAAAATTTGTTTAAAGTGTTCTGCAAAATGTTCTGCACAAGCATTTAAAGTAAACTAAAATATACTTTAATTCCATTTCGGTAGCACTTTATAATGTGTCCTACACATGTTACATGTATTTACTATACATTGTATAGTAAATAAACAACTATAAATTTGACATCCTGGCCAAATTTGCCCAGTGGCCTCTGTCCATCATGGCCTCCTAATCATCCCCATATACTGATTGGCTTCATCACTGTCTCCTCTCCACCAGTAAGCTGGTGTGTGGTGGGCGTTCTGGCGCAATATGGCTGCCGTCGCATCATCCAGGTGGATGCTGCACATTGGTGGTGGTTGAGGAGATTCCCCCCTTCTATGTAAAGCGCTTTGAGTGTCCAGAAAAGCGCTATATAAATGTAATGAATTATTATTATTATTATTATTATTGTGTGCAGAATTATTAGGCAAGTGAGTATTTTGACAATATCATAATTTATGCATTTTCCAACGCCAAACTGTATAAACTTGAACGCTTATTGGATTTAAGCATATCAGGTGATGTGTATTTGTGTAATGAGGGAGGGTGTGGCCTAAGTAGATCAACACTTTTAATCAAGGTATGCATAATCATTATGCATCATTATCTTCTTTTCCTCATAGGCAAAATGCGCCAAAAAAAAAAGAGATTCAACTGAGTCTGAAAAGTCACAACTTGTCAAAAGTATTTCAGAGGGATGCAGCACTCTTGAAATTGCTACGGTAATAGGGCGTGATCACAGAACCATCAAATGTTTTGTTCGCAAGAAACGTGTTGAGAAACCCCCCTGCAAATGAACTGCCAAAAATTTGAGAAGAATCAAATGTGAAGCTACCAGGAACCCATTATCCTCCAGTGCTGTCATTTTCCAGAAGTGCCCAGAAGAACAAGGTGTTCAGTGCTCAGAGACATGGCCAAGGTAAGGAAGGCTGAAACCCGGCCACCACTGAACAAGACACATAAGTTGGAACATCAAGACTAGGGCAAGAAATATCTGAAGACAGATTTTTCAAAGGTTTTATGGACCGATGAGATTAGAGTGACTCTTGACGGACCAGATGGATAGGCCCTTGGCTGGATCAGTAACGGGCACAGAGCTCCACTTCGACTCAAGGTGGAGTGCTGGTATGGACTGGTATTATTAAAGATGAGCTAGTTGGACCTTTTCAGGTTGAAGATGGACTCAAAATCAACTCCCGAACCTACTTCCAGTTTTTAGAAGACACTTTCTTCAAGCATTGGTACAGGAAAAAGTCTACATATTTCAAGAAGACCATGATTTTTATGCAGGACAATGCTCCATCGCATGCATCGAAGTACTCCACTGCGTGGCTAGCCAGTAAAGGCCTTAAAGATGAAAGAATAATGGCATGGCTCCCTTCCTCAGCTGATCTAAACCCTACTCAGAACTTGTGGGCCCTTCTTAAACGGGTGATTTACGGTGAAGGAAAACAGTACACCTCTCTGAACAGTGTCTGGGAGGCTGTGGTTGCTGCTGCACAAAAAGTGAATCGTCAAAAGATCAAGAAACTGACAGACTCCATGAATGGAAGGCTTATGACTGTTATTGAAAAGAAGGGTGGCTATATTGGTCACTGATAAAAACAAGTGAGATAAACAACCGCCATTTTGTTGCATAATAATTCTGCACACTAAAAGTTGCCCAATAATTGTGCACACATAGATATTCTCCTAAAAAGCCAAAACCTCACTTTTACTTCCTTAAATATTCTGGTTTGTTAACATTTTGGATTGACCGAGAGCACTGCAGTTGTTCAATCATAAAACTAAACCTCAAAAATACAACTTGCCGAATAATGGTGCGCACGGTTTAGTAATAACTATAAATTAGGCATAATTACACACAACTAACCCTAAACCAAACCCTAATCCTTCCCTAAAGGCCCGGTATAATTCATTTTCCGCAATCTACTTTGTCTCGCGTTGACCTTTCAAAGTATACTACTTTGACCGTGAGCATGGAAAGACGCGTTCAGCACTTGCGCACTCTCTAGTGGATTTAGTTTTTTTGTGCGCTCAAGTCACTTGCGCATGTGCTGTTGTACAAATTTTTTTCACAAAAAATTGGGCTGCACGTGGATGGGGTGTGCGGACTTTCCTGGACCCTCCTGATGACGAAAATTCCGTCACACGGACGGTGCGCAGATGCGGACGGTCGAAGTATACTTAGGGCTTAACTCTATAGTAAGTACATGTAGTTTATTAATATTACTAAGTTCAATGTATAATTACACTGTAACATGGACACCTTAAAATAAAATGTTACCGCCATTTCTATTGAAACTTGTATGTCATATATTAAAAATGTGTTATTACACAATTGTAACGATGAAGTATAATTAAACAATTTAGTATTTAAAACGTTAAATGTTATACCAAATAAAACACTACAGTTAATAATCAATACTTTACATGTGCTTTAATTTTTTTAGTCAACACAACAAAATAAGTGTAAAGCACGACAACATATTATTAAAACATAATACACTTTAAAGTAAAACATTTAATTTGACATTATTACAAAGTGACATTATTTCAAAGTTCTCTTTTTAAGTACATTTAAAGGTGCTATGTGTAGTTTTTCTACTAAAATTAATAATTTTTTTATTGCCTGTGTGTGAAGGCGTTGTAATATCACATTAAAATGATCCACTTGGCGGGTTTTGCTATTATTCCTATTTATATGTGAAGGCTCCGAGTCGGATTTACCGCAAAATCCAGTGACGTGACTAAGACCTGTATGCGCGCTCCCGAGACTCTCGCCTCGTCTACTGACTTTGCACTCAACAGCGACGAAATTGCAACTTATGACATGGAGTCTGCTAACACTAAGAAACGACCTGCTCCCAGCACAACACAGACTCCAACACAAACTCCACATGATGATAAAAAACAAAAAAAAGTTTTATCTGCTGAAGCTCGTCAGGCCAAACGTGAATCGGATCAACTTCGGACGAAAACATGGATCAACATCGGCAGGGCTTTTTGAATTGTTTTGGGTATAAAAACAGCCCCGGAATTGGCTTTCATCCTATTGGACAGGTAAGCTAACAATACTACAAAGCATGTAAAATATATTTTGATTTTATATTTTGCACTCGCTTGTAAACGTATTGGTTGCAATCTGAAACATCACCGCTAGAGGCCGTTGAAAACTACACATAGCACCTTTAAGTAGCCTATTTTATTCATATTATATTACTTGCAAGTACAAAAAAAACTTTTGTTTTGAAGTACACTTAGTCCTTGTAAAGACCACCCGACGGCCCAACGACGGAATCCAGCAGTGTGCGTGTTGGTCTTTTCAGGACTTCTGTGAAGTTCACTTAATTTATTAGAGTTTAGTTTCAATTTTACTTTAGCTCTGTGGTTAATCTGATTCTAATTTCAAATGATTATTACATTTAGACCATTTCTAATTAGGAACTAATAAATATTGGTTATGTATTAATTTAGATATTTGATTATTCTGGGTATCCCATACTTTCTATTATTCGTTCATTAGGGAGCCGTTGACTCACTTCGGCCGAGTCTTGAACTCACGGACACAAAATTTGCAGTTCTGATCTTAGACAGAGGATGCAGAGTGCACTATTTACCTTTAAGTCAGACCGTGCACTGCTTACTCATAACAAAAAGTGCATACCTGACAGCGAGAGACTCACAGTGGTGTGTGAGTGTTCTCAGTGCAGGACTCAGGAGAAACACACAGCGCTGCATGGGGGTTTTCTGGTTACAGAATTCCCAATGACTCGACTGCCAGTTTCCCTTAAATACCCAGACCAAAACAAAAGAGCTGTAGTAAATATTTACTACACCAATATTTTTGGATTTGTTGGACCTACTCTCATGGCCCAAAGAGTCACAGCTGGTTTTCGGGGAAAGGAGCCATGATTATCAGATATCTTGAAGAGACACCTCCCACAACAGGAGAACATAATTCTCATGAGTGTTCATTCTTTCTCATAAGACAAGAGACTGCAGTGGAATTGAGATTTAATTTGACCAATCACACTTAGACATTTAAAATGATACCAAACATGAAAGGGAAAAACAATAGATTCACAAGATTCATCGTTATCGACATTCTAAGTGAACTTTCAGTGACTTGAGTCAGGGGGAAAGAAGAGGGAGCGGGAAGAGAGGGATGCATAACTCTTTCTTTGAGATTAGTGAGCTTTTTTGCTTTATTACAGGTTAGGATTCTCGAGTTCAGTCTTAGTGGAAATCCAGTATTACACCCCGGTTTCATAGGCAGGGCTTAGATTAAGCCAGGATAAGACCTTAGTTCAATTAGGATATTTAAGTAGCTTTTATAAACATGCCTTAAAAAAAAAAAAAAAACTACTGGTGTGCATCGAGACAACGCAATGGCAGTGACATATTTTAAGAAATCAGTGCAAGTTGCTTTTAGTTAAAACAGCTCAACGTTTTAGTCAGGGACTAGGCTTAAGCCTGGTCTGTGTACCTAGGTTAGAAGTAGGCTACACATTCAATACAAACAAGAAAACGTACCTATTTGGGCCCTGTTTTAATGATAGTTCACTTAGGGCGTGTCCGAATCCAATTTTGCTAGGTTAACGGCGCGCCCGGCGTATGGTCTAAAACGGTTGTCCCTAATCTCTTAATGAGTAATGGGTGTGTTTTGGGCGTAATGTGCAATAAACCAATCAGAGTCTCATCTCCCATTCCCTTTAAATGCCAGTTGCGCTCGCCTCATGGCGAATTACCTATTTACATGACGAAATTTGCAAGCAGAAAAACTGAACGCTTCTCTAGCGACGAAAAGGATCTGCTCGTGCGCGAGGTAAAAGTGTGCGCCATCTACGGGACAAAGTGTACGCACGTTGTGGGCCCGCCTATAGGTGCATATTACTAATGCGCTCTTTAAATAACAAAAAAAATTGCGCCATTGACTTTAGACCAGGCGCTGTCTATTTCAGTTGCCTCAAAATAGTAACGCGCCAACAAAGCGCCTGAACACACCTCGTTTTTAGACCAGCATGCCCATGGGCGCACAATGGGCGCGAATGCATTTGCTATTTAATCAACGTGGCGCAGGACGTGAAAATGATAACTGCGTCAGGCTGAAACTGGCAAAAAAAAATACACTCGTGTCGCGCCTGGCTCTGCATTGCACCGGGTGTATGATAGGGCCCCTAGTGTGCTATGTTTTTTATGCTTATTAGAGTATGCCGTTAATTTGGCCCCATGCATGCTAACAAACTCAACATCAACTTTGAATTGCTTATCTTATGCTTATTGCTTCTTTAATGTGTGTGCGAGCTGTGCAAAGTTGCTGTTTATGTGGAGTGTTCCAAATTGGTCAATTTTGAGGTACTGTGACGGTTAGGATGTTGCTTTAGAAGGCAACAACATATAGGCAGCAGACAGCTCACTAGATGGTGTTGACCGCTATGCTTCTATTCTGCCATGATGTCGGTCAAGCTGCGGGGAGTTTATGTCCCTTGCTGGTTTTATGTTTAGGCTTTCTGGAGGCCATGATGATTATGGGAGCTCCGCTCAGTCAGGAAGTGATTATACTGCAGTGTCAGCCCCCGAAACAGCTGTGCAATAAAGGCCCTATAAAAACAAAGCAAGGTGCCTTGGGTTTGCACAGCACCTGGACCAGACAGGCTTTAAATACTCAGTACCCACTAACCTGTCCAGGGAGGTTTATAGGGCTCAGTGTGCATCAAGGCTGCATCCGTAGGTGTGGATGTTATTGTCTTGGAAGCATGGATGGCATTCACATGCTCTGCTGGTGACCCTAGTGTGAGAATGCCATGTATGACTGGACACATTCTCACCCTGCGTGTCATAAGTGAGCATAAGTGACCCGGCTGATTGGTTTAGTTGACCAAACCTGAACCTCATTCATTTGTGTGTGACCATGGATGGACCGTGACCTTGAATGTTGATGTGAGCTACATTCAGTCAGCGGGTGACAACGCTGCCCCCACCACTTATTTACATACATGAACATCTGGCACATCTGGATGAATTAAAGTCTCGGAATCATCTGTCCTATTTGGAGACATGATGTATTCCCACTATTTATTCTGATCCATGTTTATCCCTGACTGATCCCTTGATCCGTGGCTTAGACTTATTTTACGCTAATAATAAATACTCATACCATAATTAACTCATTCCATGCCATTGACGAGTTATATTGTCTTTAATGAGAAAACGCTTCCCTGCCATTGACGAGATGTTATACGCTGTCACTGTTATAAGGTAGGGGGCGCTATTACACATCTCCTGAATGAGTACAGTATCTCCGGATCACAACACAGCCAAAGGCGAAGCAGAAACGAAATCTCGTATGTAAGCAGATGCATGTGAAAAATAATCCGATCATCAACAATAAACAGCATATAAATCAAAACGGCCTAATGTTATTGAGTGAAATGTCGACCCAGGAAGTGGTTAGGACTGTGCATCTATGTTCTGATCATCATACTGAATCTGATCCAGATGTACTGTCTTTGACAAAAAATGTGATTTTCGCATTTTTGCTCAGTGTTTTTTTTTTTAAATGAAACTTAACCACATTCATATGGAGGACCAAACCTGCAGAAATTAAAAATTAATAAATAAATGAATAAATGTGACAAATAGATAAATAAATGTGATAATATAAAAATAAATAAAGGAATAAACGACTTGATAAAATAAATATGAAAATAAAATAATTTTTTTGTATTATTTTTCCACTTAATGTATTTTCTGCTTTTATACATTTTTAAAAAATCGTTTTAACTTTTATTTATTGGTTATTTATTTATTTTTATATTTATTCTTACATTTATTTATACATTTATTTATTTCCACATGTATTTATTTTTAGATTTATTGATTCATTTATTTTTACATGTCTTTGTCTTGTATGATAATTAGGTGGGTTGGTCTTGCTTACCATTGGTTCATCGTTGATTGAAGCGCTTGCTCGATTACTCTGGCTTTGTATAGTGACGTCGGGTGGTGGTGACAGGTGTGTGGCCTACTATGGCGGACGTTGTACAAATAGCTAGAGAGTTGCGCAATTTAGCAAATGAAGTTGATAACGCATCAAAGTGCTATGTGTTGTTTAGATTAGATGTGCTTATCGATGTTTTAGGAGAGATATTTGCCAACATGAACGTCGAAGAACAGCCAGAGGAAAGGCAAGCTTGTTCGTCTTGCAAATCCTCTTCCTCTGTTGTAAGCGGTTGTAAGTGTAAATACGGTAGCCTAGTCTTGCAACTTCAGCTAGAATGCGTAGGAAAGTAAACAAACCAGCCATCATTTTAGAAGTGAAGGGGATAGTAACAGAAGTGCAATAAAAACACCCTCCCCTCCCCCATGTACAAATGTAACAATCCGTGTTCTACTAATAATTTTATATTAAAATATTTTTCAAAGTTTTTAAAAAATCATATGCTAACAATGCCGATTTCACTTACAATTTCGTTATTTCAAATGTAGGCGCGTTGCGCATGGCAAGCGCCCTCATAATGTAAGAGACGCCGGCGCGACCACAACAGTGCCCAACATCAAATGGCAAACATAATGCACGCGGAACGAAACTGCTCGTTATTGTGTGGTTGACGGAACGTTAATCAGTTTGGACCAGTGCAGCGCGAGCCGATCGTGATCATGCGACGCTGTTACACATAAGAGATCCAGAAAAGAAAGCATTTGAATTTGCCACAGAAGTAATAAGCTGCGAGATCTAGAGAGAAACAGTCACATTTCTCCGTTATTAACGGATCAAACAGCGCGTGGAAACCAGGAAGAAACATTGTGCCGTGAATGAACCATGGATTGTTGGATTGTTTCCTAGAAGCCATTGGTGGTTGAGCAAAGCAACCATTTCAGTTATTTAGAGTCAAGATCTATTACAGAACAGTCATTAAACTAGAAAACCAACCATCCACTGGGTGTCTGACTCTGGGTGTGAAAAATCTCCTTACTATCGATTAGCTGGCCTGACGATTCTATTCGTGAGCTCTCAGCCAATGATGCACTGAAGCTACACAAGGACCGCCTTCCTCATTTCCATGTTACACATGGAAATGTAAAAATAAATGAATCAATAAATCAAAAAATAAATACATGTGGAAATAAATAAATTAGTACATAAATAAATAAATCTAAATAATAAATGTAAGAATAAATAGCCTATATAAAAATAAATAAATAACAAATAAATACAAGTTAAAACGATTTTTAAAATGTAAAAATGTATAAAAGCAGAAAATAATACATTAAGGGGAATAACAAAAATATTTTTAATATAAAAATAAATTTGATTAAAAATGAGTCATATTTATTTTATCAAGTCGTTTATTCCTTTATTTATTTTCCTATTATCACATTTATTTATCTATTTATCACATTTATTTATCTATTTATTAATTTATCTATTCATTTATTCATTTTAAATTTCTGCATTTGGTCCTCCATACATTCAAGAGTTGATAAAAAAGAATGCATGAAAAAAAAGATGGCGGGAAAAGAGTTAAAGCAATAAGAGGCTGTGTTTTCGTGTTTTATGGGGACTTTCCATAGACATAATGATTTTTATATTGTACAAACTGTATATTCTATCCACTTACGCTAACCCTACCCCTAAACCTACCAATCACAGAAAACTATTTGTATTTTTATATTTTCAAAAAACAGCTTAAAAATCATACTAAGGGATGTTTTCCTCATGGGGACCAAAACATTTCCCCATAAGGATATGCCAAGGATATGACTTTTTGTCCCCATAATTTTATCAGAAAAATATTAAGCAACTCGACTATTTTCAACATTGATAATTATTATTAATAAATGTTTCTTGAGCACTTAATCAGCATATTAGAATGATTTCTGAAGGATCATGTGTCACTGAATTCTGGAGTAATGATGCTGAAAATACAGCCTTGACACCACAGGAATAAATTACATTTTAAAATATGTTCAAATAGAAATAACTTATTTTAAATGGTAATAGTATTTCAGAATATTACTGTTTTTACAGTATTTTTAATCAAATAAATGCAGCCTTAGTGAGCTTAAGAGACTTTTTCAAAAACATTAAAAAACCTTTCCGGCTCCACAGTGGTGTTTGTGGATATTCTTTAGACTGAGAATATCTGCTCCCTATGTTTTTGGAATCTGACTTACATGGCTGAACATTACCCTGTGAAGTCCACTTCCTTGGGCACAATCAGTCCATCAAAATGTCTGACAAATTATGAGCAATGCAATGCAATACAAATAACAGCGTGTGCTTCAGACAGTGCGCGGCGAGTGATTTGGTGACCAGGCTTTTTATGTCAAAGCTGTGGATTTTAGCACGGCTGGAACGCTGCAATAAACACTCAGCATCATGGACCAGAGTTTTTTTAAATGGCCTCCAGAGTTATTTGTTTTTAAAAAAAAAAAGGCATACAACGTCTAAATGAGTAACAGAAACAGACTTGTGTAAAATAGCAATTTTTATGTGAAATCTTGCTTCCTGAGGAGAAAATGATTGAAATGCACCATCTCTTGGCAAAGTTTTGTTATAAAATATTAATATATATTCATCAAGGGCAGAAAGCATGTAATTTAAACAGAGACATCTGAAATGATCCTGGGTGTCCCCTCGTTTTACATTTGGCGGAAGGACCTTCAGAAGGCATTTGTTTCAGGTTTCCTTCCTTGTTAATTGGCTTTTTGCGTGTTGGAAATGCACATTGGCAGTGTTTGGTTGCTGCTGGCATATTATTTATAACCCCCAGTTTCTGACAGGAAGTTTTTTTTTCTCACTCTCTCTCTCTTTCTCTCTCTCTTTTGCCTCATGGACAATGATTGATTTATTCAGTTTAACCTTGATAAGGAAGGCAATAGAAAAACAAATTGCCTTATTGACACAGACGTGACGGCACGTTTGGCTCAGGTGACGGGGGAGGTGAAGCAGAGGTCGCTCTGTTTGGAGAGGAGAGAGGAAGTGATACACATTTCTCAAAATGATTGCCTTTCATGTCACTCATCCACATGCTGGAACACATACTGTCTCTTTTTAGACAGAGGCATTGACGATTATTCTGTTTCTTATAGTGGAAGGAGTTTGCACTATATTAAGTTGAGTCTGAGGTCAGGATCAATCTACAAATAACATATAATGGAAACCAGGACAGTTATTTTTGTTTTGTTTTTATCCATGATTCTGCTTTTCAGAACATTTGCCAGTTTATGACATGATTTGTAGACGCAGTGTCTAATGTGCATCTCTCGGTTTGAATCTATTTTTACATAATCTTTAATATTGGTACTTAAAAAAATATCCAAAATAATAATAAATAAACACACAATAGGTGAGGCACATTCAAAACTTGTGAACTATAGATGTTCCAATTCTGTCGAAATCTGCTGAGCTTTTTACAGAGTTCTGTGTATGCCTGCTAGTACATGAAACTGCTTAACAAGCACAGTTTGCTTCCCTGTGTTGATGTATTTTCTTTTGAAATGGGAAGTTCCACTGGACATATTGAAGGCCTAATCGGCTTCAGTTTAAATGTTAGTTTTACGTCACAGCATTAACCATTATCTGATACTTTCTGTCATGATTCTGCCGCCTTGTCCTTGATTTTTGCTAGTCTTGAGGCAGGCTCTAGCCTGGGAAAACCCAGACCACTCTCAGTTGTAACTGAGTAAGGGTCTGGCAAAGCTCCATAGACAATTCATTTCCACAGGGGCGTCACCAACGAACGTCGGATAAAACTAAAACCAATCAGAGCGATGAATGACATGACGTATGCAGAGCGACGGAGAAACATCTCGAGACTCTCAGCAATTCTCTGTTTGTGTTAACGAAAATTAAAATTTTAAATCGCTTGAAACAGACGCGATAGCTGATTCGAACGAGTGATGTTGTGATGTTCCACGGCGGCATCCATCTTTGTAATGTACAAAATCTGCGTGACCGTCTCTGCTCTGTCGTCACCGTGTAAAGCCCGCCCCAACGTTTCTGATTGGTGCCGCGATTTCGACGGATTGGAAATGGGTTTCAATGGGCTCGTTGCCAGACCCACTTGCAGAGCAAATCTAAATTTGCCGGAAGTGGTCTGGGTTTTCCCAGGCTAGGCAGGCTCATGACTGACCCATGTTTTGTGTGCAAGCACATGGCCTTTTGTTTGGGCCATTTGCTTGTGTTGTCTCGTCACTCACACCCCGCCCCCTTGTTCTCCTCGTTAGTCATTATTGTTTCATCTGTATCACCTGTCGTCATTATTAGTTTCTCCCTATTTAATCCCCTTGTGTTTGCTGTCCTGTGCCGGATCATTATCTTACGTTGGTTACCTTTGTGAGTATCCTATCAAAAGTATTGTCTAGTGAAAGTTCTGATTCTGTGTTTGTTTATTGTCTAGTTATCTGTCAAGTCATAGTCTAGTTTAGTCACCCTTGTCCTGTCTATGTTTTGCCCCCTCGTGGGTTTTGTTTTCCCTGTTTTTGTCATCAATAAACCTAGTGTGTTCTGCAAGCTGTCTGCGATTGGGTTCATCCTGAAAATCATAACACTTTCTAGTCAGTTGCAAGTAGAAATTATTCTAGAAATCATATGATTGGACAAATCTATTTAGTACAGGATGAGTCATCAGTACCAAGTGAAAAACAAGCATAGTTTTAAATAGAGTACTTATTACGGAGATAATATAATTTTAAAGAATATACTTAAAGGTGTCATGACATAAAGAACCCAATTTGCCTTGATCTTTTGGTATATAAGAGGTCTTTGTACCATTAAAACGTCCTCCAAGTTTCATAGCTTAAGATGTCCTTCCCATTAGAAATGAACAATTTATTTAATCCAGCTCTAAATCCAGCTCATTGTGGATCCATGGTATGAAGTGACGTCACAGTACAAAGTGACGTACCAGTCGTTTGCATATGACCGCCTCCAGCGCAAGACAACTACGCCTCATTTCGCATCATCGCATCGTTGTCAGTGTCATGCCCACAGGTGTTCAGTCGACGTGCAGAATTCCGTTTTGTCCGCTGTGGAGTACTTGTACTGTCGAAAATACCACTCACGCAGAGATGTCTCTGCACTCACGGCCTGATCCCCTCCCCCTGTATGCCGGTACCTGTTCAGTAGGATGGAAGCTGTAACGAGTGGAAATAAGGTGTGGCCCCTTTAAGAGCTGCCTGCGCCCTGTTGAACTGTCAGCAGTCTGTATTGTATGTGCGCCTCGAACACCCCATGTATGCAGCGCCGGGTCATTTCTGTTTGATGCTCATTCTTATCCTATTTTTGTTTATCAAGTAACGCTGTAGATGCTAGAGTGTGTGACAGAAAGTTACACAAGTTCGATTGGGGAATAAAGTGCAAGTTGTGAGATGCCAATCGCCTCCGTGAGTCTGTCTGGCCTCTGTAATAACGCCATAAGCATTGCTGTTGCATCCATTCATGCTTTTTAGCTCTCGCCAACGAGTGAAAGCCTGACCGAGTGAGACTTTTGTCCGGTTCCTCACGCGGTCAGTTTCTCGTTTCCTTTTCCTTGACTCTTCCGACCGCGTTTTCTTCATCGACTCTGCCATGATTCACGTCTGAAATGCGTGCTAGTGTCTTCCATAGAGTCTGTTTCATAGATTGTTGATATATCCAGACATCCCAAGTCTCCCGGAAGTTCCGGGAGTCTCCCGCATATTGATAGCGGCTCCCTGATGCCCGCAAATTAGTTAAAATCTCCCAGAATCTAGAGCGAGCGAGCAAGAGTGCGCATGCATAGCGTGCGCACGGCAGACAGAGGGAGCGAGAGACCTTGCGTGTGTGCGCTAGTGCGTGTGATTTGTCGGGGGTGCCACCTCTCAAACTTGCATTGCTGGTTTTTCCAGCGGTGTCCACCCCCCCCCCCCCCCCCCAGCTTTGCTATAGGGATGATTCACCCTACTATGAGTTTGTTTACCATCGAAATGACTTTGAAGCTGTTATATTAAGGTACAGTTCTTGCATAGTGTACCTTTAATTTAATCGTGTGTTCTCCACATTTCAAGGATGACTGTTTTGAGAACAAGTATGATGCTGGCTTTGCCAGAAAACCTTTGCTTAAGATCAGGCCGTGCCGACTATTCTGGGCCCAACAACGACGCCACAAACTCTAAGTAATGTATTTCATCTTAAAACTACTTCTTAAAACGTTAATTGCAGATTAACATAATTATTATTATTAGTCTTTTAGAATGTGCATGTTCTTCAGGGGCCTTATGCAGCATTTATGTTCTTGCTCAGTGGGCATTGCACCAATTGCCACAAGCAGCACCTGTGAGTGTTTAAAGCAATCATAAATGTGTTTTTGATATGACATAATTTTAAGAGTATTTACAATATACATTTGTATCACCCGCTAATATAAACACCTTCGTATAAGCGAATTTTGAAAATATGTCGCCTTTCTAGTAGGCCTACACGTGATACAAAATTTTACATTTTGCCATATCAATGCTGCATCTTCAAACTTGGCCTGTGCATGCATTTTGTCCGTGGTACACCCTATCATTTAATTGAAATTAGTTAAATAATGTTCAACTGTTAGCAAATTATATGATAATTACGCAACAATAACCCGTTTTTAAGTGTCTCGGGTTACAAATGACACATTAATTCAAAATAGTTTTACACTTTCCATGTGGACACGGGCTGATCCATTCTTAGTTGTTGTTGTGATGGTTCATCTGATTCCGGCTCAAACATATAGGGTTGTATCATTCCAAGACCCATCGCCCCGCAAGCAGCAATCGGCAGCACCCGCTACTATTGTAAACAGTTCCGCAGAATCCGCACATGTTCTAACTAGGGGGCGTTAATAATTTATGCATAATCACTGACGTTAGGCAATCATAACAGTGGGCGTTAACACTGAACTCTTAAAGGGGAAACACCCCCAAAACAGATTGTTTTAATCAGAGGATGAGAAACAGGGTGGGAAAACGTCATAAATCACTAAATAAAAAAACAATTTGTCCAAAAAACTATAGTAATTCTATAATTGCACCTAAGGGAACATAATAAAACAAAAACAAAAAACCATGTCATGACCCCTTTAAGTCTGAACGGAATGTAATATTTTTGGCTGCAACTAAATTAACATTTATTAAATTTAAACGCAATCTGCACTTTTTTGACCCACTTAAGTAGGACTTAAGTACTCAATGTGTAATTTCATAACTACTTATATTGTCTTTGAATTATGGTTAAAGTGTACTGCCAAACATACTGACAAGCATTCATGGTTGAATATACTTGAAACTTGACTGTAATGCTTAAAAATATTTGTAATTACATATTTGTAACAATGAAGCAATTTAGTACAATATATTGACTTTAAATGTAGTATTGAATAACACACTATGGTAATGATTCAAATACTTTACATAAAAATAAGTGTATTATAAGATTATTAAAACTAAATGATTTAAAATATATTTAAAGTAAAACTTTTAATTTTGACAACTTAAGTTGGTTAATAAACAGTCATGTTAATGTACTCTTTTAGTAAAGATCCAATTAAGTACAACTCTTTTTCACAAGTGTACTTTTGGGTCGTTATAAATGTGTTTGTTTATATAAATGCAGATTTTATAAGCAAATTCTTAAACTATATTAGAACATCCCCGTAATATAGATTTTGAGAGGCCTATAATTTCACCAACAAATTCATGCACCTTCAAATCTTTATGTTCACTGTTCATTCGTGGTCATATCACCAGGATCATGACAATAACCGGAACAATCCATCACCACAGCAAAAAGATTAGCATATTGCTATTCTGCCTGTATGAGACCAAGCCGGCTGTAATGTGGTTTCTCCTACACTTTGCCACGCATGTAAATGCACTTTGAGTCTCATTTGCTTTCTTGTGCCGTGTGAAGTGTGTGTGGGTCTCGCCGCTCTATTAATCTCCCTCAGTGGACCTGCCCTCTGTGTCGCTCATTTCTCCCTCATTTCAAGGGGCCTTCTGACATTTTTTGCCATTATCTTTTCTGGCATATGCTGATTGTACTTATCACTCTTGACCTGTGTTTAAAACATCTATGCTGCATGTTGTGGTATTTTTCAAAAAATTTCTCCTTTTTGCTATCGAGGAATGAACCACTTTTCCCTCGATGGCACATGATGTATTAAGAAGCCTGTCACTCACAAACCTTCTCTTTTGAAAAAAAGTGCACATCTTTATTGAACCTGCACTTCAAATCTTAAAAGTATAAAAAACTTACTGAATAACTAAACTGAATAAAATCTCCTTTCTCTATGTACACTTTTCTTAACACACTTAAGTACACTTTGTTATTATGTTTTACTTTAAAATACATTTTAAGTCATTCTTTTTCTTTCATTGTGTTTATTTTTATGTGTTGAGTAACATGCTAAAGCACATGCCAATAACTTGATTATAATTTGAACTGTAGTGTGTTATTTGATATTACATTTAAAGTTACATTTAAAGTTACATTTAAAATGCATAATGCAAATGTGTAATTACAAATATATTTAAATAGGCTACATGACAAGATTGAATAGGAATAGTTAAACATAAATGCTTATCAGTAGATTTAGCAATGCACCATATTTCAAATACAATATAATTAATTATGAAATTGCATGTAAAGATACTGACGTCCTACTGTACTTAAGTGGGTCAAAAAAGTACTACTTTTTAAGTAATTGCATTTAATATAAATTTTCAATGAAGTGTCCGAAAACATTTAATTCAATTTGTGCTTAAGTATGTTCTTTTAAAGTATATTATTTCCGTAATATGTATGCTAAAGAGTTCTTCTTTTTCACAAAGGTTGGTTGGGGGGATCAGCTGTGAGCTTGAGATTAGACCATGACAAGAGCCCGATGGCCCTCTTATAGTGCAGCAGAAAGACGGTAACCCTCTGTGATCCAGTTAAAACACAGCAGGGAGTCGGGGTTACCCATCACCCCATTCCATTCAGAGACACTCCCGTAACCAATAAATGTCAGAGCTTTTTTTATTCCGTGCCACATGCTGCATTCAGCTGTGCTTCTTTCTTGCTGCATCCCAATTTGCCTACTTATATTATGCCCTAAAAGTATGTACTCCTTTTGTGTAGGAAAAGTTTATACTTTTGAGTGTGTTGCAAAAGAGTAGACGAGCTTTGGGACATACTACCACTTCATTATTGTGCTGTTGCATAGTTACGTACATTCTGTCACCGTAAATCGTCCTGTCAGTCAACCAGTAAACATCTTCATATACACATTCCACATTTTATTTTAAAGTAAATTTAGACTACTCAAAACATTCTACATATTGTACTGGAGAGAAAACGAGAACGTTTAAACAAGTAGCATGCAGGGTGTATTTTTATTTTTAGCATAATGGGTGTATTTACAGTAATAGTTAATGGGCAAACATATCTGTTTTGCTATTGTGCTATTTGTACTGTTATATAAGTTGACAGAAATTATGCAGATGAAATATTGCACAGATACCATTAAAAATTTTTTTTTCATTAGGTTTAAAGTTAATTGTTAATAACTCAATCCCTTAACCGCCAGTCTCACGCACATCCACCATATTTGTAGTTGTTTTTAATCGTGTTTGTAGTTCTGAACTGAATCCTTCTCCAAAGCGCAATGGGTAATATTACCATTAGCATGTGCACGGATACACACTTAAAAGAAATATACCGAAAATAGATCATCCGGGGACTTTTGGTCTTTGGGATACGCTTATTCTAATCTCACATATTGTTTAGGATGGAGGGTATGCATATTGGGAGGCAAGGATTGTCTCTGACTGTGTGCTAGCTTAGGAATTGTGCACTCTTAAAAAGCCAGGCATACTTTTTTGTTGTCCCTCATGCTTTTTCCCTCCTCTCTGTTTCCCGAGAACGTTTTTCATGTGCACTTTGTTTTTCAATATTGACTTTGTCCTCCATTTAAAATTTGAAGCTCTTTTGCAAATATTCATAAGCCGCATTCATAGACCTTTAATCATGGCTGTCAAACTCAGTTCCTGAAGGGCTACCGCCCTGCAGAGTTTAGGGGCACGTTTAAACCACACCATTATCAACTAAAAACTGAAAACTTTTAATGCGTTTCGGCCGTTCATTTACACTCCAACAATGTTTTGGGGGTCTGAAAATGCAAACTTTTAAAAACGGATTTCAAAATGCAAGTTTTTGAAAACGGTATCGTTATTGTCTCAGTGTAAACTAACAAAAAAACACGAAATTGTGAAGATGGTGACGTCATGTGCATGCATATTACGTGTTCAGTCTGTAGGCGTGTTGTATTTCTTTAGCAAGTGACATTGCCAACTACTGCCCTGGGAGCATAATACAGTGTTTTTAGCCTTTTTTTTGCGGATCTGTGTGATGTTTGTACGTGAAAAACGCTAAATAAAAAGTTTTTAGTACAGTGTTGTCATGTAAAGGTACCCTAAATGAGAGGTAACACAAGGGGCAGGTGTGGGTAAATCAATTAACAGATCTGTAACCATAGTAACAACTGATCAGGAACTAAACAATCAAAGAAACTAAACAAAGAGCCACACTGAACAAAATGGGACAATATATACACTATGGACAAAAGTATTCAGACATCCCTCTTAATTCTTGAATTCAGATGCTTCAATCGGACTCATTGCCATAGGCATATAAAATCAAACACCTAGCCATAAAATCTGCATTTACAAACATTTGTGGAAAAAATGGTTCGTTCTGAAGAGCTGAGTGAATTCAAGCTTGGCACTGTGATAGAATGCCACCTTTGCAATAAGTCAGTTCGTCAGCTTGTGACATTTTATTTCTGCTAGAAATTCCACTGGCAACTGTAAGTGGTATTATTGGAAATTGGAAGAATTTAGGAACTGCAGCAACTCAGCCACAAACTGGAAGACAACGTAAAGTCACAGATTGACCGATCTGGGTCAATTGGTGCTGAGGCGCATAGTGGGTAAAGTCTTCAACGCTCAGCTGATTCCATAGCTGAAGAGTTCCAAACTTCCACTGGCATTAATGTCAGCACAAAAACTGTGCGGCGGGAGCTTCATGGAGTGGGTTTCCATGACCGAGCCGCTACATGCAAGCCTCACATCACCATGTACCCTACAATGCCAAGCTTTGTAGGTGTAAGGTGTAAAGCACTTCGCCACTGGACTCTGAAGCAGTGGAAACGTGTTCTGTGGAGTGACGAATCACGCTTCTTTGTTTGGCAGTGTGATGGGTGAGTCTGGGTTTGGAGGATTCTAGGAGAACGTTACCTGCCTGACTGCATTGTGATCTATAAAGACATGGTTGGATGAGTTTTGGTGTGGAAGAACTTGACCCACACAGAGCCCGGACCTCAACCCCATCGAACACCTTTGGGATGAACTGGAATGGAGATTGCGAGCCAGATCTTCTCGTCCAACATTAGTGCCTGACCTCACAAATGCTCTACTGGATGAATGGGCAAAAATTCCCACAGAAACACTCTACAATCTTGTGGAAAGCTTTCCTAGAAGAGTGGAAGCTGTTATAGCTGCAAAGGGGTTATAGCTTATAGCTTATAGTTTGTTATAGCTGCAAACTCCATATTACTGTTTTTAGAATGTGAAATGATTAGGGGTCCCAATACTTATGTCCATAGTGTGTGTGTGTGTGTGTGTGTGTGTGTGTGTGTGTGTGTGTGTGTGTGTGTGTGTGTGTGTGTGTGTGTGTGTGTGTGTGTGTGTGTGTGTGTGTGTGTGTGTGTGTGAGAGAGAGAGAGAGAGAGAGAGAGAGAGATGCCTGTTATGATACTGTAGAGGCGTTTAACTGTGGACTAACGGCACCATTGTAACCAGCCAAACCTTGAACCTTTTGCTGGAAGGTTATCATATCATACATAATCACCTTTGGCTAAATATTTCATAAAGAAATGCTCAAGCTCTGAGGCATGTATAGAATGTGTGAATGTTTTTCCAATTCTGTGGAAATCTGTTGCACTTTCTGTGGAGTTCTGCGTGAGATGATTCCATGTGGGCCATAAGAGAAGAGGGTTAGTCTGTGAAGTTGACTAGTAATCTCAGCCCTCACGATGGCAGCAGGTCTTTAGAAATGCTGTTGCAGGGGAAGGGGGCTCAGATGGGTCAGAGAAGGGGGGGGACGCCGCCTGAAGAGCTAAATGAGGAGCAGGGGGAGGGAGAGGAGAGGGTTAGTAGCTGAGCTCATGGGCACTAATTTAGACATCTTCTTTTGCTGTTCATTTGATGTCCATTAATCTGCTGGCAGCAGACTTTATATTAACTTAATTAACAGCCAATGTGAAGGGCCAGGAGTCTTTGGCAAATCCTAACATTTTGATGTTTTCTTACGTTGGAAATGATCATTTATTTGGAGAAATGTTAAATGTTTTAATATTAAAACACTTACCATTAAGACAACAATAACAATAACACGTTTATTTATGTATTTGTTTGCTTTCAAGATGTACACTCTCTTGTGTAAATAAATGTGCAACAATTTGATAACATTTTAGTTCGATGATGATCCACTTTACACTCTTAAAAAATGCTGGGTCAAATTTGGGTCAAATATGGACAAACCCAGCCGTTGGGTAACATTTTTCAATTTAAAATGTTAACCCAACGGTTGGGTTCGTCCATATTTGACCCAAATTTGGGTTAAAACAACCCAGCATTTTTTAGTGCTGTAAGTAACTTTGCAACTGCATGTCTCATTAGAGTATTAAACTTTCTGCTTAATATCTTCTACCACTTTATTTTGATGCTCCCTCAACAGATATATATATATATATATATATATATATATATATATATATATATATATATATATAATTGGTATTGTTATTATCTTAAAGTACACTCTAAAAAATGCTGGGTTGTTTTATCCCAATTTTGGGTCAAATATGGACAAACCCAGCCGTTGGGTTACTTTTTTAAATTACATTTTTAACCCAACGGTTGGGTTTGTCCATATTTGACCCAAAATTGGGTTGAAACAACCAAGAATTTTTTAGAGTATATATATATATATATATACTTTATTGATACTCTAAGATACTAATATGCATACTACTATCTAATATCCTCTTAATGTCTTTCTCAGACTCATTATTAGTTTGCATGGAATACTTGTAATAATAACAATACCAATATTTCCAGCCTCCTGTAGTAGAATTTCACTCTCGGAAGACCATTGTGTGTGCTCAAAGATTACAATTCAGGATTTATGTCAGGCCCTCAATCCCTGTAAAATCCACAGGGATACAAAGGGATCATGTGGAATCAGTGGACAAAGTTTATGTAGCTGCCCACCTCTTGGCCTTTGGCTCTTGATCCTGTGAGCTTGTACTGGTTTGAGGCTTCCACTGCTTAATTAAACAGAGTGGACCATGTTGCTGAAAGCTGTAGCATGAGAAAACACATCCACCGACTCGTTTACTGAGGATCAACATGATGTAATTTCCGAAAAACTGCTTTGTGTGCTCTGCAAAAACCTCAGAGTATTTCATTTGGAAACATTGTGGTCACGTTTTGGCAAAGCTTTACTTTAGTTTCAACTAGTAGATTAAAGACAGATCAGACCATTTCCCATTGAATGAAACGACGTGTCTTTATTCAATGAAATGTTGGGTGTTGCTCATCTTCCTCCAGAATGGCAATCATAATCATAATTATTAGGCCACTCTCTAATCACCGTAATTATAATCTTCCGTAATTATACAGCTACAGATTGTGACAACACAATGGAACCAGGAAAAATTTCCATTACTGTAAACACATACTCTAATTATTATCCAAATAAATGAAATCAAGAACACTGATTATGGTGTCAGGAGGCTTTTCATGGTTCAGCCTAAATGCAGATGTCTCAATTTTATTTTAAGGATCGCCATGTTTTCTTAGAAACACTACTACAATTACAACACCTCTGCTTTTATTGTTGTCATGTACACAAAGCGTAGATGGAGAGGTGTGATATGTTATTGTAGGTTATTGTTACCTGCATGTGATCTGGAGACATGCTGGTCCCTGATAAACAAGCAGTTGTAGGGCGTGCAGGGTCATTGGGTTCAGGCACATCGTGGCAAATCCACTTGTTTTTTGAACATGTCAAATATGGAAGTGCTAAAATGTGTGCGCTGCTCCTCCACACAGAGCGCATGTAAACCGATGCCTTTGGCGGAAAAACAACTGCCTTAAAAATTCCCCGAACAACACTTTTTTTTTTCCTGTCTTGTTTGGTAGGATTTTTTTTTTTTTTTTTTTTTTCAGTGAAACACTTATACTGTATTTTTCTTTTTTCAGTTTGTAAACAGAAAAATACTCAGGAGTTGCAAGAAAAAAAGTTTGCTTTTAGTAGGGAGATTTTTGCTACTTTTATATTAATAGGACCAATTGTGAAAAAAGTTCACTATCACATTATGTTTAAAAAGAGCACTTAACAGAAAAAAAAACTAATATATATATATATATATAAATTACAGCATATTTCTAAATGAATAGATGCAAGTATAGGCTACTCAAAGATCTGGGCCAAAAACTCAAATATTTTTTTCTTAATAACTTTTTAATAACTGTTTGTACTGTTTTGTCAGATAATGACTTGATGATAAACTGTAAAAAGAAATTCTGTTAAATTTACAGTAAAAAAAAAAAAAAAAAAACCTAGCTGCTGTGGTTGCCAGAAATTAACCGTAAAAATACAATAGCAACATTTTAGGTTTTACAGAATTGACAGTAAAAAACGTATTTCCTTCCACCAACCTATTGAAGTACTAATATCTTTTTTGTACCTTTTATAATACACTGACAACCACCAAAAAACAGATGATGAGGAGAAAGTCACATGACGAACTGTTATTTCAATGAAAACACATCAAATGCCAAGTGTCATGCAGGGAATTCTGGGAATGTCAATTTATGATTTTTCATTGTAAATAACAACGTTCTTTTTCACTTCCAATTTTTTTTTAATTTAACAATATTTTACCGTAAAATTACATTAAAGGGATAGTTCACCCAAAATGAAAATTCTGGGGTTAATTACTTACCTTCATGTCGTTCCAAACCCATGAGACTTTCGTTCATCTTCGGTACACAAATAAAGGCAAGTTCGATCTTCGATCAGATAATTTAGACTAAACCACTCAATTCTTATGGACTTACTTTTTGAAGCATCAAAGTAGTTGTGTAGCTGTCAAAAGGAAGAACAGAAAGCTCTCAGATTTCATCAAAAAGATCTTCATTTGTGTTCCGAAGATGAACGGAAGTCTTACGGGTTTGGAACGACATGATGGTGAGTAATTACTGACAGAATTAAAATTTTCGGGTTAACTAACCCTTTAAGTGTAGGTGTATTCACTGTATATAGTAAGGCATCTTAATGTTAACCAATTAACAGGTTTTTACTGTAGCATTTTTACAGTTAAAATAAAATAATTTTACAGTGGGAATGACCGCAGACAAACCTGCACCGTACAGACGTTACACAAGGCTTATTCCTAATTTAAACCTTCAGTTCTTCTGAGTCCTCACTTACAGTCCACGGTCAGTGAATGTGGATGTTGAGATATCTCTCTATTCCACAATGCGTATAATGCAGTATGCTGTGGGCCTTTACATAGAGAGAGAGAGAGAGAGAGAGAGAGAGAGATAGAGAGAGTTAAGGACATGTGAGGGAAAGGTTTTGGGGAGCCAGCACCTGGTCGGTGAAGTGGAGCAAGCAGGAGAGAGCAGTGAGCTCTGGGAAACAGATCACTACCTCGGAAAAGGAAGGTAATGCTGATGTGAACACGCTCACCTGGGGACGACATAAATCACTGATCGGCCAGAGGAGCAGACAGCAGCTGAATACACAGGAAGAGATAGAGAGGAAAATGAAGGGAGAGGATAAGAGTAAAAAGAGTGAACTAAAGAAAGAAAGAAAGAAAGAAAGAAAGAAAGAAAGAAAGAAAGAAAGAAAGAAAGAAAGAAAGAAAGAAAGAAAGAAAGAAAGAAAGAAACTGAATGCGTGTCAGCTTTGTCTCCGATGCCTATCCTTAATTGTCCTCATTAAAAATAGAGGACAGTTGTGCTGATGTCATGAACACTCATTGAACTCTTTTGAACTCCCCTTCACCTTCATCTTCATCTTCTTCATCTTCATCTTCTTCATCTTCATCTTGTGACAGCTGAATTAATGTTTTATGTTTGTCACATGACAACACACTATTACATAATACTCTGAAACATTATTTGTTGCATGTTGTATACCATTTCACACAGTATTCGTGAAAAAAAAAATAGTAGGCAGTATGCACTGTGTACTGGGCAGTAAGTTAGTGTGCCATTCCGAACACAGCCAATGGCTGCATCCAAAATCACATACTTCCCTACTATATAGTAAGTGAGAAACAGTATGTGACAAAAGAAGTATGTCTGAATTCACAGTACTCAAAAAAACAGGAGGCAAAAAGTACCCGGATGACCTACTACTTCGGGCGAGATCCTGAAGTGTGCAGACGATGGACACTTTACTTTCCCATGAGGCCACAGGAGAGGATTTGTGAATGACAGTGAAGCAACGTAACTGACACTGGTACTGTAGGTCGTATGGTAATGAAAGCACGGCGGATGTAGTACGTTCAAATTACATTCATACTACACACATTAATATATAGATTGTACTTTTTTTTAGTAGTCATGAAGTAATTACTAATTCAAAATAAGTACCTACTCAAGAGAGTATGTGATTCCAGATGCAGCCGGTGTTTCTGACCGTCAGCGGGGCGGGGTTTGGGGAGGGGCCAATTGTTATTATTTTGCCTACTGTATGTCATAATATGATGTAAATCCGGCTCTGGAGTAAATACAAAAATATAACACTCCGAGTTGGATAATAATAATAAACAAATGAACAAATGAAATGTTGAGCCAATTTCTCTGCATGTGTTTGTTTGGGGAGCATGTACCACCCCTGAGTGCTAAAACACGGCCCACAGTGACTTGATTTTACAAGCATGTCTAGTGCTAAATAACCCCTCTTGTCATGTCAAACTCCGAGAAAATGGCCAATGTTGCGACACAAATGGCTCATAATTGCGCTTCAGAAGTGGGGTTTTGCATTTACTCTTATTGACTTTTGGCCAATAACACAGTCAATGGCACTGCCTGGGTATCCATTTCCACCGTCAATTACTCAGGACAAGAGCGTGGCGTAGTATTAATGCTGGATGGAGGATTCAATAAATCAAATGCATGAAGCAATTTTCCAAATGTAATTCTGCAAAATACTGTGTTTGATTTGCGTTCTTGTTTACCACTAACTCAGTTCCACATATTTTCGGTAGTGCACATTGTATTCCCTGGTATAATATATTCCACGGCACATTGTGTTCAATGCATTATTAGTAGCAGTTTGTGTGTTAAATGAAAAAAAATTAAAAGGACACCCTTTCCGCCATTATTCAAAGGGGCTTTCTGAACGAATGAGAATTTATGGTTCATAAATCACATTAATGAGGACGATTAGTTTGCACTTCTCTCCCCCCCCCCCACCACCACTTCCATATGCATGGTGCTTGGCTGCTGGAATATAAAACAAATGGCATGAGACCAGTTATTCTCAAAAGCACAATATCACTGCTCTTCTATCACCAGGTTGAAATGGCAGCCATTTATAATTAATCCATCCCGCTTTATTTCCTCGCTTCGCATTCCATTGTCAGTCTGGGATTCACACACACACACACATATACAGTAGAAGGATTGCGCAGTGTGTTGGAGGTCAGATGTATAGTACCTCTGAGGTCGTAGGTTGCCTGCGGGCTGCTGTTGTAGATAAGAGACAAAGGAGACACATGGAGAGTTTTTTCTGCTGATAACTCTCCTCTCTGCCTCCATACTGAAGAAGTGGTGATAAATGTGTGCCCGACATCCACAGGCAACATCCACTGTGCCTGGAATACCAGCTTCAACCATATAGAAACATGTCTGCTCTATGACTTTAGTAATAAATATTAGTATCGGTGAAAAGCAGTTACAGTATGGAAATATTGCATGTAAAGCTTTGTTGGCGCTAAGGTTACACTTTATTTTTAGGTAACGTAGTTACATTTTAGGCCTACTACTCAAATAAGTAATATTAATTAACTATGTATTGAGTTACGGTTAGGGTTTGGTTTAGGGTTAGTTACTTGCAATTATGCATAATTTACTGTTATTACCATAGTAAATGAGGAAAAATAGCTCATTAATTAAGCTAAACCATAGTAAACCATACATGTAATGTGTAACTACGTCACCTTAAATGTGTTACCGGCACTAATAATATTAATAATACTTTTTAAAATTATTATTTTTATCATTTTATTTAATTTTATCCTTAATTTAATTGTAAAGTCTTGCGCTAGACAGCTGTAGCCACTTTTGTTTTCACAGGGAATTATTCCCATTCATCCAGAATCAGAATTCTCTTATTTGATCCTCTTCTTCTCATGTGGATTTTGTTTTGTAGCTTAATTAACGAGCTATTTTTCCTCAATAAAGTGCTTACAAAAAGATAATTGTGACTTTATGAACAGTTTCTTGAGCAGCAGATGGTCTTCTGCAGGCCTGCCATGTTAAATTAGTGATGACGATGTCTCTTTATGTGCTCTCTACTGTGGCAACCCATAAAAATCCTCATTAGGCCACTAATTAATAGTATCTTTCTCCCAGATTTAAGCCCTGTTCCTTTTTTTTTTCTTTTTCTTTTTTTGAAATTAGTGCAAAAAAATATGTTAAACGTGCTTTTAACTTAAAATAATTGCATTAGTAGTTATAATCATTATGGTCATTTGTATTTACGGGTAATTAAATACCTATAAAAAAATGGCACAAGATTTTTGGCCTCAACTTACAAGGGTTCCTGGCAGTTTAAAACACAATAAAACTCCATTCACGTAATCCTCCCGGTTTATTATTATTATTTTTGAACAAATTATGTCCTACTGTGCCACCAGTAATCCAGCACATCAAGTATCGGTAGCTTGAGGGCTTTAATTACATGCACAAATAATGAGCCGGCAAAGTGTGGGGATTAACATGTTTGCTTGAAAATGTTGGTTTTGTTTTGAAATGTTCTCTTGGATGTGTTCCAGCGCACAGTGACTTTACATCTGCTGGCAGAGATACAGCGCTGCCTGTGGAGGTGCATCTATTGGCTCAAGGAAAGTATGGGCAATAGTCTTCTGTGAGGTCTGTGGTTGGTGTGGTTATTGCTTATGCTCTGCATTACAAGATTCAGTAATTGTACTGTTGTTGTTACATGTAGTGGTTGAAGCAAGGATGAAGCAGGATCCATACGCAGCACACTTTATTAAATAGACATAAAACTTAACGAACGGTACTCAGGAACAAGATTACAAGACCAGAAACAGCCACATACACATAAACAATCAAACAAGAACTCACAAAGACAGGGCTGAAACACAAGGCTTAAATACAAGGGATAAACGAGCTAGACAAGATAACAAGGGGGCGTGGTAATCAGAAACACCTGTGAACAATGATCAGACAATTAACAAGACACATGGCAAACAGTGAATCACATGACAGACAAGAACAAGGAACAAGACACAAAACCCACACCGTGACATAGCCCCTCCCCTATGGGCGGCTCCCGACGCCCGTCAAAACAAAACCACAAAAGTTCAGGAGGGTGGTGAAGCGGAGGCGGTCTTGGGGGAGGGACGGAGGGCCAGGTCCGCACTGGGAACCGGGACCAGGATGTAGGCAAGGCGGGCCTGGATCGTGAAGCGTGGGCGACCAGTGCGGAGCAGGATCTGCAGACGACTAGGGCGGAGCAGGCAGTGCAGGCGGCCAGGGCGGAGCAGGATCTGCAGACGACCAGGGCGGAGCAGGACGTGCCGGCGACCAGGGCGGAGAAGACCCCTCGGGCGGCCACGGCGGTGAAGACCCCTCGGGCGGCCACGGCGGTGAAGACCCCTCGGGCGGCCACGGCGGTGAAGACCCCTCGGGCGGCCACGGCGGTGAAGACCCCTCGGGCGGCCACGGCGGTGAAGACCCCTCGGGCGGCCACGGCGGTGAAGACCCCTCGGGCGGCCACGGCGGTGAAGACCCCTCGGGCGGCCACGGCGGTGAAGACCCCTCGGGCGGCCACGGCGGTGAAGACCCCTCGGGCGGCCACGGCGGTGAAGACCCCTCGGGCGGCCACGGCGGTGAAGACCCCTCGGGCGGCCACGGCGGTGAAGACCCCTCGGGCGGCCACGGCGGTGAGTTCTTCTGTTACATGTAGTGGTTGAAGCAAGGATGAAGCAGGATCCATACGCAGCACACTTTATTAAATAGACACAAAACTTAACGAACGGTACTCAGGAACAAGATTACAAGACCAGAAACAGCCACATACACATAAACAATCAAACAAGAACTCACAAAGACAGGGCTGAAACACAAGGCTTAAATACAAGGGATAAACGAGCTAGACAAGATAACAAGGGGGCGTGGTAATCAGAAACACCTGTGAACAATGATCAGACAATTAACAAGACACATGGCAAACAGTGAATCACATGACAGACAAGAACAAGGAACAAGACACAAAACCCACACCGTGACAGTTGTAATGCCGAATGGACCCAATGCATTGTATTCTGACACTTTTTTTTTGCCCCACTTAAATAGGACTTAAAGGGATAGTTCACCTTAAAATGAAAATTCTGTCATCATATACTCACCCTCAAGTTGTTTCAAGCCTGTATGAATTTCTTTCTTCTGCTGAACACAAAGGAAGATATTTTGAAAAATGTCGGTAACCAAACAGTTAACTGGTCCCATTGACTTCCGTAGTATTTTTTTTCCTACTATGGAAGTCAATGGGACCAGTTAAACATAATTTAAAACCAGTTAACTGTCTGGTTACTGACATTCTTCAAAATATCTTCCTTTTTTTTCAGCAGAAGAAAGAAATTCATACAGGTTTGAAACAACTTGAGGGTGAGTAAATGATGACAGAATTTTCATTTTAAAGTGAACTATCCCTTTAAGTACATATTCATATGTAAGTTCATAATTACTTTTATTTTATTTGAAATACGGTTAAAGTGAACTGTTGTAGGACTGACAAACATTTTTTAGTAAACTATACTTTGTAACTTACTATTTACTAGTAAACTAGTATAGTAAATATACTATATTACTAGTAAAGTACTTATAGTAAATATACTGTCATTTCTATTGAAACGTGTCTTGTATTGAAATATATTTTTAATTACACATTTGTAATGATGAAGTTGCAATTTAGATCATTTAAAACATTAACTTTCAATGTAATATCACATAACACACATAAATGATAATCACTTGAAAATTACAATTACATGTGCATTACTATGTTAGTCAACTCATCAAAATAAGATTTTCTTCTTGAAAGCACAACATAAGATGATTAAAACATGCTTTAAAATTTACTTTAAAGTGAATCTTTTAATTTGACATTATTACAACGTGCACTTGTTAAAAGTGTACTGAAGTGCGTTAAGGAACATAATCATGATAGTGAATTCTCTTGAAATTACCGTTTATTTCCTTATTATTTGCAGGTACAGTTTTTTTTATAAGTACAATTGAAATGCACTTCTTTTTCACAATGAGAAATTAACTTCTAAAAAGTAAAAAAAGTAAAAAAAAAACACGTTTAATCTTGTTAAATGGTGTTAAAATTGGGAAATCTGAAATAAAGTGTCTGATTTTTGTTCTTTTGAGATCTTTCTAGTGAATTGTTTTACTGAATTGGTTGTATGATTGTAGGAGACTCTCTACATTTATGGGGCCTCTGTGTCATTTTCGACTAACCCTTCAAAGCTACATACTCATTATAACTGCAAGTATTCAGAATGTCTGCTTTTGTGTTCCACATAAGGCATGAGGGTGAATAAAAGATTTTTGGTGAATTATTCCCTTTAATCAGATTTTCACCTTTTTGGTTAGTGCCATGACTACAATTGTTCTTCTGATTATTTCATACACTTGTTTTTGTTTAAATTTTGCTATCTTAAAGTGTGCTTCCTTATCAGTCTCGAACCAGAAGTCTTATGAGGTCTATTCCCGTCTTCCTTAACCAAAATAACGAGAAAGGCCATAATTACAGAGTTTGCAGCAGGATAGTAGAAAATGAACTCGGCGCAAAACTTTCTGTAGTCCCATTAATGGAGAACGTTGTAATTAGCTCCTCGCAGCATCTCTCCTGCAGCAGCCTATATGACTTATTCATTGCTGTTTTCTTGTCCGTGTTTTAAAGGAGCGGCTGATATGGGGCTGATTCTTCTCAGCAATCGAGCTATACTTCCCTCTGATCTTCAAGCGGTAAAAATCAACTGCATCATTAAGTGCCTGCCATTTCATCAAAGTGGGAGTCAAGCAGAAAGACTCTGAGGGCATGTAATCAGTCTGAGGGAATACACTTCTGTTTATTCCAAACAAAATGAAATTATGCCAGACTGTCTGGCTGATGTTTATAGGAACACTAGGTACCAATGGTGGCATCGTGTTTACAAAACAACTACGCTAAAACAGATGAAGGCCGCACTCGCAATCGGAGCAAAACCACCCATCTAAATTCTGACTTCCAGGCAGTTTCAAAACTCTGTGATTATAGGGTGTGCATTTCATGTTTTTCTTTCTCTCTCCTAAGTTCTCTCCAATATGTGACTATAAGGAAAGCAGAAGTTTAACTGTGGCGTTAACTGACAAATGCTCATCTCCTGTATGCATATCCAATTAATCTCCAATTAAGACCTCACATATCTTACCAGAGATGACATGACCTTCATTTGAACCTGATGCAGTTGAGATGCATGCGACTCTGCATTAGGAATGAGCCAGTTTGGTTACTTGCGGTGTCACAGTTTATTTTTTGTTGAAGGTTAGTGACCCTTCTAAGTGAAAAGTAGGGGACTTTTAAGCTGTGATGAATTTTTTAGACAATATATTTGAATAATTTATTATGTCAGAAGAAGCAAATCAATAGAAGTCAAAGAATTGCCTCAGAGTGACTTGTTAGGGCCCAAGCCTTGAAAAGGCGAAGGCCCTATTGTTTTCCATGGGATTATTATTTATTCTTCTTCTTTATTATTATTATATTACTACCTTTTGGGCACTTTTGGGGGCCTTAACGTGCTCAAAAACTCTTGAAACTTTGCACAAATGTCAGAACCTGCGGCCATTAGGGCCCGACTGAAGCTGGGACCCGGGCGTGGCAGGGGGGCTCGCCAGCGCCCCCTGGAATGGGATTCAAAAACATGTCCATATCTCAAACACGCTTGCATGTAATAATATGAAACTCGGTACACGTATAGATCTCATCGGGCCGAACAACTTTCGTGCTCTAAGTTTTACGCCAGTCCAACAGGAAGTCGGTTATTATGGGCTGTATGGAAACGCATGTTCTGGCATTTGAAACACTTGTCCTAGAGAATTCATCGGATGACCACGAAACTCGGTGTGCATGAAGTCAAGACATGGAGGATGATAAATTGCGAGGGGATTTTTGATATCTCGAACGGTTTGGCCGTGGCGAGGAAACGAATTTATGGCGAATATTGGAAACAGGAAGTGTGTTATAACATCCTCATACATTAATTGATCTTGATGAAACTTCAGCAGTGTGTTCGTTGTAAGAGGCCGATCACATGGATGTGACTATTGTGAGTCAAAGTTATAGCGCCACCAACTGGCAGCAGGAAGTGTGTCACTTTTAAAATGCTTTGAAATCACCCTCTTATTTTTACCCGATTTGCTTCAAACTTCATCTGTATAATGTAAACACACGGCAGATGTAGACCTGTGAAAGAATTATTGATATCTTAAATACTGTTGCCATGGCAACGCTTTAAACTTTTATATTCTTTTTGGGTGCATTTGAGGCTCTTAACATGCTTCAAATTGCATGAAACTCAACATGCATATCAGATTTATTAGGTACTAGGCATGTGTGAAGTTTCAGAAACGGGCGCGGTGGAGGGGCTCAGTAGCGCCACCTTTAGTCAAAAATGGGGTATTAGTTTTACCTACAATAACAAAAATCGGTATTTATATTTATCTCCCCGAGCCGGACAACTTTCTAATTTACAGTCATTAGCTCCGACCAACAGGAAGTCAGATATTTTGGTTTGAATGTGATTTGATGGGAATTTTGCCAGTCTCTCTCAGTGTCTGTGTGTGTGAGAGAGGAGGGGGGCTTTATTTTAACCCTTTCTCTGCTGTGTGGGACTTCTCGGGCACTTTTGGGGCCCTTAACGTGCTTGAAAACTCATGAAACTTTGCACACAGGTCAGAACCTGCGGCCATCAGGGCCGGCCTGAAGCTGGTACCCGGGCGTGGCAGGGGAGCTCAACAGCGCCCCCTTGAACGTGGTCCGAAAAACTTGGTCCATATATCAAACACGTTTGCATGTAATAATATGAAACTCGGTACACATATAGATTTAATCGGGCCGAACAACTTTCGTGCTCCAAATTTTACGCCAGTCCAACAGGAAGTCGGCTATTATGGGCTGTATGAAAATGCATGCCCCTGGAATTTGATATACTCCTCCAAGAAAAATTATCCTATCGCCACCAAACTCGGTCAGCATGAAGTCAAGACATTGAGGACGCTAAATTGCGGACAGATTTTTGATATCTCGAACGGTTTGGCCGTGGCGAGGAAACGAAGTTATGGCGAGAAAAGAAAAACACAATGTGTTATAACGTCTTCATACATTTATTGATCTTGATGAAACTTCAGCAGTGTGTTTGTTGTAAGAGGGCGATCACATGGATGTGACTATTGTGAGTCAAAGTTATAGCGCCACCAACTGGCAGCAGGAAGTGTGTTACTTTCAAGATACTTTTGACTAAAGTGGGTGGGTTATTTTTACCTACAGTCACAAAACTCGGTCTCTATATTGTGCTTATCGATCCGGACAACTTTCTCATTTACAGTCATAAGCTCCGACCAACAGGAAGTCAGATATTTTGGTTTGAATGTGGTTTTGTCTCTCTCTGACAGAGTTCCCCCTGCCATTCTCTGTGTGTGTGTGTGTGTGTGGGGGGGGGGGAGGGAGGGAGGGAGGGCACACACACAGACAGCCCCCCCCCCCTTTTCTGTGTGTGTTTGGAGGGAAGCAGAAAGACTCACACTGATGCAAGCTCTAAAGCAGACTTCTTCTCGACAGTCAAAGCGGTGTTACGTTATTGCCCGTCGTGCACAGGAACCCGAAAGGCAACGGGGTGGCGGCTTTTTATATATATATATATATAAATATAAATAAATATAGCTGCAAGCAGCGATGGAGGGCCCAAGCCGGTGGCAGCGCCAGCCCGGTGCCTTTAGTGTAACTAAAGGCACCAGGGTGGCGGTGCCACCGGCTTGGGCCCGTAATCGCTGCTTGCAGCTATATTTATTTATATTTATATATATATATATATTTATACTTGTGACCTCTTCTCAGATTTCCCAGGGGTCTCTTGCTTCCTTTCCATGCTTGGTGTCACATCGCTTTAATTAATGTCTAGTAGATGTTTTCCTTATATTGTATTTTTTATTTTTTTTGTCAGTCCTGTCAAATATTCACCTTTCCTTTCAAATTCCAACCAAAAGAAATTTAAGCAGAGAAATACTTAAATAAGGAGACATAACTATTGAATGGGAAAATAAATTGCTTTCTAAATTAGAAATAAAACATAAAGGCATTTTGTCTTCATAAATGAACAATTTGCGCATAAAGGCAAAATAAAAGTGTGAATAAACTGACTGTATCCAATCATGAAAACAAGTGCTCAGTTTTTTCAGCTCTATTGTGTGGAAACTGTATTTAAATTGGTAAAAAAAAAATCTGTTACAGAGATAACCATTACGTGCTTGTCAAACATCGAAATACTATAAGTAATATTAAGTTTATACCCATGATGTGCTGTTAAATGTTATGTGTCCATCCATCCATCCATCCATCCATCCATCCATCCATCCATCTATCCATCCATCCATCCATCCATCCATCCATCCATCCATCCATCCATCCATCCAATCTGTCTGTCTGTCTGTCTGTCTGTCTGTCTGTCTGTCTGTCTGTCTGTCACAACAAAACCACATGAATAATATATGGTACATTTTATGAAGCAACGCAAGTGTTTTGTTTGCACAAAAAAACACATAATTTACCATTTTATTTACAAAATATTAATCTATAACGTGCGTTCACACAACAACTGACTACTCTCGCATCAACACAACACGTATATCTTGTGAACATGCGTTGGAGATTAATATTTTGTAAATAAACTGGTAAATTATGTTTTCACTCGCGTCACAACTGAGCTAAACCACTGGAGTCACATGGATTACTTTAATGCTGTCTTTACTACCTTTCTGGGGCTTGAAAGTGGTAGTTGCATAGGCTGTCAATGGAGGGACAGAAATCTCTGTTTCAAAGATGATGGTGTTCCTTTACAATCATCAATGCTGTATTATTAAAATCGAATTATTGTAGCACTATTGCCCATTTACAGTTGTTCACATGTGACATGTTACGTATACTGTAGGATAGAATATTCCCAATGAGTTCCCCACATCACTTAATTGATGACTATCATGATGTGTTAAAAAATAGCATGTACATTTATATTTGATGTCCCTGTTTGCATTTGATACCTCAGAAACCTCAAATTGTCAGTGAAATGTCCCGTAAGGAGCCGATGATAGAATGGAAGCAGTGTCTGTAGTGGTGTATTAATATTCAGCCTCTCCCGCAAACACGTCTAGAAGCTCCTCCCATAACCAGTGTGTAATCTGACACAAGGCTCAAATGAAAAGAAAGTGGCTGCAATTATTCTGAAAGATTAATTGTCTTGCACATGTTCACTCACAGGCTCAAATCGAGGCATGCGGCACACACGTCCCCACAAACAAACCACAGCCTCCTCGTTCCCCTGGCCTTTTTGTTTGTGGGAGAAGATAAATATCCTCATAACAGAAAAGGCCCTGCTCCTGATGCATTTTCAACAGTCCACTGCTTCAATTACATGTATTTACTTACAAGTCAGAATTTATTTTCTGCTCGGTGCAGTCCGATTTGTTTTCACACGTAAATGGAAAGGTCTCCGGCACTATTGTGCAGGCCATATTTTAATACGGCGCCGCCAGTGTCAATTACCACAACTTTTTACATGCAAATGCCTTAATAATTCAGGGTCCTGCATGGACGCTTTCACACCCCGTAACCGCAACTTTATACCTGCGTTGGACTTTATGAGAAAAGGCTACTCGGTTGTTGCCATGGAGATACACTGACTATCATTCTTTCGCAGGGTAATTTGAAGGGATTCTTGTAAAGTAATACACTATAATTTATGATGGAATTTTTCCAGCTGCCGAATATGTCTGCTGATAAATGAGGTGGATAAATGTGGGAACTGCGTTTGTTGAGCTCGGCCAGATTCTTGACGATTGACTGGCGGTGTATGCTACTATTGGCCACAGCCATTGGCGTCTGGGCCTTCATTTCCAACTGCCGCTATGAGCCAACCGGTGTTTCAGTGTGTCAACCTGCTTATTCCTTCTTGCCATATAGTCCATTCTTTTCAGTGTCTTAATCTGAATCTCGCACTTCACACAAAGTACAGCACTTATTACCCCCGATCTCCTCTCCAACTCACAACTTTATTTGGCGGCTATAGATTGATTAGCCAATAGTTCATTTTCAGACCACTTTGTTTAATTGCAAGACTTAATTTGGTTGAGACGAATTGGGGGAGAACAGAAAGAGAGAAATAGAGGGGGGGGAGCTTGCAAAATCCAAAACGTTAAATATTGGAGTAGTTGCCGGAGGGCTAATGGGATTAACAATGCAAGAAAACAGCCCAGCGTGTGCTGGAGACGCACAGCCCAACCCTACCTTTAGACCCACTCAAAGAGCCTCATTATGGAGGAATTGGCTTTGGGGGAATCTGGGCTGGAGGAAGAGTGCCTTTCCAAGGTCAGTTACTGTAATATGACCATATTGTCTCTCTTCCTAGGTTTATAGCTCTATTCTCTTATGCTGTAGAATAAGTATGGAGTGGTTATCATCATTGATCAGCACTTGATAAGCCCTCATTTCTGCTTTTCATTCTGCATCCCTTTTCCTCTTGAGTATTTCCCCAGCTCTCCTTAACTACCTCAAATGATTGCTGTATGTCATTCGGAATATGAGGTACATCTCGACTTTAACTCATTTAGTCGTGCTGTCTCCATTAATGAAATCCAACAGCAGTATAAATAATTGATGCTACATTCTCATGTTTTATGTACCAGGTTCCATTTGATGAATTATGCTTTTTTACCACATTTAGCTAAGTGACTCAATTACATATGTGCTCAGCCTGTAATTTTTTAGATGAACCATTTTGTGAAACAATTTTCAGTGTTTCCTCTTTGTCAATGTTTGAATTGGTCGTCGGAGCTCTTGAAGGGGTGGCTCAGACCGCGCTGGGGTGCGTTCCCCGTACAACATGTAACTCGCTGTTTAACTACCGTAGTACGATGCATTGTTGAAGAAACCAACTAGCTAGTCACAACTGCTTCCTGAAACCGTATTTGCGTGAATGTGTCGTTGAACCACGTTAGTTAATGATGTCCTGCATGTGATGGAGTAATAACTTATTTTAATGAATCCGTTTGAGATTGAATTAATGGTCAATATGATTGGTGGTTGTCAGTATTATACAATGGTACACAACAGACATGAATACTTCAATAGGTCGGTTAATTAACATTATTTCACATAATGAAATATGGTTTATTACTGTAAATGTTAAGTTAAGTCTGTTAAACCCAAAATGTTTACCGTATTTTTTATGGTAAATTTCTGGTAACCACAGCTGCCAGTGTTTTGCTGTAAATGTAACAGATTTTTTTTACAGTGTTGTTTTCCCCCTAGCATTTTTAAATGCTGTTGCGCGGATTCTTTAACACCTCTAATTGGCCATTGTGTTGACACTTTCATTCAACAAATATGTCTGTAATTGGCTAAAATGATCAACGCATCAAAAACGTTGACAATTTAAATGTTGTAAACAGACATCTTTGACGCTCTTCACCTAGCGCTTACACAGAGACACACGGCAGCGTTTAAAAGCAGGCGTCTATCAGCAAATATATATTAGGGATGCCTGCTTTTAAATGCTTCCGTGTGTATCTGTGTACTTTCAGTGAAGAGAGTCAAAGATTGATCTGGTTTTAAAGCGTTGATCATTGTAGCCAATCACAGACATACAGTATATGTTGAGCGCATGAACACAATGGCCAATCAGAGACATATATAGTGCGTGAACACAATGGCTAGGGGGAAATGTTGGTATCGTCGCATTTTTAAAATTTCAGTACTGAAGTCGGTACTTGTGTCAACACTTAAATAGCCTGTGCCTTGCACTTCATCTACATGATATTTTGACTAAATGACAGAAAAAAAATAGTTCTCACATAGCTACAATAAAATGTATATAACTTTAAGTTAATGAAAACGGAATGCCATGCACTTACTGCCAAAAACCTTGTAGGCTATCTCCATTTGAGCTTGGTTTTAGTAGAATGTTTATAATATAATATAATATAATATAATATAATATAATATAATATAATATAATATAATATAATATAATAATTAGTATATGAAAAAGTATCTGACCATGGTACAGAAGGTGCATAACTGTCCGTTATAAATGCAACAGGTTTAAAAACACTTTTGTACCGGTGTCAATTAGACTGTTGAACATGGATTAGCGACGTCTATTTTTATGTGTACGGTGTGTATGAATATTTTGTGTAATTAGTTCTTGTATCAGGTGTTGGCAAAATGCTGGCTATGGAGTCCATTACAAAGTATATTTCATTTCATAAATAAAACCACAACATCAACTTTGACGAAAGTGTTTATTTAAAAAAATACCCATTTTCTGAAGAGTTGCAGGAGTAAAGTTTTCGCCCGAAAGCGACGATATATAGGGTGCATCTGAAATCGCATACATCCCTATAGTAGCTAAAAAAAAGGTATGTGACAAAAGAAGTATGTCTAAATCCACAGTACTCATAAAAGAGTAGGCAAAAAAGTATCTAGATTACTTTTATCCCATGAGATTAATAACTTATTTAAAATAAGCACCTTGAGATTTCGGATGCAGCAGTATGTAGTAGCCTAGGGTGGGGGTGGGGTACTGGGAGTGTACTGGGGGTACTGGGAATGCCACAATATGAGGAAAATCCAGCCCTGCACTTTCAGTACAATTAAGTGCACTTCATTTAAGGGGTTACTTAATCCCATCAAAAAGAAAAAGGGTTTTGATGCACTTTGAGGTACTAGACAATTGACACTTATGGATTAGTCCTGATCTAGTGCTTGAATTAGTCCTGATTTAGTCCACGGAAATGCGCAACCAGCACAGTGTTCATAATTTCCTATTTTGCGTTCCATGGAAGTAAAAAGTCAAATTCGTTTAAAAGGACATGAAGAATCTAGTAAATCATGACATAATTTTTTAATTTTTGTTTATGCAAAAAAAAAAAAAAAAAAAAAAAATGGACCATTGAAACTAGCAAAAATTGTCTCAACTCACCTAGAGATTAATCAACCTTGGTATCATAAGTCACATCCGAAGCAACACAAATAATAGCATGAAAAATACAAAAAGAGGTAATAAGGGCAACATACTGGTTTGAACTTGAATAATATTTGGATGTGAGATTACGGATGTGAATATGTGCAGTTAATGTAGGGGAGAGCGGGGCACAACCTAACGCATTTTGGTTTTGGCTCAATTATTTAAAAAATAATTAGGTTAGATTAATATTTTTTTTTTACACAAGAAACATACACATCTCTGCTACAAATGAACACTTAAAGTTTTTTTCTAGGACCTTCCATTTTCGTACAGTTGCAATGAAAGTGACAGAAGTGCAAATGTTACAACGTACCCCATATGCGGGGTTAGTTGTAACACTTGTGTGTAACACACATAATTCAGTACTATTTTATCTGTATAGTTTGATATTGTTTGTACATCTGTATAGATAGATATCCATACATCCATCCCTCATCCAATCATCCTTCTATTATGGATCAATATCACGGATAGAGATATAGGAAAGGGCTGCACAGTTTTGCATGCAAAATTATTATTATTATTAATAGTAACAGTAATAATAATAAAAACAAGCTTAAAATCACATTTTAAAGTGTTTATTACATGAAAACAGGCAATATTTTTAATAAATAAACAAGTGATCAATATAGTAAACAAATCCCATAGCCTACAATATCGTGAACACTTGGCGGCTTAGTTGTAACACTGTGTAAAACATATTTTAAACAGTTGCTAGGAGTTGCTGACATGTTTCAAAATGGTGCCATGTTTTAGCCAACAAGACAGTGATTAAGGCAATATAAAGTTAGATTTGGTGACGTACACACACAACTCAGAAACAGAAAAATACGTATGATGAAAAAAAATACTTAGATGGTGTCAAAACACTCTTTGTCCCGTATCTTCACAAAATATTACCAAAACTTTTCACAAATCCACGGGAGAGCATCTTCTGGCAGCGAGAGAAAAAGAGCGTAAACACAACCCGCGTGACCCTGAGTAACAACGTAAAAGGTCCGTGTTACATTTAGCCCCGCGTTAGGTTGTGCCCCGCACTCCCCTATGTTAATATAATGTTTTTTTTTTTTAAAAAGCATAGGCAGTCATATAGTAGCCATAGTTGACTGAGGGAGACTTGATAGTTAAGAAGTCTGGTGGCAGCAGCATTCCAGTATCCAAAACATATCATGCTGGTGACCAGTAATGTCAGTCTTTTCAAAAGGGAAAGTTATGGGTACTCTTGTAATGCTAAAAAGTGGCCAACATGACCTTTTGCATTTGCAGTGCTCATATAGGCCATATATACATGCGCAGCCAAAGTAGCCCACTTCATTCATACACGCGCACACACAGCTGTGAGTCTGCAGGCTGTGACTGTTCCAGTTGGTGTGTAGTATTGATGCTCAATAGGGACGTTTGGGTCAGAGAGACACATGCTCCTTTTGAGAGGACGTACTCTAGACAGATGGGCTTCTCAGTAGTGAAGGTAAATCCTGTTTGACTGGCTCTGTGCTGAACAGAGAGAAGCTTAAGAAATCAATTTCAGACCCATTAATCTCCTCTTTTCTGCTCTTGTCATCTGTGGCTCATGTCTAGCCTGTTTTGTTTAATGCAGGGACTGACATGACACAAATTTCAATACTTTGACACAAAATTTTGTGAAGTATATCAAGACAAAATGGATTTGTTTTGGGACAATGAAAACAAGATATTTATACAGCAGTGCTAAGTGTGCCATGTGCCATTTAAAATAGCATCTATACTCATGTCTGTTTTTACTCATGTTGCAGTAGTTTGGCCCAATTTGCATTCCCTTCAAGACAACAATATGTATGCAGCAAAAACATAAGAAACAAAACAGAGCGTTAAAATGCATGCAATTATTAGCGAATGAGACTAAATGTGTACAGGAGGAAGTCAGTAATAACTGCACAGAACATCCATAAGTTTTTTTTTGTTCATATCACAGTAGGAGCAACATTTCATGAGGCCCATTGAGGCAAAGCCTGTCTGCCAAATGAGGTCAGGCTCTGCTGGAAGAGCTCTCGAAACACAAGCTGTTGCTGTAATAAGGTGAGGGTACGGAGCGTGGAACTGAAGAACCTTCCAGCACTTCCTCTCCATCTGGAACTTAAGGTTGTCAGGGGGATATTAGGTCAAAGGTCTTTGTCAGCTTTCAAAGCTCCCACCTCATGTCCCTCCCAGAAAAGCTGCACATGCCGAAGGAGAATGGAGACTAAAATTGGGTTTATAATTGGCCGCACACAGCTAGATCTGTGAGCTAGTCGAATTCATTGCTGGTGCAGGTAATGACTGAATTATACATTGGGAATTCAAATGAATAGCTGTTATTATTGTGGGAATGTTTAGTAGCATATTATGTGTATTTCTCAGTTGTTGACCAAGATCATTTGGTTGCCCATTTTACCCAAAAATTGTAATTCTGTCAGAATTTACTCATGTTGTTCCAAACCGTATGACTTGGTTTCCTCGGACAAAAAAAAGAAAAGAAAAAAGGATGGCCGATTTCATTAAGACGGTACAGTGACTCACTTGAACTTGACCCTATGGAGATAGTTTGATATTTTCCCATGTAATCCAATCAGTTTTGGCTAAAAAACTAAAACTATTTTACAAATTTGACAGTAAAACGTACTCGGTTACTAACGTAACCTCGGTTCTCTCTAGAAGAGGGAACGAGTACTGCGTCGAAGAACGCTACGGGAAAGATAATTCTTTGTCGAGATTGAAGCCTAAAATTAATCCTTAATTTTGTAATATTGTAAAACGCTTTTCTGAAGCATACAACCTAGGCGGAGCAATACAGCTCACCCATTGGCTGCTCTGCCAGAAAAGCACAGCCTATGCGAGGCCAGAGACGCTGACCAATGAGGACGCTTCGCGCCCTTCTGCGTCACCTCCCGCCCAAACAGGCGTGGCCTAGGCCTATAAATACGAGCATAGCTGTCTAACACGCCGATTTTCGTCAATGAAGCGACGCAGCGCGGACACGCACGGCCATGAGACGCAGTACTCGTTCCCTCTTCTAGAGAGAACCGAGGTTACGTTAGTAACCGAGTATGTTCTCTTACGTAGAGTTCTCTCGTACTGCGTCGAAGAACGCTACGGGAACCCCATGTAAAACGCCGTGCGTGCTCTTGGACCGACACAGACACCTAAGGGCGCGCGCGCCCTGGTATACAAGTGCCTACCCCAAGAAGTATAGGGAGAGCGGCTAAATTAGCATCATCCCTTTATAGTAGTGCCTCTCAAGGCATAATAGCATATATATGTAAATATAGATATATATGAGGGGTAATAGCATGCTCATGGGACACATTGTCAGTGAGTGATGCTTAAACATTGAAGTGACCTGGGCCGCAGCGCGGGGCAGGAACACTTATACACATTAAACATTGAAGTGACCTGGGCCGCATCGCGGGGCAGGAACACTTATACATATTAACATTGAAGTGACCTGGGCCGCAGCGCGGGGCAGGACACTAATACATAGTCTTCTAGACCGAGAGCAGTTTAGCCTGCAACGCAGGAACCTCTAGGTTATAGAACCTAATAAATGTAGACGGGGAGGCCCAGCCTGCCGCCATACAGATATCTTGTAACGAGATTCCGCTATACCAAGCCCATGAAGAGGCCATGCCTCTCGTGAAATGTGCTCTGATGCCCAAAGGGCATTCCAAACCTCTAGATGCGTAGGCTAGCGCAATGGCGTCCACTACCCATCGAGACAGACTCTGTTTCGTCGCGGCTCGCCCCTTGGAGTGTCCGCTGAACGAAACAAAGAGCTGCTCCGTCTGTCGAAAAACAGCGGAGCGGGACACGTAAGCTCTTAATGCCCTGACCGGGCAAAGGGAGCTATTTCCGTCCTCTGAGACCGGCAGGGCCGACAGGGAGATGACCTGAGCCCTGAACGGTGTGTTGAGGGACTTAGGCACGTACCCAGGTTTCAATACGACTACAGAGTCGTTTGGCCCGAACTCCATACAAGAAGCTCTCACTGAGAGCGCTTGCAAGTCTCCCACACGCTTCACTGAAGCGAGAGCCAAAAGAAACACGGTCTTGAAAGACAGGTGTTTCATGTCAACTGAGTGAATAGGCTCGAAAGGGGCCCCTTTCATAGCGTTCAACACTGTAGAAAGGTCCCAAACGGGGACTGAGGGGGGCCTTGGAGGGTTTAACCTCCTGGCGCCTCTAAGGAAGCGGACCACCAGGTCGTTCCTGCCTAGTGAACGGCCAAGCGTTGGATTAACGAACGCTGATATGGCAGCCACATAGACTTTGAGCGTGGATGGGGTTCTTCCCTTATCCAATAGCTCTTGCAAGAAGGAGAGAATCTCCGGTTCTCCACACTGAAGTGGTGACAGACCTTGATCTGAACACCATCCAGAGAACACCGACCATTTGGAAGCGTAGAGCCGTCTAGTAGACGGAGCCCTAGCTTGCTCGATCGTGTCTAACACTCCTCTTGGGAGGTTAGCGGGTACCCGTTTATGGCCCATACGTGTAGGGACCAAAGCTCGGGGTGAGGATGCAGAATCGCGCCCTTGGCCTGTGAGAGGAGGTCTCTCCTCACTGGAATCGGCCACGGGGCAGTACTTTTCAGTCGCATCAAAGCTGGGAACCAGGTATGATTCGTCCAGTATGGAGCAACTAGTAGTACTGAGCATCCGCTCTCCTTGATACGCTCCAGCACTTGAGGCAGGAGCGAGACAGGAGGAAAAGCATAGAGCGGACGGCGGGGCCAGACTCTGGCCAGCGCGTTCGTGCTCTTCGAAAAGAATTCTGGGCAGTGAGCGTTTTCCTGGTTTGCAAACAGGTCTATTTCCGCTCTGCCGAACGTTTTCCACAGCAGACGCACTGTCTGTGTGTGTAGGGACCACTCTCCCGTAGGAACATTGTTCCGTGAGAGTCTGTCCGGGCCTACGTTCAAATGGCCTGGCACGTGTATTGCTCTTAACGAGCGCAGGTTGTGCTGGGCCCACACCAGTATGCGTTCCGCTAACCTGAATAGGTTTCGGGACCTCAGGCCACCCTGGCGGTTTATGTAGGCTACTACCGACATGTTGTCCGAGCGGACCAGGACGTGGTGTCCTTTTATCCGGGGACAGAAGCGCCTCAGCGCAAAGTCCACCGCCATCATTTCCAGGCAGTTTATGTGCGGTAGTTTGGCTCGCTCTGACCACTGGCCAAAGAGCGGACTGCCGTCGAGCAGTGCTCCCCAGCCTGAGGTGGACGCGTCCGTGGACACCACCTTCAGGCTCGAGGAAGTCCCCAGGCTTACACCTGACCGGTACCAGTCTGACGCTCTCCATGGTGTCAGGGCTGAAATGCATTCCTGAGTGACCTTGAGGCGATAGCGACCGTGTAGCCATGCTCGGCGCGGTACGCGCTCTCTCAACCAGAACTGTAGTGGGCGCATGCGCAGCAGGCCCAACAGCAGCACTGTTGAGGCTGAGGCCATGAGGCCCAGCATTTTCTGAAATCTCCTGAGTGGCACTATGTGGCCGCTGAGGAAGGATTTCGCCATTTGCAGGGTATTTCGTCTGCGCTGTGATGACAGCTGTGCTGTCATAGACAGTGAGTTCAGATCCAGTCCTAAAAAGGAGATCCTTTGACTGGGAAACAGTGAACTTTTCTCCCAATTGACTCTCAGACCTAAGCACTCGAGGTGATCGAGTATTAGTGTCTTGTGGTGAGCGAGTTCTGACGGCGATTGAGCCAGATTTAGCCAATCGTCCAAATAGTTCAGAATTCGAACGCCCCGGAGTCTCAGGGGTGCCAGCGCCGCGTCCATGCACACTGTAAATGTACGAGGTGCTAGGGATAGGCCGAATGGCAGGACTGTGTACTGATATGCCCGGCCCTCGAAGGCGAATCTCAAAAATCGCCTGTGACGTGACGCAATTTGTATGTGAAAATACGCGTCTTTCAGATCTATTGCCATAAACCAGTCTCCTCGGCGAATTTACGCGAGGATACTTCTGGTCGTGAGCATTCTGAACTTCCGCTTTGTTAGCGTTTTGTTCAGACGCCTTAGATCTAAAATGGGTCTGAGACCCCCGTCTTTCTTCGGTACCAGGAAATATCTGCTGTACAGACCCCCTTCGCTCTGAGCTTGAGATAAAGGCTCTATGGCCCCTTTGCTCAATAGCTTCGCTATTTCGGCTCGAAGTAGATGTGCTACTTCTGTTTTTACCGTGGTTTCGACTTTTCCCGTGAAACGGGGAGGGCGTCGATGAAACTGTAGCGAATAGCCTCTTTTTATAGTCTCTAGCACCCATTCTGAGACCCCGGGAAGTCCTTCCCATGCATCTGCACGTGTGACTAGGGGTTGAATGTAATCTGGGCCCTGGTCGCGAAATGGCGGCGACACGAGAGCAACCGTGTGCTGTAACATGGACGCCGTGGCGTGTGAGGCGGGGGGGCATGTTTAACACAGTATGCATCCCGCGCGCGCTCGGCTCTCTGTGTCGAGAGAGAGCGCGCGGGACGAGTCCCGTAGGGCTCGTTATGCTTGTGAATAAACGTGGGCGCTTGGTGGCGGGCACATTTATAACACCGGGGACACTGTGTTTGTGTACTGACTGACCGTTCGTTAGTTTCGTTTATACAGAAAACGCGGAACGTGCAGTGTGTAGTGGTTGTGGGCACTTGGTAGTGGACACGCTTACTACATGTAAAGCACAATCGATCTGAGTCGATTTTAAGTGTGCAAACCCTGTGTTGAACGGGGCTGCCCGTAGGGCTCGTATATTTGTGAATAAATGTGGGCGCGTGGTAGCGGGCACATTTATAACACCGGGAATACTGTGTTTGTGAACTGACTGATCGCCCGTTGGTTTCGTTTTTACAGAAAAACCGCGGAACGTGCAGTGTGTAGTGGTTGTGGGCACTGGACAGTGGGCACGCTCACTACATGTAAAGTACAAACGACCTGAGTCGTTTTTATGTGTGCAGACCCTGTGTTGTACGGGGCTGTGCTTGCACGGGTTGAAAAACCGGGCTCTGGTCGCGAAATGGCGGCGACACGAGAGCAGTCGTGTGCTGTAACATGGCGTGATGCGGGGGCGCGCTTATCGAGCGGGCAGCCCGCGCGCGCGCTCAGCTCTCTCAGCTGAGAGAGAGAGAGAGAGAGCACGCGGTGCGAGCTCCGTAGAAACCATGTTGACATGTAGCTTGTAGTGATTGTGGGCACTTGAAAGCGGGCACGCTCACTACATATAGTGCACAATCGACATTGAGTCGATTTTATGTGTGCAAGCCCTGTATTGTGTGGGGCTGTGCTTGTGTGTATGAATGGGCACTGGGTCGTGGGCATTGCAGTTACACACATTACATCATCGGCTGTGGCCGGGACACCGTGTAGCACAGAGAGTACTGTCTATCAGAACCGACTGACCGTGCATTCGTTTCGTTTTTACAGAAACCACGGGACATGCAGTGTGTAGTGATTGTGGGCACTAAAAAGCGGGCACGTTCACTAACTTACATGTATTGCACAATCGACACGAGTCGATTTTATGTGTGCAAGCCCTGTATTGTGCAGGGCTGTGCTTGTGTGTATGAATGGGCACTGAGTCGTGGGCATTACGGATACACACATTACACCATCGGCCGTGGCCGGGACACCAGAAAATACATTTTCAGATTTACCTGGGGCGTCGTGAAAACGGCGTTTGTGTGCAGGCAAACGAGCATTGATGCTGATTTGGTGACTGCAAAATACACTGGCACGGTCGCGTATGTTGGGACTGTGCGAGCGAGACATTTTAGTGAAATCCGGCCGCGGCGGGATTTTAACACTGTAGCTTCCCTCGAAGCAGAAGTGCGCATCCTGGCTAAAGACGGGGCTTTCCGGGACTCCGCGCTTTCTTCGTGAATTCAGGAAGAAAAGGGCGCGGGTCGTGAGGACGGTAACGTACGTTCCTCTGCAGAAAAACAGCCATCCAGCCGGTAAGCGCATCGATGCTGGTCTTTCTCCGTCGACGCTCATGAGCGGCGGGGGAGGGGAGATCCTCGGAGCTCGCCCATCCGAAGCGGGAGAGAAAAGCAGTCTTCCTCCACAGACGCGGTTTCACCTTCCTCGTTCATGACGGACGCGGCGGCACACAGCGGCCCTTGTCCGTCGATCATAGAGTCCAGCGAAGCGGGCGGAGAAGCTGGCGGCAGCAGCGGCGAGCACCTCGTGGTGAAGGGAGGTTCCGGGCTCTGCTAAGCACGGCGCTTTTCACGGCGCGGCACTACAGCGGGCGGAAAAGATGCAGCTTCAGTAAATGAACGCCAGGCGAGTCCGCAGAGTCACCGTAGGCATCAAATTACAGCGATGGCAGCCGCCATCGACGAGAGCTGAAGCTGCGTGATCATCACCCAGGCAGGAAACACAAGCACGTGGTCCCTGTCGCTGAGCGGGGCTCTACACGAGCCACAGGAGGTGCGAGGCATCTTGAAAAAGACGCTCGGCTCTTTTAGTGGTGGAAAAACTGTGTGTCGCGACGGCGAACACACACACAAAACACACACACATAATGTAAAGGATATTCCACGCCGGAGAAGCGCAGCAGGGAACGGCGGCTGAAGGCGGCGAAGACCAGCGGCTTCAGGTAAGAGGCGCGTCCTGCTGAGGTGCTTGTTCCAAACGGCTGTGGCGGCTCGAATCCAATCCAACGATGCGTGTAGCTCGTGAATTTTAGAAAATCGGCGTGTTAGACAGCTATGCTCGTATTTATAGGCCTAGGCCACGCCTGTTTGGGCGGGAGGTGACGCAGAAGGGCGCGAAGCGTCCTCATTGGTCAGCGTCTCTGGCCTCGCATAGGCTGTGCTTTTCTGGCAGAGCAGCCAATGGGTGAGCTGTATTGCTCCGCCTAGGTTGTATGCTTCAGAAAAGCGTTTTACAATATTACAAAATTAAGGATTAATTTTAGGCTTCAATCTCGACAAAGAAATATCTTTCCCGTAGCGTTCTTCGACGCAGTACGAGAGAACTCTACGTAAGAGAATCGTGGTGACCGTCAATTCTCTCATATGTATTAGAGCATTTAAACCTTGCAGGAAATGTGCTCTTGTGAAAAAAAAGTGTGCTTATTTGTAATGTGCACTTGTAGTGTACTAAAAAAATCTTAAAGGTATATTTTTAACTGTACTTGCAGATCATTTTATATTAATTAATAAATAGCCATAAGTGTACTTATAGCCTAGTAAACTTTCATGAATGTCTAAAACACATAACACTTCTCCCGCCATTGACGGAAATTCTACAAGTAGGTATAACGAACCCGATCTCACGGCAATTCGTACGAATTTTACAAGGTGGCTAATTCGTACCAATTCATACGACCTCACTGGTACGAATTTGTACGTTTTTTGCTAAATCGTACATATTTTACGATTTGCCAAAATCGTATGAATTCATACGAATGACCTACCCCTGACCTACCCATCACGTGGGTTTAGACAAATCGTACTAATTCGTACGAGTGAGGTCGTACAAATAGGTACGAGTGAGGTCGTACAAATTCGTATGAATTAGCCACCTTTTAATCACTCGTACAAATTCGTACGAATTGGTCGTGAGATAGCGTTGGTATAACTGCAGACCGGAGATCTCCAAAACGGGTGTGAACTCCAAAAGTGGGCAGAACCTCCAAAAGGGGGCGGGGTCTCCAAGTGCATAGACTTTTGCTATTGGCTCTGGCTTCATCCATTTGTCATCGACTTACATTTCAAAATTAATATTTGTAAATTAATTTCTAGTTGAATTTATTATAACTAAGTTATTTCCAAAGTGCAATAGAAATAATCTTGAAATTAGATGTACTTATATATATAGATATACAGTAAGAGGTCCTACTTAAGTGGGTCAAAAAAGCACTCTAAAGTTCAGCTAAATTGCATATCATAAATGTGATCTATAATACACTTACCTTTAATTGCAATTAACATGCGATTAATTTTTTAAAACATCACATTCAGTTTGCGCTTAAGTATATTCCTTTACAGTTTCCAGGGTAGCAGTTGGAATAACACGAGAGAATTTTCATGTTTTGAGTGAACTAACCCTTTAAAGTATATGCACCAGCTTTGTGCTTTTATGCATGCATATGTGTGGGTTTGTTAGGCTGTACTCACTTTGAGATCATTGTTCACTGCCACCTCAAGCCCTTCCATTAATAAATGCCTTCCTTGCCTGCGTTCTCCACCAATTAGCCTCAGTATCCCTGAGTTTTTCACTTCTTTATTTTCCATTAGTAAGACAGTGACTTATTACCCTCACATGTTTATGGGCTCAGATTAGCATGGCACAGTTTTATTTCTTCATCTGATGGCTTTCACATGTCTCTGTATTGAAATAGGGGATTGAATTTTCACGCTACATTAGTCGCCAGTCAAAATGAAGATGCCGCCGTCTCATTGCAGAAGTCTCCAGGGAAATGGGAACTACAGGCCTCTCCGTAAGAAGAAACAGAGACGCGTCTTCCTTGTGTTGATTTAACTGTATAGAGACGCTTATTCCCATTTACCTCTAGTCAAAGCATTTCTGAATTAATTTACTTGTCTTGAGTTTAAAGATAGAGAAAAATACACTTTCATGAAGAGGAAATATTGATGGAAATTCCTCAAGCCATCAACATTCATTTTCCTATGAGATTAGAGAGGAAATGAAAATAGAGCAATATTTATTTATGATGAGCACAGATGAACTAAAGCAAAGAAGATGTTTTGTCAGACCAAATGCTGGTTTACGAAGAACTCAGGCATCACTGTAATTCTATGAGGTATTAAAGTGGCAAAGAACTATCATTCTTTGAATGCGTGATGCCTTTTTAGTCACTCAAAACAGCTTGTCAGACACTTGTCATTTCTCCTACATTTGAGTGCATGATATTGATATATTTGGTACATGCTGGTCTTTTCTTCATAAATTTGCTAGTTCATTGCATTCAGGTTAAAGGACAAGTTCGGTATTTTACACTTAAAGCCGTTTTCAGTTAGTTTCTCATGAAATAGAACGGTTAAGACTGAAATTTTGCTGCTGGCCAGAGAATTTTCGGTTTCTGTGGTAGCACCCCCCCACCTCCACAATGGCTGCATAGGTGCACTGGAACAATCCTTCCTAAAACGCATTAAACTTTAGTTTACAAAGATGTGAAACTCACCGAGTGGTCAGGGGTGTTCACTGATATGCTCACACAAAAATCGCTGCAAAAGATGCTTTCCAACAGGTTTTATCGTAGTTTTTGTCCAACTCCCATTGACTTGTATTGGGTGTGCTGTGAGGTACGGTATAGGGCTGTTGGAACGAATTCCGAAATTCGAATATAATTCGAATATTTAAAAAAATCAATACTATTCGAATGCTGAAGTTACTATTCGAATATTGCTTTTTTTATTTTTTATTTTTTATAATATGCAATCTTGCCTTTCTCGCCAACTTGGCTTACACACGCATGTGAAAATGTAATGCTTTTGTTTCGTCTGATAAACAATACATTTTTTAATCATAACACAATTGTGCGCGTTATCCACGCTGCATCGTCATAACAATACTGTCAATAATGGCGGCGAGGAATGTCTCCACGGAAACGGAGATCACCACTACTGACAATTTGAGAAGCGATGTGTGGAAGGTGTTTGGATTTCAAATCATAAATGGGAAAATCACAAATAAAGAAGACTGGCAATTTGCAGAATATGCTTAATCTGAATGAAATATCACTCCTCAACTTGCAACCTTACTGTGCGTTCACACCGGACGCGAATAGCTCGTCAAATTCTAGCCTGCCGCGTCTAGTTATACGCTTGACCACTGTCCATTCGCGCGTCAAGAGCGTAACGCGTCTTTGCATTGACTTAACATTGAAATCACTCGCGCCTGACGCGCTATTCGCGTCCAGTGTGAAAGCACCATTAGGGCACATCTGACAACGCTACACCCTGACAAACTAGGCGATCTGTCCAAGGAACCGCTGCTAAAACAAGCAAGAATGACTTCTTTTCTGCCTCTCTCTTCATCACGGGGCTTACCAGCTGTCTGCCAAAAGGCGATTACAGACAAACTGACCCGGTTTATCTGTAAAGATATGAGACCGATCAACATCACGCAGGGGTCTGGATTTAAAGATTTTATTCACGAGCTTGAGCCAATGGTAGCCTACACGGTTCCTAGCCGCGCAACAATCACTGACAGAGTTGTGAAACTCTGACACAACAGCAGACAACTGATCAGTGGAAAAATGTCCATTAAAGTTGCCAAATTAAAGTCATTCATTTTTTTCCGCTGTTTTATTGTTAATAAAAAAAACGCGATCACCCGTTTCTAAATGTTTATTGTAATGTTAGCTGTCCCTCAAGTGGACAGAACGTGTAACAACAACCAAATCAAGCCTGTGTAATGTCGCAAATATTAATAATAGGATGAATTTGAGCATTTAATATTAGAATATTATTTGAATATTAAATAAAATAAGGAATGAAATTCGAATAGTATTATAGAGGAAGATTGACAGCCTTACTACGGTATTACTTCGCCGCCGGAAACTGGGCTGGAGTGTCTATTATTCAAGCTCTCAACGGAAAAAATTCTCAACTCAAAAAATCCACGGTTTTACAACGAATGGTAAAACACCTGTTGGAAAGCATCTTTTGAAGCGATTTTTGTGTGAGCATATCAGTGAACACCCCTGACCACTCGGTGAGTTTCACGTCTTTGTAAACGAAAGTTTAATGCGTTTTAGGAAAGATTGTTCCAGTGCACCTATGCAGCCATTGTGGAGGTGGGGGTGTGCTAGCACAGAAACCGAAAATTGTCGGGCCAGCAGCATGTGTCCAACTCTCAATCTTAACCGTTCTATTTAATCAGAATCTAATTGTCCTTTAACCTGCCAGTGTAACCCATGTGCATAGTCGATACAGTCGTGTATACGCTTAGACAACCCCTGATCACATAATTTACCCCGACGGTCACCCTCTTTGACCAGAACTTTCCAATGGATTTTTTTTGCATATCATTATTTTTGATGCATATAATTGTGAGAGTGAAATTAAGTATTAAGCTCAAAAATCTACAATTAAGTTCACTGAATATGTTATTAATTTATTGTACACATAATTTATGTAAGTGTTTTTATCTTCATTTTAACTCAGAACTCACTATACTATAGGAACACATAGTACACTTCTTTAGAAAGTTTCAAACTTAATGAAAAGTTATTTGTTTCATATTGACAATGGTTGGTAAATACATTCCATTTTATTTTAAACATGCCTATTTGCCATAGAAGCATAATTGCTACTAGAACATAGTAAATATTTCTCCACTGAATATCAATTAATATGCTGTAACTGGTTTAAGCATATTAATTACAACATGTTACAAAATAAGCATCCATAAACGCAACAGTTCGATTATGATCTAATCACTTATTTTTATTGTAAATGTGCATATATTTAGGTCTATATTCTTTCCCTCTAGAGGTCTAATTGCTACTAGCGCATAGTACAAACAGATTACTCTATCCAATATAAATTAATATATGCTGACATTAAAAAATATAATAATATTGTGTAAAATAATTATCTAAATTAATTATTATATAAATATAAATAAGTTTATTTATATCTGAATTTTGTATGACTGTTTCCTGCACTATATTCATTTTATTGATTGATTGATTGATTGATTGATTGATTGATTTTTTATTTTATTTTAAATATGCCTCTATTTCGGCTTATATTCTTTCCCTCCTATAGAAGCCTAATTGCTACTACATAGTGCCATCAGATTTATTGGTCAATAATGCTTGCCAGCTAGAGACAAAGCAAGTGTGTCTGTCCTTTTGAAACGAACATACTTCACATGACAGGGTGCTGATGTAGGTTGGAGAATCCCACCTCCAACCCCAACCGCCACAGGGGAAAGTTCAGTGTGAGATGTAGTTCATGGTCTAAGTGTCTATTGTAGGAAGTCCTCTGTGTTTAGTGAGGGCTGTGAGGGGCTTTAACCCTAAAATCCTGAAGGGTTCATATGTCAGTGAATCTACAGCCCAGAGGATCCACCTGCCTCCTGAGAGTCAGAAATACATACAAGGTGTGTGTGTGTGTGTGTGTGTGTGTGTGTGTGTGTGTGTGTGTGTGTGTGTGTGTGTGTGTGTGTGTGTGTGTGTGTGCGTGTTTCTGTATGAAAAAGTTGCCAGCAGCTGTCAGGAACCATGTCATCATTAGAAATGTTTCTGGATGTGAAGCTATTGTGCTTTGTGCTTGAGGCAACGCTAATGCTTCGCTGAGAAAGTCGTCTTTATTATTTGCTGTGTGTGTGTGTGTGTGTGTGTGTGTGTGTGTGTGTGTGTGTGTGTGTGTGATAGAAGCATTAATGTAACATCTGTCTTACGCGTTCCTTGAGGACTTTTGGGATACATTTATATGGTACGGCTAACCAGCGGTTACGTTTGTCATGTAAGTTTCACAAGCATGCGATATAGTCATTACTTACCTCTTGCGTTCCCGCTCGTCAAAGATTTGCCGCGCTCCATGCGAACTGTCACACTTTACGGCACAAGGGATACACTAGGTTTATTAGGGTGGCAGTGCGTACGGCGGGTGTCAAGATCGCAGCGAGATGAAATTGCATGCATTTTTTTTGTGTGCCATTTTTTCCAAGTCAATTTGTTGCTTTTGTCAATCCCGGTGGAGCGCTGAATGTGTCACGTCAGCTGTAATTGCTGTGGACGCTGAAAATCCCCCCGTGGCTACGACACAAACGCACCCTCGCGGTTCTCTCTCGCTCTCTTTCTTCAGCTGCTGCCACTCTCAATAAAAGCTGGAGAAACCGCCTGCCTGGCTGTCCGGACCAGCGGACGCCATCTTGGCTCTGGTTTTGACAGGTTACAAGTTTGACATAACAGGGAACTCGCAGCAGGCTCCTGGTTGTCGCAGCTGATGCAGTGAGATAAGAAGTAATGAGAGACATCACATGCCGCTTCTGCGAGTTTCCTGTGCCCGAGACCGAGACACAACGTTGGGGTCTGTAGGAAGGGAACGCAGGTAGTGAAGGTTCATGTCAGTCTGCAGGAGCCCATGTCGCCAGCAAGAGGCCTTTCTGCGCTTTTTAATTAGACATACAGGAAATTTAACAGAGCTGAGTACATGATGTCCTTTACAAATCCCTGTAAGGTCATTGCTACTGTGCCATAAAAAGCCAGAGGCTTCAAATATCAGCGTTTACTCATTCAGTGGTTTATATACACTACCAGTCAAAAGCTTTGGATCGGTACGATTTTTAATGTTTTTAAAAGAAGTCTCTTGCTGACCGAGACTGCATTTGTTTGATTTAAAAACAGTGTTAAGTATTATGACAATTTAAAATGACTTTTTTCTATTTTAATATATTTTAAAATGTCATTTATTCCTGTGATCATTACTCCAGTCTTCAGTGTCACATGATCCTTTATTATGCGGATTTGATGCTAAAAAATAAATAAAAACATTATTATTATCAATGTTGAAAACAGATGTGTACAATTTTATTTCAGGACTCTTTGATGAATAGATGATTTCTTTCATTACTTTTCCCAAAAAACTGACTCCAAACTTTTGAACGGTAGTGTTTAAAAGCTTTCTATTTCAGATAAATGCTGTTCCTTTGAACTTTCAAAGGGTAACTGTCACCAATATTGAACCTAGGTTCTTTTTGTTAATCTACCCGAGTCAAACTTTCGTGTAAAAGCATAAATAGAATGGAAACACCACTTTTAAGATTGACCGTACTTTCATTTTAGCTCAAAATGCCTTTTGAATGGGATTGCTAGGGACATTTATATGATAGCATCAAAATCGCTATCAGTGTATCAATGGTAGTGTATCAATGTTACCCTACAAACTAGAGCACCCTGAGATGTGTTATTCGAAAGGGCCTGATGACATGCACAAACTGACAGTGATAATTCCAGCGTTCATTAAGTCATTATTGCTGCAAGATGTGGATAAACTGACATTTACTGATTAATGCTTGCTTGTAATTTTGGCAACGGTGCTAAAGAGGCACCTACGGTTGGTCTCGTCTTGTTTATAAGCAAGCAGAGCTGATTTGTTGTGTAGGAGGTTGTCTTTCAACGCAAGGTAAAGCATTTCAAGTGGAACATCATTTTCTTTTTCATTTGTATGAGGCTTTATTTGAGCGATGAAGTGTGTTCATTGAGCTGAAGCTGCGTCAGGGCTCCATTTTCACCTGGAAATAAAATGAAAATGAAAATTCTCTCATCATTTACTCACCCGTTCCAAACCTGCATGACTTTCTTCTGTTGAACAAAACAGATAAAAATGTTAAATCAATAAAGTTCAATTATTGTTTTAAGAATATTTTGTCGTGCGTTAAAGAAGTACACTTATTTTGATGTGTTGACTAACATACTGAAGCACTTTATTATAATTTTAACTGCAGTGTGTTATGTGATACATTTCAAGTTCATATATTTTAAATGTTCTAACTTGCATCTTCTTTATTATACGTGTAATTACAAATATATTGAAATATATGACATACAAGTTTCAACAGAAGTAAACATATTTTAGTTTACCATAAATGCTTGGAAGTGTACTTTTAAAGAGAAGTAATTATGTCACTGTAAAAAATAATCCTGTAAAAAAACGTTAAACTACTGGCAGCTGTGGTTGCCAGCATCATACCGTAAAAATACGGTGTGTTAGTGGTTTTTAAATTAACAGCTAGGCCTAAATACCGTTTTGTCACCTACAGTATAACACTGTAATTTAAAGGACAACTTCGGTATTTTACACTTAAAGCCCTGTTTTCAGATAGTTTCTGATTAAATAGAACGGTTAAGATTGAGAGTTGGACACATGCTGCTGGCCCGAGAATTTTCGGTTTCTGTGCTAGCACACCCCCACCTCCACAATGGCTGCATAGGTGCACTGGAACAATCCTTCCTAAAACGCATTAACTACCACAGAAACCGAAAATTCTCGGGCCAGCAGCATGTGTCCAAATTTCAATCTTAACCGTTCTATTTCATCAGAAACGATCTGAAAACAGGGCTTTAAGTGTAGAATACCGAACTTGTCCTTTAACAGCATATAGCTGTAGCTGACAAAATGCTGTTTAGCTGTTAGTTTAAAAAATAGTACACACCGTATTTTTACGGTATGGTGCTGGCAACACAGCTGCAGTGGTTTAACTTTTTTTTGTGTACAGGATTATTTTTTACAGTGTAAATGTACTTAAGTCTTACCTAAGTGGGTTAAAAGCACTGTAATTATTACTATAATACAGTTTCATTTAATTGTGATTAATATGCAACTGTGTTCGAAAACATTACATTGACTTTGCACTTAAGTATATTATTATATGATTTCAATAATAAGCACTCTTTTTAAAAGTATGCCAACGTGTAATTTGCATTCACAAGAGTATATTGACAAAACAATTGAAACATTCTTCCAAACAGCTTTCTTTGTGTTCCACAGCAGAACATCAGTCCTTGGAATGAGGGTGAGTAATTGAAATCAGGATGTTCATTTTTGGGTGAACTTGGTTTGACTTGGTTTATTGAGGCATCCGTTTTCAATAGTCTAATCAATAATGTTTTTCTTTAATATGTTGAATGTGGCTATTAAGGTTCAAGTAAGATGACAAGACATTTGTCACATTACCAAAGCAAATCCCTCTTTTGGACAACACCTGAAACTGTTTTTAGAAAGATGGAGAGTAAAACTGGTGATAATCCTGTCATAAAATACCTATAGATGTCTCCTAGCGTGCACCGAATGGAGCGGAGGGAGGATAGACGGATCTGCTAGAGGTGAGATATGATTTATAGCCATTGTGGAGGTCACGAGCGAGTCAGCTGTTAGTATTTTGACCAGGTGGTTGAGGACAAAGAGGGCATTCCCCCTCTAGAAAGGCCTGGAATCGAGTCTGCGTATAGTGTGAGGGTGTGTTTAAATTAGCAGCCCTCGCCATATCACAAGGACACTTGTTCTCACGCGCGGAACGCCGCTGTTCCTCTGCGGATGCTCATTCCATATATGTACATAACAATTATAGCAAGTTTTCTCCCAGAGCGTTCCACAGCATGCTATTCTCATAAACTGGAGGTCCGCTCGCAAGATTGATAATAAAGGACTGGCTCATTAACAGAGCCTATTAACCATGTCCGTGTGTGCGTTCCCCAGAGCAGTGTGGGGCAAACTGGATGGACATGCCACAATATGAAGACTAATTACCTCTGAAGAGGGACTGTCCTGTACGGGAGGCCTCGAGTGGCTGATTGGCGTGAATGTACAACTAATGTTTGTTGGTGCAATTCTGTACAACGTGGTTCTTCTGAAACCATATTTACACTAGTCCCACTGATTTCATTGAACTGCACCTGCTCAGAAAAGGATATTAGCTTCCTCTGTGTTGCCACAGGTAATGTAGTATTAGATTGAAAGTGAAACAGTCTTAAAGTCATGTCATCTTTATTTTGTGACAAATTTCACCTGTATTACTTATAGGGGGAGGGGGATGGGGGGATACAAGCAGATAATATTATATAGTTGTAGAAATAATAATACAAATTGAATGTAAAATACAATATTAGTTTATTTGTTTATTTTGTATATTTGATATAACTCTAATTAGTCATAATAATAATAACAACATCAAACACAGTTATGCTAATATGTAAAAAAAAATGTACCTGCCATGTTCACAAGTCATATAATAATAATAATAATAATGAACACAATTATGCAAATAAGTAAAAATATTAAAGTATTAGTAATATTTCCCGCCATGTTTGCAAGTTTTTAATAATAATTATAATAAACACAATTATGAAAATATGTAAAAATATATATAATTACCTGCTACGGAAGCAATATAATATTAATAATAATAATAATAATAATAATGAAAATAATAATTAACCCAATTATTCAAATAAATAAAAAAGATGTAATATTATTGTTATTATTATACATGTCTGTCAAGTTTGAATATAATAATAATAATAATAATACATTATTAATAATAATAATATAATAACACTATTATGCACATTTAAAAAATATATTATTATTATTATTTCCTGCCACGTTTGCAAGTATTTAATAATACTACTAATAATAAACACAATTATGCAAATGTGTAAAACATATTTATATTATTATTATTATTTCATGCCATATTTGCAAGTATTTACGAATACTAGTTTTTTGTTGTTGTTTATATTTATAAAGCATACTGTTCACATAGTTTCTAGTCTAATTTTAGAAGATCTCCGATGTTAGAACAACAACACACAACAGAAACGTTTAAAACAAGTATTCTGATATGTTGCATGGTATGAATTCAGTTTGGCTGAGCTGGTGTGATTTATCTCAAGTGAAACATAAACCACAGGCCACCCATGTTTTACATGGCTATCTCATGCTTTTGTTGTGTCTGCATGACACGTCTGTATTTCCAACCCCTGACCTAATGCATACAGACACCAAAATGTTGACAGACGATGCCTGTCCAGAGATTTGAGTAAGGAAGAAAGAGCCGGAAGCTTTTCTTGTTTGTGTCTTACGCTGTCTTTATAGCAGCATATGGCCACAAAGCTGTAAAACCTTGGAGCCGGAAAGAGACAGGTGGCTTCCACTCTGCTGTTCCTCAGCAGACCTCTTACAGGGTTGCCATGTTGTTTTTGTGAAATACATTAAAGAGTTAATGCAAGAATACCACTAAACTGTACACTATGCTCTCACACACACTCCATTAATTATAGCAAAATAATGAAACACAATTAAAAGATCTCTATAAGGAATTTAAGTTTAAAGTACCTCTGATCAACAATTACTGTAAAACATAGCAAACTAAAGCAAGCATTATGTGTAAAAGTGTGTTCAATGATACAGAAATAAAACAAGTAATAACACCACTTTTGTGATGTCTGTTTAATTCAACACTTGTTTGATGTGCACTGTGGGTGGGTTGATGATGAAAGCTCTTGAATATCTCTTGCTGAGGTTTACTACAGCGGTTACACCTCGGCTTTTATACTGTATGCGTTAATGATGCGTTGCAACTCTTTAGATATTAGTGGGATGAGATGCGTTCTGTCGAGGCAAATCAAAACAACATCTACTGCTTTTTTGTGTTTCATTATTGAAGAATAGTTTTAACATTCACAGATTATTTTAGAAGTGTTAGAATTTGTCAACATTTTTAGTTTTAGTTTAGTCATGACAACTCTAGGGATGGTTTATTACTGTAACATTTTATTAATCTAAATGGAATGTACATAGGTTTGGTCTTGGTGGGCTAGATCTGCTACGCTGCAGCAGAGCAGGTACTGTATGACTTTCTTCTACTAAATGCTCAGAACATAAAATTAAGGAAAACATGCTGGTGTTGCTAGAGAGTGAGAGAGGGAGAGAGGGAGAGAGTGAGAGAGGGAGAGAGTGAGAGAGTGAGAGAGGGAGAGAGGGAGAGAGGGAGAGAGGGAGAGAGGGAGAGAGGGAGACCCCCCCCCCCCCCCATAGCAGATCGAGGCAGGTGGTGCTGGGGAGGTGAAGGGATAAATACGAATTTGCATAGTGCATAGAGTTTGGATGGAATAAGGTTTTAAAGGGAAGTAGTCATGGGTATTTTAAATAAATTGGCTGCAAGTTACATTGAAACAATCAATCAATGGCAATACAATTATATGGTATTATTTACAATAAGGTTTGTTAATATTTTACCCTGGAGTACCATGTCAAAACCATGTAACAGTCAGTAGGGTAAAGCCCAGCGCGCTGTCCGTGTGACGTAATTTTTGTCATCAGGACAGTCCGGGACGTCCGCACACACTGTCCGCATGCAGCCCAATTTTTGTGTCCACACGGATGGTGGGTGTAGAACAGCGCATTTTATCACCCTCAAGTCATCCTTGGTGTATATGACATTCTTTTTTCAGAGTCAGACGAATACATTCAGAGTTATATTAAAGCAAAAAAAAAAAAAACACTGTTCTTTAAAAATGATATGTGCTCATTTATGTGTAATTACTTCCACCAACTAATCGAGTATCTCGTAAGCGTAGAATCTGCCATTCAGAATACATACGAGAGAGTCGCTCGAATGGTGGCAGCCATGTTGTGCCTCCATCTTAAAAATACATTAGCCAAAGAGGGACAAACCTGGAAATTCAAGCTTCGCCTTTTGCGCGTTTACACTCAGTGGCACCGTGACGAATGCGAGGGGGAAATTACTCGCGACTGCCGGCAGATTTGAAAGACTGTTGAAGATGGAGGATCACGCCTGTTCTCGAGGACATGTAACAGAGTCGCCAAGGAAGCATACATGTTATATAACTAAATGCAATTTGTAATAGTTTAATAGTAACCTCATCACTTGAAGGAACACTCATGGTGTCACAGTCTTCGTCCTCATCATCTGTGTCACCTGTCTTCACCTGTGGTTCCTTGTCTGTTTCCCGCCACCAATCTGTTTCCATGGACACTGATCACTTCCTCACAGCTGCCTGTCATTTGTAGTCATCATCACTGTGTATTTGAGTTCCTGTCTGTTATCTGTTCAGTGTCCGGTATTGTTTGTGTTTCACATGCTGTCTCACCTGTTCCGTTGTATCCTGACTCAACTTTATTAAAGAAAGGATTAATTCCACGTTCGTCTCCATCATCCTTGCTTCCAGTCGTGACAGAATACCGGACCCAAAAAAGGTAATGGAGGAGGACGCTATGGAGGCTTTTATGTTCGTCCAGAATGGTAGTAGTCTGGAGGAATTTGCTGCAGTTTTCCTGCACCTTCACCAGGATGGGAGATGGGATGAGGACTTCCTTCAACAGCAGTTCTGGAGCGGGTTAGACGATCCACTCGCCCAGATACTGCTGCAGGAGGATCTCGACCTACCTCTCGTCAAATTCATTGACCGTACGTTGTGGGTGTGTGGTTCCTCACTCACTGTGGGAGACATCCAGCCAGATCTTCGCGTCCAGCCAGATCTTCGCGTCCAGCCAGATCTTGAGCCCGCTGACCCTGCGCCAGAGCCCTCGTCGCTGCCCAGCACAGAGCCCTCATCGCTGCCCAGCACAGAGCCCTCATCGCTGCCCAGCACAGAGCCCTCATCGCTGCCCAGCACAGAGCCCTCATCGCTGCCCAGCACAGAGCCCTCATCGCTGCCCAGCACAGAGCCCTCATCGCTGCCCAGCACAGAGCCCTCATCGCTGCCCAGCACAGAGCCCTCATCGCTGCCCAGCACAGAGCCCTCATCGCTGCCCAGCACAGAGCCCTCATCGCTGCCCAGCACAGAGCCCTCATCGCTGCCCAGCACAGAGCTTCCTGCACCGCTGGTCCCGTCCAGCCCTGAGCTTCCTGCACCGCTGGTCCCGTCCAGCCCAGAGCTTCCTGCACCGCTGGTCCCGTCCAGCCCAGAGCTTCCTGCACCGCTGGTCCCGTCCAGCCCAGAGCTTCCTGCACCGCTGGTCCCGTCCAGCCCTGAGCTTCCTGCACCGCTGGTCCCGTCCAGCCCAGAGCTTCCTGCACCGCTGGTTCCGTCCAGCCCTGAGCTTCCTGCACCGCTGGTCCCGTCCAGCCCAGAGCTTCCTGCACCGCTGGTTCCGTCCAGCCCTGAGCTTCCTGCACCGCTGGTCCCGTCCAGCCCAGAGCTTCCTGCACCGCTGGTCCCGTCCAGCCCAGAGCTTCCTGCACCGCTGGTCCCGTCCAGCCCAGGGCCTTCGCCGCTGGTCCCGTCCAGCCCAGAGCCTTCGCCGCTGGTCCCGTCCAGCCCAGGACCGCCTTCGCCGCTGGCCCCGGGCAGCTCAGAGTCCTCTTCGCCGCGGGTCCAGTCCAGTGCTGACCTCCCCAAGAAAATTTTGGGGGGGGGCAATAAGTCCTCTGAGGGGATCGTGGAGGCCCTTCCGACACGGTCGCCATGGCCGCCCGAAGGGTCCTCACCGCCATGGCCGCCCGAAGGGTCCTCACCGCCATGGCCGCCCGAAGGGTCCTCACCGCCATGGCCGCCCGAAGGGTCCTCACCGCCATGGCCGCCCGAAGGGTCCTCACCGCCATGGCCGCCCGAAGGGTCCTCACCACCGTGGCCGCCCGAAGGGTCGTCTCCGCCGTGGCCACTCGAAGGGTCCTCACCACCATGGCCGCCTGAAGGTCCTACTGCTCCGCCGTGGTCACGCCCACAGCCAGCTCCGCCCTGGACGCCTGAGGGTCCGACTGCTCCGCCATGGCCACGCCCACATCCTGCTCCGCCCTGGCCACCTGCACGTCCTGCTCCGCCCTGGAGGCTTCCTGCTCCAGATCGGCCACCCCTTCATCAGCCTCCAGGGCGCCCACCCCCCCACCCCTTTGTAGTTCTACGGCGCGAGGTCGCGCCTAATTGAAGGGGGGCGTTATGTCACAGTCTTCGTCCTCATCATCTGTGTCACCTGTCTTCACCTGTGGGTCCTTGTCTGTTTCCCGCCACCAATCTGTTTCCATGGACACTGATCACTTCCTCACAGCTGCCTGTCATTTGTAGTCATCATCACTGTGTATTTGAGTTCCTGTCTGTTATCTGTTCAGTGTCCGGTATTGTTTGTGTTTCACATGCTGTCTCACCTGTTCCGTTGTATCCTGACTCAACTTTATTAAAGAAAGGATTAATTCCACGTTCGTCTCCATCATCCTTGCTTCCAGTCGTGACACATGGACTAAGTCGAACTGGAAGTCATGTTAATCTTGGAATAATATGGCCCCCGTAGGAGTTAAAATGCTCTCGGAATGGGAGGGGCTAGAAAGTATTATTCGATTGGTAATCATATACAATTTCACCGGTAGATGGTAGAAAATCTTACACAGTGTAGCTTTAAAAAATATACTAGCTTTGTAAATCACATTGAAAGGCCGAAGTATGCATCGATTCATAGCAGAACCATATCGGGTTCCGGAAAGAACCTTTAAGTGAACATGCAGTTTTGTCTTAGTGTGAAGAACATTTGAATAATCTAAAGAACCCTTTTCTACTATAAATAACCTTTTGTGCAATGGAAAGATTTCTTGGATGTTAAAGGGTCTTCATGTAATAGTATGTCAATAAAGAGCCTTTATTTTTAAAAGTGTGAGTGCAGAGTGAAGTTGTAGATTGTTGACTTATGAAAGGCAATTTCTAGAGAACATCTGGAGAATCACTGGAAATAAATATGTGAAGAGGAAGCCCCTTAGTTTACACTTCCCTCTCTCTTACACATGTGAAAGCCCACCACCTCTCTTCACATCCCAGAGGTAATGTGCCATACTCTCATAGCTGTCATTATACCGGACTGTCTTTCCCAGCTTCCGCTGGGCCACACGGGTGATAATTAATGCATTTGTGTCTCCTTACTCTTCACTGACACATATTTCCTCATTTTACCCATATTTCCACATTCATTATAGTGTCATTAAGACATTAATTCCCCCTGCTGTGTTAACCTTTTTGCTCGTGCTACAGCAGGGGCCCATTGCAATGCTTCAGCGGGCTCCTACTTTACATAGTGCACGAGTTGTACCATTTAAATGACTGGGCTGTTGATGGGCTGTTATATAACCGGCGTGTTAAAAATAAACGCGGTCAACGCGTCTTTTCGCCCCATTTGGTCCCTGGGAAATTGGGTGCACCGCAGCAGTTAGCCATAACGTGTGAATGTCAACTTTGGATAATACTCTTATGATGGCGACATCTGTGGTACAAGTATATACAAAGAGTTACCACACACACACACACACACACACACACACACACACACACACACACACACACACACACACACACACACACACACACACACACACACACACACACACACACACACACACACACACACACACACACACACATACACATACACACACACACTTCCTGATCTTAGATATGGGGCAGCATGTGGCCTATATGTGTGCCAACGGTATTCCTTTATGAAGGACAGGAGGTTGTGTGTTAAAAGTAGCATTTAAGGAGTCATTTATCAGCGCTTATGCTTTTAGCAGTGCTAGGTCTACTGTTGGTGAAACAGGGTGAATTTGTTCATCCTCCTACTGTGATAAATGGCTTTTTAGAATTCTTAAAGTGTACTTAATGACACTAAGGTGTCGCGTCTACATACCCCATGCTGCTCTCAACACCATCTTAACATGATGGACATGAGGATTCCTGGAAAGAATCCCTCCTGCATGAGAAATCCATCTTCTATGTCAAAACTGTGTCGTAGAATTAACCTCTCTGTGGAAATCATGTCTATATCAAGGCTTTAGTAATGCATTATAAAAGCATACATTTAAAAGTCACCTTCTAAACTCTAATCACCATGATCTACAAGATAAAGTCAAATATGTATGGGCTAATACCAGCCTATGGTCTTCATTGGCTGCCTGCGAACAACGTATACTTTGACGTAACCTCGAAAAGTTGTAGCTGAGAATGGAACAGGCATTAACTTCAAAGGAAAGAGGACTTGTGCTGAAATTTATATGTAAAAAAATTATTGCGCCATTACAATGGTACGCCATTGTACTGTTCGTATCACTAAAATTCAGAGCTAAAATTCAGATATGGTAATAGGTTCTTTGTTAACCCTAACCCTAACGATAGACCAATCAGAGTAGAGTAGATCAATCACAACAGACTGGGCCTTCTGACCAATCAGTGTGGATCAGTCACAAAAGACTGGGCCGTCTGACCAATCATTGAAGAGTAGATCTGTCACAACAAACTGGGTATTCTGACCAATCAGAGCAGAGTAGATCAATCACAACAGACTGGGCCTTCTGACCAATCAGAGTAGATCAGTCACAACAGACTGGGCCGTCTGGCCAATCAGAGTAGATCAGTCACAACAGACTGGGCCGTCTGGCCAATCAGAGTAGATCAGTCACAACAGACTGGGCCGTCTGACCAATCAGAGTAGATCAGTCACAACAGACTGGGCCTTCTGACCAATCAGAGTAGATCAGTCACAACAGACTGGGCCGTCTGACCAATCAGTGTAGATCAGTCACAACAGACTGGGCCGTCTGACCAATCATTGAAGAGTAGATCTGTCACAACAAACAGGGTAATCTGACCAATCAGAGCAGAGTAGATCAATCACAACAGACTGGGCCTTCTGACCAATCAGAGTAGATCAGTCACAACAGACTGGGCCGTCTGGCCAATCAGAGTAGATCAGTCACAACAGACTGGGCCGTCTGGCCAATCAGAGTAGATCAGTCACAACAGACTGGGCCGTCTGACCAATCAGAGTAGATCAGTCACAACCGACTGGGCCGTGTGACCAATCAGAGTAGATCAGTCACAAAAGACTGGGCCGTCTGACCAATCATTGAAGAGTAGATCTGTCACAACAAACTGGGTATTCTGACCAATCAGAGCAGAGTAGATCAATCACAACAGACTGGGCCTTCTGACCAATCAGAGTAGATCAGTCACAACAGACTGGGCCGTCTGGCCAATCAGAGTAGATCAGTCACAACAGACTGGGCCGTCTGGCCAATCAGAGTAGATCAGTCATAACAGACTGGGCCGTCTGACCAATCAGAGTAGATCAGTCACAAAAGACTGGGCCGTCTGACCAATCATTGAAGAGTAGATCTGTCACAACAAACTGGGTATTCTGACCAATCAGAGCAGAGTAGATCAATCACAACAGACGGCCGTCTGACCAATAAGACCAGAGGGCTCATGTAAAGGAGGGATTTAGAGTGACTGAATCTGCGAACAAGCTGTTTTCAGACTCTATAAGAAAATGAATGTGTATTTTGACCTTGGTTGCATGTTAACTAGGAGACCTCCAAAACAAAATCAGGAACCTTTCAAAATAGCATAATAGGGGCACTTTAAAGCCTATTACCAGGCTCAATTTTTGTGATATGAACTTGGAGCACAACTTGGTTAGACATATTACTATTATTTTCAAGCAATTTTAGAGTCCAAATTATTTTGTAAAATATACATTTTGTATAAAAAATAAAATGTTTAGTTCACTACTTTTGCTTTACAGTACAGTTTTTTGTAAAATCTTCTAACATCTATAGGACGTTCCTATCTATCCTACATTCCTATCTACAGAAAGTCAGTTGCTTTTGACAATAATCAGTTTAGAAGTTGTTATACAGAAATATTTAGCAGAAATTCACCAGTAAGAATCAAGTATTCCAGATAGCCTAAAAAGCGTAATCTTATTTGATCATCTTGGTTAATTCATGGTTCAAGCTATGCTCACAACTTTCATATTTTCCTTTATCATGCTTCAGTCGGGTGAGTTTAGCCCTTAGCAGCCGGTTTCTCTTCTTTTTGCACATCCTGAGGTGAGATGTTCTGTTCCCTGTGATCTGACAGCTGTGCTTTTAACTTTTTACCACAGTGAGAAATTCACCCCACCCTCCAGCTCCCCATGTCTTTAACATAGTTTCTCGCCGAAAACAAACTGCACAATATGTTACTTTGCTTTCAAATGCCATTGTCGAGAGCACCGTGCGCACACGATTTTGATTTACTTTTAAAAGAATGAAAAGGAGAAGTGGGCAAATCCAATTTAATGCGAACCGAACGCGTTCTGTCAAGTTTATGTATCAACTTTCTTCGAAATGGCAGCTCCTACAAGACACTATAGATTTCAGTGCAGAGTCATACATTTGCATCTCCAGTATGCCCTCTATAGAAACTCTATCCCTGTCTGTACTTTAGACGGATGAAAGGTACAGCCTCTCCTCTCCTCCGCTCCCTGGTACTGGCTCTTCTTACAATGGAGTCTGTCAGTCCAGCTTAGTACACTCATTCTCCTTTATTCTCCCTCTCTCCTTGACTCAATTTTCAATCTCCTTGTTACTCAGCCTAAAAATATAGTGTGTGCTCCCTGTAAAAGCACAAGCGGCTCCGCTGGTAGCCATCACACAATAAATGCATTGCCTACTCTCAAGACAGTAGCACAAAACAAAAGTTTTGCTGTTAAACTGCACTAAATCTCTATAGGACAACTGACATTATGATGATCTGTTTTGGAGTATAAATATGCATTGCACTTTCAGAAATGAAAAACAACTGCCTTGACTCACATAAACACAGAAAGGGATTCTCTCAGGCCTCCTTTACACCTGGAATATAGTTTCTAGGTGTTCTTTTAGCAGAATTTAATTTAAAGCTTAATTTCAATACATCTCCAGTGTGATCATATAGATCTGATAACACTTACCTGTGAAAAATGGAAAAGGCCACTTACAGTATTGCATTCAGATCTTGGATTTTCATCAGATTTTTCCAGAACCACCTCTTTCTGTGCACTTGGTTTTCGATGTGATCAAGTGCTATCCCTAAATAAATAAAGCAAATAAATTACTGCTTAGTAAAGGCATAGAATGAAAATTCAATTTAAAATTTAAATAAAACAAATTGTTAATTTTAGGCAAACTGACTTCATGCATCGTCTAAAAATCACCTTTGGACCATAATCTAACCAGTCATTTTAATTTTAAAAGATGCCACTTATGTAGTTACATTTAGATATTTTTATGTATATTTTTAGATATTTATTTGGGTCACTAATGTTGTGTGTTTATTTTATTTTAGCTTAGGTATGTCTAAATATATATTACACTGTAAAAGATAATCTGTCGTTTTTTACTGAAAAAATAAATGTTTTATTGAAAATACATTAAACATATTTAGAAAACAATCTGTTCATTTTACAGTTTAAAATTGTAATGTAATTTCCATCAAATAATTTTTTTAACAAAATAATCATAAATTACATTTTAAACCAGTTATACAACTGGATAGCATTAGTTTATGCTACTAAAATCTAAAATGGGTTTTGTACTTTTAACATATACTGACATCCATCAACAGTGTCATGCACACAAATACAAAATACCATCATGGTAAGATGACAATAAAAAATGCAATAAACATTAATTAACATAACACCCAAATGTAAAGTCCCATGTGGAATTCTGGGAATGTCAGTTTACTCCTTTTTTAGAAAATGTAAGGTTAGATAATAGTTCTAACAGTTTTTTCTCTGTATATAGTAGGGGAACTACACTCTAAAAAATGCTGTGTTGTTTCAACCCAATTTTGGGTAAAATATGGACAAACCCAAACGTTGGGTTAAAAATGTAATGTAAAAATTTAACCGAACAGCTGGGTTTGTTCATATTTCACCTAAAATTAGGTTGAAACAACCCATCATTTTTTAGAGTGTAACAACTGTTGAAGGTTCTACAAGTCTTCAGTTAAAATTACAATTATTTTGTAGTGTATCTAATAATTAATCTCAAGATTAATGTTTTAAAACCTCACACACTGTCCATAAATTGTGCAAAAATTGTACCTTTAGGCAACTTTGTACCTTATCTACCACTAAAAGGTGCATTTTAGGACCTTACAGTAATATGCATTCTAAGGTACTGCTATAAACATTTACGGGTAAAAAAGGTACAAAGATGTCTCTTTAAGGGTACTGTTCCAATGACGTTGTTGTAACCCTTTTCCGAGAGTGCACTAGCTCTACTAAGCAGATCCTTGTGCACTCCAACATATGGTTCATATGCCTCTGAAAACCATTAGTTTGAGGAATCCCACATATTTCATATTAAAATATTCCAGTATGTTTCTGGTTCTTTGCGTCGATAATTTACAAATAGTCCCGTATGTCAATTCTGTGAGGAATCAGTGTGCTAGACTCCTCATCCATATTTCTGCGCCTAATTATAATTCTTTGTAATCTCACAAGCATCTGTCATTCATTTTTACCCTCCTGGGTCCACAGATGAATACTGTACATCTTTAAGTCTGTTGACTTTAATTTCCAGTTATAGGTTTTTTGAACATAATTATGAGGAACTCTGAACACTGTCATTAATTATTCAAGCCTGATACGTGTCCATAATTGATAAGAACCACACGAGTCCCTCCTTGGCAAACACTGCAGGAGTTCCCACTATTCTAGTCGAGTTTAAAACACTTTTGCCTACGAAACAGCTGCCATTTTTGGCTTTTGCACCACTCAAGTCGGACAACACATGCCAAGCCCCATGAATAGATGCCGCTACATACCCGCATACACACACATGACAAGCTGCTGTAATTCGGTATGAATCGCAGAGCTCTGGTCTTCTGTGTTTGCAGAATGTGACAGAGACTCTGAGACTGACATTATCACGTAGCCAATAAAAGCCCACCTGTTTTCCACCCAATGCTAATCTAATCCAGTCTTCAGCCGCCTGCTTTGGAATTACTCATATGTCATATTCCATCAAGGCCCCAACAGTCTCTGGGCAAAAGAAGAGACTGTTGTTAACACAGTGGCCTGATACGCACAGTGACAGTTTCACACTCCACTATAGTTCCACTGACATCATACATCAGAGTCTCTTTAATTGCCCTTTTCTCTTGCATGCATAGAAGTACATGTAAAATACATGATAGCGTTACGGATTTATAGTGTATAAAATCCAAAATGACATATTTGGCTCTGCATGCAAAAAGGGATGGTTCATTGTGTTCACAGCTCGCTTATAACTGGCTTTCACAGTACGACACAACACTGCTTTATGGTGTGAATGGGAGTTTGTGCCACACTTAAATGGCTTTTTATTGAATTAATAATATATTATCTGCATGTACAGTTTTCAATAATATACTTTTAAAGTTTGAATTACACTACAAGTGCACATTCAATACAGTTAAGAACACTTCTTTTTCATGAACCTAAACCTGTACATTTGCACTACGGACTTTCTGCATGAGAAGAAGCATGCTATTATATTTCTAAGTGACTGGACTTGCAATTTTCACTTGCTGCATGATAAAACAGGTTGGAATTGCCATAACTTGAACCATGTCTGCGAGGGCAATATTACAAAAATTCAGAAATGTATCGGTTTATTAACCTTGGCAATTTCAGTTATTGGAATATTAAACCTATCAGATCTTAAAGTGCCTCTATTCTATGTACAAACCTGTAAGTATGATTAATTATCGATGTATATGTTTTATATACATAGAAATATGAATTTAGGATATGACATAACATTAGAAAGAATGACAAACATAGATAAAGTGCGTTGATTAACACCGGACGACGAAAGACAAATGAACCCATTATTATCAGTGATGTCGTCTACCCTAGATGTGGCACGCATGACAAATCCCCATGACAGGTATGAAAGCGAGGCTGTGAGGGATAGATTTACCGTGTTTTACCGTGTTTTCACTGGCATTCGCTGTAAAAAGCTGTAAAGCTCCAAGATCAATTATCATTTTCCATAGCTCATGAAAGACATTTTCCAAAATCATTAATTCCAAAAAACATTAATTCCCCCATGCAACCCCCCACCAAATAGATGTACGTCTATCCCTCACAGCCTCGCTTTTATTCCCGTTAAAAATCAAAGATGGCGCTGTTGTGAATAAGGTCTATAACTCCAGACAACATGAGCTGTGGAATATTAATTTTTATGTTTTTACTAACATACTAAAGCACATGTAAAGAACTTGATTATCATTTATTTTTTTATAGCCTACATTTGTGTAAATACAAATATATTTAAATAATTGACATACACATTTCAATAGAATTTGCATTAAAGTGTATTTTTGTTTTCCATGAATCCTTGTCACTACATTCAACAGAGCACGTTAACCATATCAAAGACAACAGAAGTAATTATGAAATTACAAATGAAAATATATTATTTCCTACTTAAAAAAATACTGAAAGCATCCTAAAGTTCAGCTATTTGCATTTAATATTTAAACTATACTACATTTTCATTTTAACATGCAATTAAGTGTCTGAAAACATTACATTCATTTCCACAATAAGTATTCTTTTAAAAAGTATGCCATAACTTTATTTTCACAAGGGTTAAGATGGAAAGTGTAGTTAATTCGGCCCCTGGATACCATCGAGACTTGAAAGCTTTCACAGTATGGCATCCATATCAACTACTATATGGATGGTAGTTTGTGTGTTTGTGTGTTGTTTGGTGCAAGATCGATGAATTATTTATCAGAAGAGTCTAATATTGGCTACCTGAGTGCAGTCATCTAAAGTTCACATGAAAAATTTTCATCAAACTGGTTTTTATAAGCCTTTCTGGAAGTTTAAATGACTTGATCTTGATATCTTCTGCCCTTTTAAGCACTAATGCAATCAAGTGTTTTTAACCCATGTTGACCCCCTCATGCGGCGTGCAGAATGCAGCTCATGCAATGTCAGGTGATTCGGCTCCCGCAGGCCAAAATAAGCCTATATAAATAACATGACCAAAATCCGAGGCAATCTCCCACTCACTGGGGTTCCCAGCGAAACGCTAACACTGTGCACAAGCCCTGATCAATATCAGGAATCAGGGTATTATGCACCTTTAAAGTGCTACTTGTGAGATCGATATGTTATTATTTTTCATCTGCTGGCTATATTTAATTCTCTCATTATTGTTTTCCCATTTCCATCAGGGCTCCTCTTTTTGGCCCCATAGTGCTGCGATTCTCTTTTCCCTTCACAACACCTGCCTTTCTTCACATTCAGAGCAGTTGGATGCGGTTTCTTTGTGTATGATAATATGCGCTTTTCATTGACAGCATGTTTTGAGTCTCTCTTGACAACTTACAGTAAATGGTATTCAGCATTCCTCTTTTCATGGCTTCAAGTATTCATTGCTCATACAAGTTAAGAGATTTGAACAAAACTCTGACAAGGATTTATGGCAAAATATCATTAAAAGAGAATGATTTAAAAAGTAAAACTTTAAATTTCACATTACAAAGTTTACTTTTTTTTTTTTTAAGTGTACTTACCGGTATATTTAGAAACACAGTCATGAAAGTATACTCTTTTTAAGTACACTTAAAGGGGTGGTAAAATGCCATTTTCACAATATGTAAAATAAATCTCTGATGTCCCCAGAGTGTGTGTGTGTGAAGTTTTAGCACAAAATACCCCACAGATATTTTTAGAGCATGTTAAAGTTGTCACTTTTTGAGGGTTTGCAAAAATGCACCGTTTTGTGCCTGGCCCTTTAAATGCAAATGAGCTGCTGCAGAGGGCGGGGTTTCAAGAGCTCATGTGTGTGTGTGTGTGTGTGTGTGTGTGTGTGTGTGTGTGTGTGTGTGTGTGTGTGTGTGTGTGTGTGTGTGCGATTACCTCATGTAGACACACTAAAATGACAGAAACTGTACTGCCTTTAATGTTAAACTGGACTCAGACAAAGATGGAGAGACTCAAGAAGAAGTGACAACATGTAGAATGCAACATGATGTCTCTGAATGGTTAGTTGATGAATTTATGTTGCTGATGTGGAGTTAAAGGATAATTCCGGTATTTAACACCTTGAGTCTATATTGTAGTTTGTTTTGGATGAACAAGAGTGGTGGACAACATTTTTTTTGACAATGGTTCCTCTCTCGAGTTTTTGACTATAAAAGAATTGGCCATGGACCCATTTAACATTGGAGTCAATGGTCATGTCCGAAAATGTAATTAAAACAACCTTTAACATTAGTTTTCAAAACTGTGCAACTCACCGAGTGATTAGTGATGTTAGTTGATGTTCCAGAAACAAAAAGTGTTGCGAAATACAGTTTCTGTCGTGTTTTATTCGTCATTTTGTAAAATCCCATTGAATTCTGTTGAAGGACTGAGTGTTAATATAAATGCGCTACCGGTAACGGAAAGGGGGCTGTTTACATTTGGTCGATGTAGTCTTTTTGCTCGCTTCCGTTTCTCATAAGGCTAGCGAGCAGAGCAACTGTGCTCCGGGAGAGTAAGCGAAATAAACAAACAAAACCTTCATTAATTGTTACTTGTAATATGAAGTTGAACTCGACTGTGACCGTGAGTGTCCCGCGAGACATAAACATCGGTTATCGCCATCAAGTGGTCGGCAGTGTGCTAACGCTTCAGATTCAAATATTGAGCGGAAGTTACACAGTTGTGAAGTGTCTGAAAAAATAGTTCCACTATAGCAAAATAAACAGATTGGAATCATATATTGCGACGATATATTGTTTATAATCACCAACGAACACCACTAACCACTCGGTGAGTTTAACAGTTTTGTAAACAAACATTATTGGCTGTTTTAATTACATTTTCGGACATGACCATTGACTCCAATGTTAAATGGGTCCATGGCCAATTCTATTATAGTCAAAAACTCGAGAGAGGAACCATTGTCAAAAAAATGTTGTCCACCACTCTTGTTCATCCAAAACAAACTACAATATAGACTCAAGGTGTTAAATATCAGGATTATCCTTTAACTATCTTCAAATAGCATATTCTGTCATGGTAATCTTTAAATCGCTCGTATAGGAACTGTTGTGAGGTGCACACAGAGTGACTTTCTATTGCATGTGAAAAGATGGATGCTAAAGTTTGAGCTGACTCACAAATGTATTCGAATTATGTATGAGAACAACTTTTCCTCTTCTCAACATGGACTGTGTGTTCCCGGGGGCGGGGTTTATGTACATTTTAGGGTTGCTGATGTCACTAACCCGGGAGGAATGTCGTGTAGTCCCTACCAGCCGTTTGTTGTAGTCCTTTTCTTTAAAAGCAAATATCTTCCTTTGCTTTGAACTTTGAGCGTTGTAACTTTGCAGATGTTGTTTATGCTCAAACAGCAACATTACACACTAACTAAAGTTAGAAAAGTTAAATCATACTCAACCACCCCTTTAAGTGGCTTTTTATTCCATTATTATATTATACATATTATACAGTTTTAAAACAGTATATTTTTAAGATTTGAGGCACGCTACAAGTGCACACTTCATCATCTCATCCTCACTTCTGTAACTCATCCTGCACGTTTGTACTACAGACATGAATTATGCTTCAAATTATGCAGCTTTGCCTCCTGCATGAGAAGTAGCATGCCATTACATTTTTAAATGACTGGACTTGCTATTTTCATTTGCCGGATGATGACATTTTCACATTGAACCAATCAGATCTTAACTTAAGACTTAAAGGTGCAATAAGCAATTTCTGAGAAACACTGTTGATATTTGAAATCAACCCAACCAAACACACCCCTCCCTTCATTGCTCCACCCTTAAATGCACAAACACGCAATGCAAGAGTGGATGTCTCTTTACCATAGGTGAAGTGAAGTTAAATAATTATTTGTGGAAAATAGAGAACAGGGAAGAACAAAAAATTAACATACAGTACATAGGCCTAAGTATATTCAAAAAGGACACTCAAATCTGTCCTGTTACTATAGCTAACATTACAACAATAGCATATCTTGATTTTGTGAAACATAGCAAAACCAATGTTACTTATGTATGGAGCAGAAACATCGCAATTAGGGATGCACCGAAATGAAAATTCTTGGCCAAAACCGAAACACCGAAAGAAATTATGCCAATTATTAGTACCATTGCATTTATGGCTATGTGTACTAACTTTAATAAAATCAAGGCATTGCATAAATTAATATTACAATTTTAAAGAATAAATCAATTACAAATTTTGCAAATATTTAGTTAGCACATTGCAACAATGCACAGTATAAAAAAAATTTCAAACTAATATTTTTAACTTGACCCCACTCATGTGTACATTAAATAATAATGTACAGGCCTACTGGCCTGCAGAACGGTTTTTAAATGAAATGTTCTCTCATAAAAACAAAGTGCATTTAGGCCACATTTACACATAGCCGGGTATTTAGAGAAACAAATATTTCCCCCCCTCCGTTTTCAATAATAACATCGTGCACACAACCCGCATAAATACGCCGTCGAGCGCCATCATAACTATGCCAAACCTATGGGCGGCAGTGTAGGGAGAAGGATAAAGCCATGCAAGCCAATCAGAATCCTCAGAATCGACAAGAGAGAACCTAAAAACCCCGTTTCTCCCAGTTGACATTACAACATATAACCGGCGTTTTCAGAAATCTCCACTTTGGCCGGAGTTTTTAGAAATAATCGTTTTCTGCGATAAAAACGGCGTTTTCGTGTAAATGACAGGCCAAAACGCAGAGAAATATCTGTGTTTTCCCATCGTGTAAACGGGGCCTTAGTTCAAGTGCATTTACAATTTTTCTCTGTAGGACTACTACAAGAAAGTGCATTCAGAACAAGTGCAACTGCTTAAAGATACAACAATATTTTCTCTGTAGGCCTTCAACATAATAGTGTATCAAACCAAAGACTGCCATAGCCCATATGTTAACTGTAGAACTTTAACAACAAATTCACCAAGAATTGCAGATGTGCAAAGTGAATAATAAATATTTAAACACTAGAATGACATCTTCTGTGATTCTGTTGTCACACGCGTCCCATTTACTCAGAACTCTTAACGTTAATTTAAGACTTTACTTAACTAATTTAAGATAGCTCTCATGAGGATACTCAACAAAACTGACATTTTGGCATAACTGTGTGTTATTATTCGTTGAGCGCGAAAGATAAGTCGATTCTGGCGCGCGTCGTTGTGCGTCGTGTGTGTGTCAGCAGGACATTCACAGACAGCGTTCTCTTTTGTCTTTTCACGCTTGCATGTTTAAAAGCATTTGCATGAAGAAGAACATGATTATAATATGTAACGCTAGCCAAAGTATGACAGGGAAAAAAACGGATGCTGCGTTAATTGCGTTAAATATTTTTAACATGTTAAACTGAAAAACATTAATCACATGCGTTACTGTTGACAGCACGGACATAACCGATGTGTTTATGTGAATAGGCGGAAAGACGAACGTTGTGACAATGTTTTCGTGTGTATTTGACCGTAAGCGCAACAAGCCAATATTTTTAATATTAACGTGGTCCTAAAGCTCTTAGATCATAACCCTTCTGTTTCCAGTGATATTCCTTTGACAATGACAATGAGAAGTGATATGTCTTTTGTAATGTCTCTCAGCCAGGTTACAAGTACATTAGATAAACGTAAGAAAAAAGAGAGGTGAAAGGGGACACATACAAACATGTACACATACAAATACACATATAGACACATATATACGTAATACATGGTACCATTACACTGTTACAAACTATGTAAAGCCAACATTTTTCTATTTCAGTATGTTTACATTTTTTATTTTTTTGCTGTCGTCAGTGCAATGAGTATAAAGTTTTTGATGTTTGGATATAGTTAGTGTACAGTAGATATAGAGTATATACACAATATAGTGTAACTATATTACTGCACCTTTAAAATGTAATCATGTGTTTGTCATGACTTATTGATCATATCATTTTAGAGACTTGTAAGCAACTAACCAGAATTGCTTACTAAGCAATACCCTAACAACCACCCAGAACACACTAGCAACTGCATATAGGCCTATGCCCTGGTAGCCCCCTAAGAACAAAGTGGGGTGTTATAATAATCTTGTTTTTATGGTAATATGTAGCCTATATTACTCCTTTTGACCTCTTATGTTTCGCTATGGTGCATCCACAAAATCCATGTTTCGGAGGCCTGCGGTATAATAAGCAAAGCTATTACGTTCAGTCGATTTTCCTCCTCACAGTAGAGGTGAAGAGGCGGGAGTTTAATGTATGTGCTCAGAGCTGCATCCTGCTTTAATCTTTATGGGAAATATCGGTGAGAATCAAACATCTATTAACTCAGTTATAATAAAGAAGTTGCTGTACGCAGGGGCCGCACTAATCAGGTACAAGCGCCCGGACTCGTGCTGAGTCCAGAATGTATGGGAGGAATTAGCGGTGATTCTCATTTTAATGTAAATGAGCTTTTGAAGGCGATGTGCCAATCTCAGCGCACGGCAGGAAGACGGTTTACCGCTTAGCAAATGACAGTTTGGTGATAAATCATCTATAATTAAACAATTTGGCACGAGCGTGTTGACGCCAGCCATCTTTCCTGGTGGTCTCTTAATGAAGTCGAAAGTACTGATAGGCCGAATGTTTCCGCAATTGAGGAACGCCGTGTTCGCGTCTGACCCTCTGTTTCTTAATCAGCAGCACTTTATGATATATCCGTCCCTATTTGCTTTTTAAACATCCTCATACATAGTTTATGTGGACGAGCGCTCTCTCTAGGCACACTTGAAGCTGAGAGCCATTTCTCTTAGTAGGAGATTAATTGCTTTTGATCAAAGTTGTCACAGTATTGCGCTGGCCGTAATGGACTTAAAGTTGAACAGGTAGTGCAATGAATGAGGTAAAAAAAAAAAAGAGAGAGCCCAACGTTATCTTGTTGTTCGTGTTCCTGGTTGAGGAAATTTAATTCGTCCTCCTTGTTTACCCTCCACGTTTGTTCGGGTTACAAGGCTTCAATGTCAGCGGTGATGCCGACAGCGGCTGAAACATGCTGCTATCAGACAGGAGAACCGGAGGTTGGGTTCACACTCTGCTCATTTGGAAGGGGTATATATCAAAGAAGACCATGTGACAGAGATTAATGTCGGCCCGGTTCATGGAATAACATCCCCCTCCTTGCCCTGAAACAACTTCCTGATAAAAACACCAGTGTAACACCTTACGTTGCGTAATAACATGAAGGCATTATTCTGGAAAAGTTTACGACTGACAGATAGGGTAACGGACAGGCTTCTCATCTGCGGCAAATTAATATTTTTTATGTGCCCTGTTGTATATCATGCCATGATTTGCAAGTCTTTTTGAGACTGGTGTCAAAAAAAAAAGATGCAATCACATATTCATTATGTGATATGCGAAACAAGGACGTTTTTCTTGTTAGCGGGGGAACGTAATGTGGTCACATTCATGCAAGATGTTGTTTAATAATCTCTATACTGTTGGACATTCAAATGCAAGTTCATGAAAAAAACATATAAGCACAGTGACTCTTGCACGGTGTACACTGTGTGCACTTGCACATATGAGTGTTCAAGGCAATTACAGATTTAAAGGGATAGTTCACCCAAAAATAACAATTGTGTCATTATTTACTCTCAAGTTGTTCCAAACCTGCATGAGTTTCTTTCTTCTGTTGAACACAACCCTAACCCTACCCCAGACCTAAACCCAACCATAACCGAACAAAGCTCTGTGCGTGTCATATTGACGCTAAACGGTGCCATGTGCGTTGGATGTAGACGATTTGTCAAAAGCGTCAGTATATGACGCCCAAGGATGAGAATGCGTTGGATATTTTGAGTTTTGTTAACCCGAAAAAAAGAAACAAAAAACCTATGGAAGTCATTGGGTGCCGTCAACTGTCTGGTTACCAAACTTTTATGTTAGATACAATTAATCACGATTATAGATTTGACAGCACTTGTCTTTATTGTTCTATCGAGAGATGTACATTTTAGTCGATTTTGTTCTAATTTAGAGTAAGCGATTCTCAAAAAGATGTGTATAAATATAAATATATTAAGATGTATGATTGGTTTTCACAGGTGAAAAATCTGAAAAAGTCTGATGCTCAGATACACGTCTGAGTGTTCAAAAGTAATTAAGAGATTTAGATAATGGTATAAGATAAGAGGATGCGATTCTTAAAAAGCATCAATTAAGATACGACCAATTGTATTGAGTAAAACAATAACTGGTTGTCAATGAGTCTGATGTGAGTTTAACATTTCCCAAATGTAATAAGCCGTCATTTAAAGACCCCCTGTAGTCAATAATTGTATCCCTTAAAACTAATCTTTGATTACCAAAATTACATATTTACATGTTTTTTCCTTGGCTTTCCTTACAGTAGCTTTAATGTAACTCTACATTATTGCCTTATTTAAGTATACTCATTTAGTATTCATAGTTCTATGAATATGCAAATTAACCCCGCCTCCACTCACTCACACCAGCTCAGAAATCCACTCGTTGACGATCACACGTTGACGTGATTGGTTACAAAGTAGTTGATGTCAGAAACACCAGCAATTTCAAACAGTGTTTTTGAGACTGTCTTTGGTTTACTGCAGTTTTAAGGAGAAAATACTCTGGTGTTGACTGTGCTGAATTTGCACGTGTCTTTGTGCAAATTTTTTCTTAAAGCATATTTAGAAAACCCACATAGGCATATACACAATAAAAGTTTTATTTTTTAACACTTAAGAAACCGTGTTGAGAATTATAGGTTATGACTTTACTTTCAATTATTAATGTATCTGATTTGTGGCAGAATTAATATATTGTGATGTAGTTCCTTACTGTGGTCAAACATGACTTGTTATTTTGTTGTGGGACTGATACTGTTCAACTTGACTTCCACATCCACCAAAAATCACGTTGACACCAGTTGGTTAAAGTAATTGCAGAAATGGTTCAGAAAACTGAAGTCACCTTTGAGAAAAGCTGTAGCATCATTTGTTTACAGATGCTGTTTGTTAGATAATGGCGTTCGGATATTTTAATGTACAAATATGTTTTGAGGACACTGAATATGTTGTTGTACGATGTAAAGCAGGGTCTTTCCTTTCTCTCCTAATGTCTTTCTCTCCAGCCCCTCCCTGTATTTATTTATGCCCGACTCAGAGTCTCCACAGTCAGTATCCATCCATTATGTCCTCCCCTCTTTAATTTGGTTGGCAAATTTAATTTACAAATGAATACCTTGCCTTTCTAATGGCCCATCGGGAAAGATAAATACACTTTTGTATGGAGAGTGTTTGATCACTTTTCCCCTCCTTGTCTTCTTCTTTGATGCTAGTGAGCTGGCTAGAGAGAAGCCATAGATGACAGCAGGAAGAGAATGAACACTTGAAATGATATAGCATGAGCAGCTAATGTGGCGTCGTGATTGAGCAGTTTGCTGCGCAAATGTGTGCTGTAATGTTGCCAGATTAATTGAACTCCATATTACTGTTGGAGCCTGAGCTGAACACTGAATACTTTTAATAGTGTATGAATACAAATAGATGTTGGAATTCAAAACATGTTTTAGTCTTTGTATCAAAATGTATCAACATTACTATCTTGGGATATTAACTTACTGTAGGTTTGATCCTCTGGTTGAATTAACTGCTTAAATGTTTCATAAATAAATAAATAACCCATATTGCATCGCTTCTGGTCCAGGGTAGCGTTGCACCAGCCGTCCGTAAGTTCTTTCTTAAAATGGAATGTAAAGTCCACTAGACTAGAGACTTAGTAACTTCTAGCTAGTTTGTAACTAACTCCGTTAGTTTGCTCCATTGCACCATTTGTTCTTAAGACAGAACGTAGTTAGTAGGTCATAATCTCTCCATAAAGTAATGTGTAGTCGCATGATATGACGTTTACCTCAATGATCCAATAGCCATCAAATACGTGAGCAGAAGTTGTGTTGAAATGCTGTGAATTTCAGTTTATCCTTCTTTTGCCTCATGTAGCCTAACTAACAGTATTTTATTGCCATTAAATACGATACTTAATCATGAATAACACGATAAATGTTTTTTATAACATTCAGAAACTGTATTTGAAATTAAATAAATAATGATCAATAAATAAATACTGATAAAAAAATTACATTTATTGATTTTGACTCATTTTATTTTACATGCACAATACGGACCAATATACAGCGGTGCATTGTTTAGGACGGGTTCGTGTTGAAGAGCCACTAAGAAATGAATCTATTCACCTAATGTTATCTCTCTTAAAATCAAATGTAAGCAAGTGTAAATGTCAGCATCATACATGTCAAAAGAATTGAAGTCTGTCAGGTAAAAGATCGAAGAGCTTATTGATGCAGTTCAGTCTGTCTGCTATTTTATTCCAACCATTACTCCTGATCAGAGGCTTCCCTAAATATACGTATACGTATATTATGCCAGTGCAGTTCCAGACTTGTTGAGTTCAGATAATGATGGTAATATTGAACACATGCAAGCCCACAATGTTCAAGGCTTTTTTAACACACATTTAGTGTGTCGATAATGGTTAAAAATACCACTTAGGGCTTCAAGTCTTTATTAATGCGCTTTTATTTCAGATTTTTTTTGCAGTTGCACTTCTTCTCCAAGGCCACTACTGCTTTAGAGGCAAAATGACTGCGGTGCATTCGAAGGCTGGGATTAATTAATGTCAGGGAATCTCCCAGTGAACGTTATTGGGAAATTCGGACCGTTTTACTGTAGAATATATAATATATATAATATAGAATCAAATATATGTAGAGTTACGCTTCAACTTAGTTTTAATGGTGCAATGCAGAAGTATTTAGTAGTGCATAAGTTGTAACTCAGTGTCCATTTATATCCAAACTAAGTAAGTTGGAACCGGCCCCAGGTCTTAGTATGTTTCGTTAAATAATATGATACTGTATTTTACTCAAGATGCTTTCAAAGGAGCGAACAAAGATGAGCATAACCAATATCCATCGCATATGCAAACTGATATCAATTTTTTTTTTTTACTTTCCCTCTTCTAACTAACATTTATATTATATTACTACCAGATATTTAAACTGAATAAAATGTCAAAACGAACTTGCCAGGTAGGTTAGATAATTACCTTAAAAGTTGACCATTAGTTCGTAGCCTACAGTGTGTAACACTTTCTCTGACAAGCATATACATATGGTTTACAGGTAAAAAAAAAATAACATAAAATTACAAATGTTTTCATGGTGACTAGGGCTGCAACAACTAATCGATTTTGAAAATAATCGACAGCTAATTTTATTATCGATTCGTCGTGTCTGCGCACTGCGCCCGTGAAACCATCAGCCAGTCACGTCGCTTGTTTAGTGAATAATTGGTGGACAAATTTCTATGGACAAAAATGCACATGGAAAACAGCGGAGGACACAGAATGAGCTGCTCCGGGAAAGGTACACGATCCAAGTTGTCCGAAACATGAGAATGCTTTCTATTAATAAGCGGTTCAAACAAAAGCATTTACTGCGTCTTGCCGTCTCGTGATTTGACAGATGAGTGTGTTGTTTATTGCCTTTGACACGTGTTTTCCACAGTGCATAATAATACTATATCCATAGATAGTTATTGAAGGATATAGATATAGTATATCCTTATCTGTAAATGTTAGAAAGTCCCACGTGTATTTCCATTTAGCATATTCTGACACAACAATTGTCTTGTTAATCTTCACATAACTTACTTCAACGAACGAGTCCCGAGGGGCGCAATGGCGCATGCGCGTCAAACAGACGAAGCGCAGTAGAACAGGAGCACAATAATTTACTAAATAAAATCATTTACGCAATACAATGTCTAATATAGCCTACACATTTTGCTAAAATATTTATTGTTTGACTTTAAGTGTAGGGGAAAAATACAACATCAATCATAATAGTAGGCTATCATTATGCACAATTGTTGGTAAAGCAAGCCAACAGAAGAGTGAATGTTTCTAAATGACTAAAATATAATTAACAACTAAATACAAAATTATAACAAAAGCACAAAATGTTACTTTGTAAGAGGTATGTACAAGTTAACATTTTGTGCTTTTCATTTTTAATTTAGTCGTTTTAATTTCAGCTTTAAAATTGTAAGCAATCAGTTGTTTTGTATTTTAAAGGGGTCCTATTATGCTTTTAGTTAGTCTGTAATGTTGCTGTTTGAGCATAAAACAGATCTGCAATGTTACAAAGCTCAAAGTCCATTCCAAAGGGAGATATTTTATTTAACAGAACTTTTCAAAAACTAAAATGAATGGCTCGTTTGGACTACAGCACATTTTATCTGGATCTTATGAAGTCATAATGTTCCTCTTTTAAAATAATCCCCGGCCACAGAATACGCAAATAATTTGGCGAGGCCTGGTTGAGCCGCGCTAGAGAAGATGAAGAGTGTCGTCGCTGTTTTTTTCCACCCTGGAAAAAGTTTGTCCTAAGGCTGACAAACTTGAAGAGGTTAAAATGTATTTTTAACACTTCCTGAACATTATAACCTCAACATTTGTCTGTGCACTGCACATTTTACAGAGAACAGCAGACAGACAGAGAACAGGCTATACACACAAAAGCGTCTCCTGATTATGGATCACATCTTGTAAGTATGTCTTATTATTTGTAGTTGTGTTTTGCAGTTTTCTATTAACAGTTCCAATTATAAGTTTCATGTACCGTAGTTGTTATGATAGCTATGATGTAAACGAAGGGCAAAGCTTTGCCTCCGCTAGCCTGATTACTAACATTACAGTATTGATGAAGTGTTTACTTCGGCTTTTGTAAGACTGTTCACCGCCCTTTAGGAAAATTATCCATGATTTTGTGATCTATTACTGTTTGTATTACCATAGTTTTCCGACAAATATGATTAAATGGTGGATAACATCATATCAATATGAATATTACAAAAAAAAAAAAAAACATACCACGAAACTTCCTGTGAAATACGTGCTTGCAAAGTCTGTGCTTGAAATCCGTTCAACACGATCCTGTTGTTCATTAACATTGTCAGGGTCAGAATCGGGCTCGAAATGGTTTGAAATTGACGCCATCTTTAAAATGTACATCTGAGTAGAGCGTGGGGTTATGAAGAGGCATGGTATGTCCTGAACAGGCGCTAGGCGCTGCCAATCACAACACACTGGACCAGCTAACCAATCACAGCACATTTCGTATTTCAGAAGGAGGGGCTTCATCGAAAACGACGCATTCAACCATGACTGAGAGAGAGGAGCTGTAATAATGTCAAATATGTGACAAATAATGCGTTTTTTGAACAATCAAGCATGAAAACACACTGCTACACCCCAAAAACAGAATAAAGACTTCTTAAAACGACATAATAGGACCCCTTTAACACATTTTTTTTTTTTTTGCTTAGAATGTACAGCATAGCCTACTACATACTTGTTTCCATAGGCTTTATATTACACATTGTTTGGAGAAAAGAAGGATTTCCAATATAAAACAATATTCTCAATAATTGTATTGTTTTGTTTGAAACATTATAATTGGTGAAAAATGTTTTATTTTGATGATCCACTTTAGACATTCTACTAACTAAAAGCAACTTTGCAACTACATGTCAACTAACTCTCATTAGAGTATTATTAATAGACTGTAGTTGACTGGTAGTAGACTGGTAGGTTAGGGTAAGGTGTTTGGATTCAGGTTAGTAGAATAATTTGACATGTAGTTATGAAGTTACTTATTGTCAGTATTATATCTATTGAGGGAGCATCAAAATAAAGTGTTCCAATAAATTGTAACTTTTTCGTCCTAGAAGTGCTTAATGTTAAACATCCCCTCAAACTAATGTGAAACAAAAAATCTTGCTTAATTTCCACCTTAAAAAAAACTTGCATACTGTATATTGAGACATAAAATGTACCGGTACTGTATAAGGAATGATCCACATCTTTAGCCATGACAAGATTTGAGAGATGCGTTGGTGTTACACTATACATGAGCATTCTCTCTGATGAGCCACTTCCCTAAAGGGTCCACTGAGCACAAAAGAGGAAAATGAGAAAGTGTAGAACAATGAAAAGGCTTTCATTTAAGAGCATCAGATTATCAGAAAGAAGGGGAAAATCTTCACAGAAGTAATCAAGCCTTGATGAAATAAAGGAATGCGTTAAGCCTCCGTAGAGTCAACGCAATGTACTGTGATGGCCACAAGTACATGAACCCACACAAAACCCCAGAGCATTAGCATTCTCATTTCAAATGTCTAAAAGGCTGGGAAAACGTGCACATTGTTTTAAATGGATGACAAATCTGGTGATAGAGATTTCTGGAGCCCATTTTCTCTGCCTGCAGATCCCCTTTGAAACTCCATGTTTAATTCTATCTATGGCAATACATGTGTTCATTTTGTCTTTTAATATCTGTATTTTCTCTTAGAAAAATAAAATCTCTCCTAGGAAAACAAAACTAGCTGATTTGTAAGTTCTCTCTTGAAGTTTGTAATGTAGGGGAGAGCGGGGCACAACCTAACACATTTTGGTTTTGGCTCGATTATTAAAAAAATAATTAAGTCGGATTAATCTTTTTTTTTTTTTTTTTTTTACACAAGCAACATCTCTGCTACACATGAACACTTGACTTTTTTTTCTAGGACCTACCATTTTCGTACAGTTGCACTGAAAGTGACAGAATTGCAAATGTAACTTACCCCACATGCAGGGTTAATTGTAACAGACAGAGAGGTTAGTTGTAACACTTGTGTGTAACACACATAATTCAGTACTATTTTATCTATAGTTTGATATTGTTTGTACATCTGTATAGATATAAATCCATATATCCATCCATCATCCAATCATCCTTCTATTATATGGATCAATATCATGGATAGAGATATAGGAAAGGGCTGCACAGTTTTGCCAAAAATAAATACATGAATAAAATCATCAAATATTGTCGCCCCAAACTCGAGCAATTGGCTGAGGCTGACAAGCCAGGTTGCTCAAACAACTAGAGCAAAGCTATAAAGTCAGTCAGCAAATCGCTTACTTAAAGTTGTCTTGGCACATTAAACTGATTAGAAAAAACATTTTAACACAGAAAACATGAACGATTTCACCTTTACATAAAGCCACGTGTTTAACAGCTTTCCAGCGGAATGAAACTCAGAGCTTTCACTGTGGCCCTCTCAACCCAATCCTATGTGAAAACATCAGTATTTTATGAGGTGGAGATTTCGAATGAATTTGTATGGTTTGACTGGTATGAAAATGTACGATTAAAAAAAAAAAAAGTAAGCAAGAAGCTCCACACCTAAACCTAACCTTCTGTGGGGAGTAAGTAGATTGTACACAAACATACGAATGAGATGTTACAAAGTCACATCATTTAGCCACCAATTTATGAATTGCTATTTGAGTGTGTTGCCGTTCTAGTAGGCCATCGAAAAAATAGGCCCTGAAAATGGGCCCTTCTTGCTACTTCGTTTAACCCTTTCCCCGCCATTGATGAAAATTTCCGTCATTTGTGAGTCAACGCTTCATTGCCATTAACAGAATTTTCTGGCAATCCGTGTTTTCGCTGTTATACGGTAGGGGGTACTGAACCTCCTGATTAAAACACATGTGAGGAAGATGCAGAAATAAGCGATATGATATGTAATCATGGATATAAATATCCATGATTAATGTGAAAATAATGCGAACACCAACATTAAACAGCATATAAATCAAAACTGCATAATGTTACTGAATGAAATGTTGATCCAGGACGAGCTATAGGACTGTGCAAGCTTTAGGGGTGTTGATGGACCCGATCTACTCCATCTGTGTTTTGATCATTGTTCTGAATCCGATCTGGACGAAGTCTTCGACAAAAACTTGATTTTCTCATTTTCTTTTTGCTCAAAATGTTGCTTTTTTGGTGAAACTTACCCATTTTCAAGTGTTGATGAAAATAAGAATGCATGAGGCTAGGATAAAACATTTTTTTTTTTTTTTTATAAGCAGAGGCTTTGTTCTTTCTTCTGATAAATTGCATGTTCAGATATAGACCTACATATAACAAAACATTCTGGGGGCCATGCAACTTTTGTGAAAATGACCAAAATCTCTGGCGGTGGCTGGCAACCTTTTTAAAAAAAAGAGTTAAGTGCATTAACAATTTATTTTCAGGTGATATGTGAAAAAAAAAAAAAACTTAAAAAGACCTGAAATATGCTGAAAAAAATGAAATATGCTTATCACAACTGGCATTGTACAAACGGTTGAACACTGACAAAAGCAGTCAAGGACATTGGTCTGAGAAAATCACGCTATTCTATCTAATCTGACCATGCATCTTTCCATCTGAGCTGTGTCACGATTCCATTAGAAAGCTCGTGAAATTTAATTTCCACCTTTTGCTGAGAACACTGTTGATTTGGCTATTCTCAGACAATCGAGAACATCTTTCCCTGTTTAGTGAGGTACACAAAGACATGCTGTGGTTCAAAACACAAATTGTGCTGTTCAGAGCTAAAGTCTCTCACACAGCACATCAGTGTATAATATCAATTAGTATCAATATAAAGTCTGTTGCATCTTGTAACTTATGCTGGCCAATTACATCTTGCGTGTACATACATGTGACGTGTAAAAGGGAAAACCTCAGTTTGTTTTGGTATACACTACCGTTTAAAAGTTAGGGGTCAGAATGATTTAACGTTTTTGAAAGTCTTTTATACTCACCAAGACTGCATATATGTGATCAAAAATATAGAAAAAACAGTAATGTTGTGAAATATTATTACAAATTAAAATAACTTTTCTATGTGAATATTTTAAAATGTAATTTATTCCTGTGATGCAAAGCTGAATTTTCAGCATAATTACTCCAGTATTAAGTGTCACATGATCCTTTAGAAATCATTCAAATAATGCTGATTTGCTGCTCAAGAAACATTTATTATTATTATTATTAATATTAACGTTGTAATCAGTTCACATTTTTGTGGAAACCGTGACACATTTTTTCCCCAGGATTTTTTTGATAAATTGAAAGTTCAAAAGAACAGCTTTTATTTGAAATATAAATCTGTTGTAACATTATAAATGTCTTTACTGTCACTTTTGATACATTTTATGCATCCTTGCTAATTAAAAGTATGAATTTCTTAAAAAGAAAAAACACTGACCCCAAACATTTGAAGGCTTAGTATATGTATATGAACGTTACAAAATGCCTAAACTATAAACACAATATCTTTTGAAGATTTAAGACCACTAACCTGGCAACTTTAGGCAAATCCTATGATAAGATCATACTTTATTCGTTTTTATTGTATGCTTTGCCTTCGTTTCCAGGCAGACTTGTGAACCTTAACTTTAAACGTTGCGTAATGCATGCAAACCAATTGGAACTTCTGACTTTCTACTAACTTACATTCCCGTGGGTAATATCAGACGGCCAGTTGACGGACTTTCGGTGGTGTGTGTGTGTCGTCTGAAGCTGAAACCACTGCATGGATTCTGATTGTTAGATGCTTGTAGTCCATGTCTGCCAGTGGAAAAACAAGAGGAAGAGTATCATAAAAATACAATAAATAAATAAAGGGGATTGAATAGTAGTGGGGATTTGGTTTGAAGGACAAATTAACAGAGAAATCCCGTGTAAAGTGCAACCCAGGTCAGAGATTTGAGTGGTAATGAACAGAACGCATGAGGTAATGAAGTGCTGATGTGATGAGTGTGCTAGAGATTAACCAAACTGCCTTGATGCAGCAGGAAGTGCTATTATATCTGTGGATAGTGCTATTGTGCACCTCGTGTGGCAGCTGGGCTTGTTCTTTCTCCTTTTATCACTCTTCACCTCAATCCCACCTTAACTGCCTCTCAGCGCTTTGGCTTCTTGAGGAATACTTTACCTGACAGATCTTTTGTATTCACCAGTCCATTTGGTCTGGTGTAATATTATTCGAAGTACAAAGAAGAAGTACAAAAATAGATGATGCACTACACAATTTTTTTTTTTTTTATGGTATTCTTTGTGTACCTTATGTACCTTGTATAAATATGACATCAATACCATACATTCATTCATGAAGCAAAAACATTAATTTAATATCAAATCTGTTGGTTTGTTTTACAGCCTAGCATCATGATATTAAGTTTCTTTGCAACTGTATTCCAAACTAAAATAAAATAAAAAAAGCTTCCCGAAATAACTTTCTGTCCATTTCATTGCAAATATTCATATTAAATTTACAAATGTTTTCCATCTTGTAAACATTTTGAACAAATATTTAAAATCAATATACTTATAATACACATTTCCCGGTTTTTCCCTCATGTTAGGATCTCATTTCACTCGTTGCAGAAGTTATATCTAGCTAGATTTTTTTTTAGTAGGCATCATTTGAAAGTAGTAGTGTTTATTTAGATAATCTGTCCTCCAGTTACAGTTTTGAAACTAGCAGGCCCAACTCAAATATACAAATATTTTAGTTTGACATAGACCAGAATATTTCTAAATAGTTTCTATTTTTATAATCTGTTTACATTAAAAAAATTTAGTTAAAGATATTCAACTTTTATTGGTTGTTTTTTGTCAATTTTATTAGTTAATTTTTTTAAATATTATTTTAATTCAGTTTTAGTTATTTTAGTACATCATGTTAAACTAAATGGAAATGTTTTCTTTGCTACTAGTTTCATTTTTAAGTATTTTATTCAGTTAACATTCATATTATTTCAAGTAGCCTAACAAAAATGTTTAAACATTTAATGGTTTTATTTTTCGTTTTAGTTAGCTATAAAAGCCCTGACACAGACTATCTCTGCAGAAACATCTCTGATATATATTTTTTATATAAAAATATATTTGCTCACTCGCATGCTCACAATCATTCTCAAACACACAGCAGAAGACTGCTGCAGATCTGCAGAGAGCTACCTCTCGAACAAGCAGATACTGTCCTGTGTTTCACCTTCATTTGTTTCTCCTTCCCCGTCGTAACGTACCAAAACAATACCATCACCTTGGGCAATGCACAGCTTTGTAGAACGAAGAACCCAGGGAGTAGAGCCGAGTGAACTTTGCCAGGCTGCCGCATGGGGAATACTGCATTATTGGAAGAAGACTCTGCAGGGGTTTATTTTCGGAACACAGTAAATGACACAAAACATGACACTGTGAAACGGTGTGTGAAACGAAAGTTTGATGTTGTTCTGGTCTGTTGCGAGGGGTTTTATGAGCGCTGCGCTCCTCAGGAATGTTCAAGCCGCTCCGGTAGCCTCGTGTGAGGAGATAGAGCCACACTCTGAAGGTGCGGACAGATGACCGTACCCTGAGAGGAAATCTGTCATCGCCAGCCAATCAGGTGCTGTCGCTTCCGCGTGACGGTTCAATCTGTTATTTAGGCCTAAGCCGAGGCTCGAACACAGATGTACAAAAACATATTTTTCCATAGAGGATTAATGCTATACTGTATACATGCTCAGTCAGGCGTGGGTGGACTATTACTCTCGGGATGGAGTTTTCAGCATCTGTTTTCATTTGGGTTTTACTTTAGCTAATAAGATGGAGAATTACACTGTAGATTTGATATGAAGGTAATGACAGAGTGTTTCAGAGCTGAAATCAGTCTCTTCAAGGCTGATTTCCAATGTCCTTATATCCAGATGATTACCCATCGCTTAATAGATGTTTTTAAGAGCGCTCAGCATGGCCTTCTCAGCTCACCCGTAAATTCTAATAGCAAAAGATATTTTTAGCCTCAAGGCAAGCAAATGAAATTGAGGCAGAGTCTTTCGAACATTTTGTTTCAATGGTTCAATCTGGTTCTTTTTATGCGATTCTTTTATGTAATTTCACTCTAAATGCATTTAGTATAAATTCACTCATTGGTTCTTGTATCATTACATGTCGGACATACAAAAGAGATGGTTCTTGGTTCATTGAGTCAATGAGTTGTTCACTTGAGAATCACTGTAAATGATTCTGTGATTTGTGAATTAATTTTGTGAACTGCTTCAACCACTTCACTGAAGGATTATTCCTGCTATTCTTTTTACGTTATCATGTAGTCCATTATATGCTCTATAATGTTTCAAAAAGTCATATGCAGGCACATATCACTGCTTATGGTGGTTCTTCTATTCTATTCTATTCTTTTTTTTTTTTTTAACATAGCTTCATTGAAAAAACATGCCTGTGGAACCATATCTACCATCTCTTATGTTTCTTGCACGTTTCACGACATTTTCAAAGTGAAATGTCCAGTGTATAGTGCTAAAAGCATGCTCTGTTTAATTTAAAACTTGCAACCTGAATCTGACCATTTTTTCGGTTGTTGTACACATCATAGCAGTTCAGAAATGATATGTCTGGTGAATGACGCTAAAAGGTTAATGCTGTATCTTGTTTGAAAATATTATTAATATTAAAGCAACAATATGTATGATTTTTGTTATAAAATATCCCAAAATCACTTGCACCGTGTTATATATTTCCTGCAGTTGTGTACTTACAATATCCCAAAAGTTCCCAAAGATTTTTAATTTCAGAGAATTTCCAATTTTAAATAATTGCGTTCCCGGAAAACCTGTTCACTAGTTGCCTGTCACCCTCTGTTGGTTAACCCTCTGTTGGTTGATATTGTTGGTCATAATGGGCCCTATCTTGCACCCAGCGCAATTGACTTTATACACCGACGCATGTATCATTCCTATTTTGCACCCAACGCACAGCGGACTTTTCCCTCCACAGACGCACGTCGGTAAATTAGGGAATGAACTTGCGCTCCTGGAGCGAAAAGAGGAGCGTGTTCCGGCGCAAACGTCCCCTGGAGCTATTTTGCAGTTTTAGAAAACAATTCCGCCACTGACTAGGAAAAACCTAGTTTAAAGACAGTGGCGGGTTGCGCGATAGTCATATGCTATTTTAAGGGCGCATGCTTGGCCATTATGTAGCGTGTGAACAACGCGCATACACTTTGATTCTCTAATCTAAACAGACGCAGCAGTTTTCATTTTTGCAAATCATACATTATTACAAGGAAAAATATTAACACACGAGGGAAATCATTAACGTTTCCATGAAGATGTGAAAAAAAATAGGCATAAATCTAGCTTACACATTTACCCAAATGATTATACGCCTGTTTAACCGAAGCTAATTTGGGTGGGTTTCTCCTTTCCCAATACAATGTCACTTCTCTGTGTTTTACGGCCCTGACGAGAACGTCGGTCTCCTCGGCTGTGAAGCGCTCCTGGCGTGCGCGGCTGGCAAATCCACCGTTATAATAGCAAACCAGATGAACTCAGTTACTTTGCTAGGAAAATACAAACAAGAATATCCTTTGCATGTAGCGCATCTATTTTGCGTGGTATGTAAGAATCTTACAAGTTACGATATGTCAAACACCTGTACCCTGTAATTTGCTGTTGAATGCACAACAACAAAGCACCGCAACAAGCGCCACCTTGTGGATGAAATACGCAAATGTAAATTATCAGAGTAAACTCAGAGAAAACCCGAAAGTAAAACAGATAATTTTATAATTAAATATTGCGATACTTTGCGCTACTGTATCGGTATAATTGCGTGCGCAAAATATTGATACTGAACAGAATCGATTTTCCCCCCACCACTAGTTGACATCTACGCAACTACCACTTTAATGGACCAAAAAGTTCATAAAGAGTCAAACCCTCTGTTCACTCATGGTTCTCATATCATTGAGTCAGGGATGTTTAAAAGAAATGGTCAGATATTTGTGAGAGACTTGATAACACCCAATTTTTGAATTGTTTAGATGAGTTAAACTGATTAATTGAAAAGTTTGTTCACGTACCAAACATCTCTAGAATGGCTAAGAACGGTCCTCATTACATTCATTGTTACTGTGGCCTGTCAATACTTCTTACATCTAGCCTTGATCATTGTCATGATGTTTAGGTTGACTTGTTGTCGAAGTGATACAAGACCACAGCAAATGTATGTGATCACCCTTCACCGTCTAGCTAAAGCTACTGGCAACTTAATCAATTTATCTGAGATCTGCTTCTGCGCCGGTTCACAAGATGGTCCCATGAAGACATCAGTGGCTCCACCATTTGGATGAAACAAAGGGTTAGCGTTCAAGGGCTAAAAACCATTAGCATAATTTATGGTGCACTTGTGGATCATTAAGGGAGCTTCAGTCTTACTGTGAGATGGATGTTTTCCAGAACCCGCCCTCTCTAGGAACTTAAGTGGCACCCCTATGCAATCAATGGGATACCTGCATAGGCTTGACTCAAACGCAGGGCTAGACGAACAATATTGCAGCCAACCTGCTGATCGTGTTTCTTTTAACCCAGGCCAACGTGGTTAAAGTTTTAGAAGAAAGTAATTAAAATGGTGGCAGCTGAAAACTTATTATGCTTGGGTGAAAGAGGAGCTGCCTATACGTCGAGCAAGGGATCGTTCAAAAGTTATCTTTAATCCCCCATAACATTAAAGGCTAGCCTTTCATCATGTCACAGGGTTGCCTGACACTCAATGGGCCCTTTCGCCTGCCTCTTTGAGAACATAATTGAAATTTCTTAGCAATGCTATGGGAGGCCAGTGCTTTCACAGAAAACAACAAAATTTGGGCCATGATTTGAGTCCATTCAGTGACTGTTTCTTTAACGTTACTAGCAAAGGCTGCCGACACAAAGCTGTGAGTGCTCTCTCGCTTTCTCTGCATTGTTATTATTTTTGGCTGATGGTAGACTTCTGTCCCTTGACGGTACGATATTGTTACTTTTTCTTTATTATTTTCAGAAGGGCCACTTTTAGCTGGTCCTTTGTGCTGTACTACACAGGTTAAAGATTTACAGAGCTGGAAAAGGCATTTCCTAATGAACTGCCAGAGCCAAACCTGTCACATTTATCACATTTCTGGTGCTATCCGCACAAAAAAGCATACCTAGCCAATACGCAATTTACATTCAGTGGCTATTTCAATGTCCAAAACATTCCTTATATAAGGTAAAGCCTCCAAACATGAGGGCATTCTTCAAATGCACAAAATGAAATGTTCAAAAGGTCAATGTCCTGTTGAGGCTCTGGGTTATTTATTTTCTTATGGAGTCTTCAGGGAATTCTACTTTTTAAGTGCTTGTCCATTTGAGGGGTGGTGTTTTTGCAGCAGGTGTCACTAAACCTCTTTCTCTGCTTCACCTCCATTTGTGCTGGCGGTTCCCAGAGCTACCGTCCTTGTTGCTCACTCAGGGTTTGCCGACCCACGTAATCTGACGGGTCATCCAGAGTGCATTTTACACCGGCCAATTCTACATTTCCTCTTTCTCTACAATGATTCTTCTCCTTTGTCGTGTTTTATTAGCACTCGGACAGATACATTATTAAAATGAACAATTGCTTTAGTAGACAGAAATGTAAAAGTTTTAAACTATTTTGAAACAATCAACCCAGGATATTGGAAAAACGTACCTGTGGCGACATTTCGGTGGATATTACTTTGGTTCTTGCATGTTTTGTGGCACTTTCAAAGTGAAATATCCAGTGTGGTGGTGATAAAAGTCTCTGAAAAAGATGAATGTGGCAACATTTTATTACATTGTTTGTTGTTTGTATCGCAGCGGTTCAGAAATGAAATGTCTGGTGAGCCAGCTGAAACCAATAGTGTTAACAAAAAGCAAGCATGAGATAAAATTGCATTTACCGAAGCAAGTTAGCAAGCAAGCATACAATTTCAACTTGCTTGTACAAGTCTTTTCGCTCTTTCATCATGACTCGTACTCGAGCTTTCCGTGTCTCCAGTTCAACGTACCAGGTGTGCTACCGTTTTTCCAGTGAGCTTAGGTTGGGATTAAGGAGCTGTTTACACGACACCGTTTTAAATGTAAAACTTTTTATGTGTTTTGGCCATTCATTTACATGACAACGCCGTTTTGGTTGCCTGAAAACACAAACTTTTAAAACAAGTTTCAAAGTGCAAGTTTTTGAAAACGGTCTCTGTGTAAAACTGCAACAACAATGCAAATCTCTGAAGACGATGACGTCATGCACATGCGTATTACGTTTTCAGTCTATAGTGTTTTATCGCCATCTAATGGCCTGGCAGCAGAATACAGCGTTTAAGGTCGTTTTCGCGGATCCGTGTGAATGGGGATCGTTTTAACACTCTAAAAAATGCTGGGTTGTTTCAAAATATGTTAGTTATAAAATATGGACAAACCCAAACGTTGGGTTAAAAATGTAATTTAAAAATTCAACCCAACGGCTGGGTTTGTCCATATTTTACCCAAAATTGGGTTGAAACAACCCAGCATTTTTTGGAGTGTCGTCTGTACGTGGAAAACTCAAAGGAAAAACTTCTCAGTTTCAAGCATATCTTTGTCGTGTAAACGTACCCTAATATTTGACAGTTTTTGTTATTCCTTCTTCTCTGGCTCTCTTTCTCGCTCGTTGGCAAAGGTTTGGAGGGCTATACGCTCCCCTTTCAAAGCTTACTGGGGTTGAGGGTGCCATTCGACAGCAATAGCCATAAACTATGGCTATGATGGTTATTGCAGTGATAAAAAGAGATACATAAAACACAAAACAGAAAGAGCTATACCTATTTATAGATAAGATTATCTGAGCCTTAAATCGCAATAGCAGGCAGGGGAGCCTTGTGCGCTGGACACGATTTCTTCCCTAGAGCTTCTTTACGGCCTGTGTTCAGCTTCGACACAGCATGTCTATCTAAATACTCTGAATAAGGAATATTCTAGAAATGATTTGTTTAAAAAAGAGTGACATATTACATGTGATATTATAAACTAACTTGCATGTAGTGACTTTGTGTTTCATATATTAAACATTAGGCTCACGCATCAGCTATCAGTTGGTGGTGCCGAAGATGAAACTGAAAAAAACTGTGTGGTGTCTGGGATGGATGGAAGCAGCAGACCCACACATCCAACAAGTAGGTCACCGAGGGATCAGAAACACTCATCCACAATATGTTTTCTGCAAAACATCCCCATGACTCTTCTACCTCTTTCTCTCTTACTTTCTGTCCTCCTTTCCTTTTTTACTTCATTTAATTTACTGGGTCATTCCTGTTATAGAGTATCTTTCATTTTGTAGCATATTACAAACATTATCACGTCTTGATACCCCTGTGAAAAAGAATTGTGTTGTATTGATAGTGTACTTCAAATCTTGCTTTTAACTCTTAAATACTGTACATGAATGTTTCGCGAATCATTATTACATATGCGGGTCTTTAGCGACCCGGATCTATATCTAACACGGATGGATCTCTTCTCTACCTGTCGCTATAGTATAAAACTCTCTTGATATAAGAGTAACACTTACAGAAGAATAAAATAAAACATATTGTGTTACCTTTTGGAGCTTGAAAGGGTTCAATTTGAGCATATGTTTTATATCATCATCACAATTTGGAGGTAAAACAACAGCAGAAACATCAGTAAGTATTAAGCCGTCACAAAATTTTTTATGAGAATATATAATGTTTCCTCAGACACTGCAACAGTCTCTGCAGCGTCTTTTTTTATAAACATGATTTTAACATATAACTAATAAAAAAATACAATCTACTTGACTTTACTGCAAAAATATTAATCTTTTAATTCAGCCAAGAGGTCACGTCGTGACGTATCGATCTTCTACTGGTCATATGTCTTCACATGATGCAAATTCGCAGATCAGAGTTCACCAAACTTCAGCTTTGGAACGCAGTGAAATGCGTAACTTTCCGCACGAGCTTGCGTTTCCGGTCTGACACATTTGCATGTGTTTGAATGGAAGTCAATGGAACGAAAAGTGCAGTGTTACTGCCCCTTTATTTAAGGATTTAATGAATGCTGTGCTGTTCTGGGATTTTTCGATACATTTTGTAAAACATTTCTGTTATAATTACAGAAGTCTGTATGACAACAACACAATTTCAAAAAGGATAGTTAAAAAATATCAGAGTAAACTTGAAGGTGACAACTTTACGTACTTAATCCTGACACCACAAATAACAATCAAGTTATAATTAATAAAAATCAGTTTGATGTTGCAATTTAAGCTATAGAAATCACATTACAAAGACAATTTTTTAAAATAATTATGTTATGCTGTTCGCATTAAAAGTATCTAAACATCCTTAAAAAAACATTTTCTTAAAACATTTTTGTCTCTTTTTCTCTATTATGAATGGGCTAAGAAAATAAACTTAATTCAGTATATTAATAATCTTTACAAAAACATTGTGCATTCATTTATCCTGTTTAATGAATGCTTGGTCATTTTATTGGAAAGACATTGAAAATCCAGACTTAGAATCTTTTTTCCCCCTCTATACTGTATGTTGTACTATACAGGACTCTGAATCTACTTTCAGCTGTTTAACTTGCCTCATGGATATCTGAAAAGCACAACTCCTTAACAAGCTCACACCTCCCCTCCTGTACTCTCTTTCACTCATGTTCTGTTTGTCTCTCTCTTCTCTTCCCTCTCTCTCTCTGTCTCTGCCTGTGGGGCTTGAACTAATTAGAATCTAATGGACCAAAAGTGACTTGTGCGCTTGAGGAAAATAAGAAAAACTGAGATGGCATTCATATGTAAACGCAACCATGCTAGTTTACACAGAAATAATACGGTGGCGTATCTTGCTGGTGCCACAATGGTCCTCCAAAAAAAAAAAAAAAAAGAGCCAGTCAGGGCTAAAAAGCATATTTAAATGCATGAGTTTTCCTTTTACAACTCTTATTAAGCAGCCGAGGCATAATCTTAGGCAATTGAATGTCCTAATATATACATCTATAATTTGTCAAGGAGTGTATTTTACTGCAGAGCCACAGAATGCTCTCTTTCGTGTTTGGAGTCCCTTTTCAGTTGCATTTCTAGCAGGTGTGTGTGTGTGTACAAGCAATCATCATTATGCAATGATAAGAAACATGCCCCAACGACTCACTCGGGAATTAACCATGTCATGATTCCACACCCCCGATTGCAGCTCGCACTCTCGTTCTGCTCTTCTCTCCCTGTTTAGTAGAGCTAAATAACTGATGGCCATAATTTAGGTCCTCTAAAAGGCTCATTTCATAGAGGGCAGTCATTTCAAGACTGAGGAATGAATCTGAATGCAGGCCGCATTGTCGCAATATTCCTATTCTAGAAACGCAGCACACGCACTGATAGATAGAAGCGCGGCGTTCATTTAAATGTACATTTTCAATGGCTCCATCCTGATGTTCCTATGAAATCGATAATCATATGACACTTGAATTACAGGAAAATGACACAGAGCAAACATAAACTGGATGTGAGTTACAGTAGACGAGATGCTGTTAGTGTCTGGTTTAATAAAATCCTACGAAAAAAAATGTAGTGGAAGAGCAAATTATGGTATGATACATGCATGGAATGCATAATTGAAGACTAATGGATCTCTTTAGGAGTAGGGTTTGAAAAAAAATCAATAATTAATGTATGTGTCCAAATGAAGTGTCTCCAGCTTACTTGTGTTTGAAGATGGGGGTGGGCTGAACACCATGCAGTCGGGCTTGCAGCTATCAGACAGGGAATGAGACACATCCATAGCCATGATTTACACACACACACACACACACACACACACACCCACACACACACACACGCGTTTACTTAACTATCTGAATGGGGACAATCACACAAAACTTTCTGCATTTTGTACATTTTTAAAAAGCCTTTAATTACTTTATTTTTATACCAGATTTACAAGCGAGGACGTCCCTAAAGGGAGGTTTTTGGAGATTTTGTCTGGTTTTGGTCACTTCTGGGTACTAAGAACTCAGTTAGTTAATTAATCAGAAAAAATAAGGAAAGGAAAATGACTGAAAATAAAATCCCAGAAATGCTTTGTGCCATCAATTGAACTTTGACATTACATACTTTGTGAATGAGAGCAGGAGAAACAGAATATATCCAGCTCAGCATTATAGCACAAGTCACATAATGGAGTTCTCATTGAAGCTTCATTTTAGGATCATCGGTCACACTTGATTCCGATGGTCAACTTTAGACATTCTACTAACCATAAGTAACTTTGCAACGACATGTAAACTAAATCTCATTAGAGTAATAGTAGACTTTAGTAGACTGTTAGGTTAGGGTTAGGTGTCAGGGTTTGGGTTTGTAGAATAAGTTGAAATGTAGTAGCTACTATGCTTATAGTAAGGAGAATGTCTGTTGAGGGAGCATCAAAATAAAGTATTTGCAGATATTAAGCAGACAGTCCACTAATACTCTAATGAGGGTTACTTGACAATAGTTGTAAAGTTACTTATAGTTAGTAGAATGTTTAACCCCTTAAGCGGCACCCCCTTTTTTTAATAGACATGAAAATGCACATTCCGAACTTAATGGTTGTAATTCAAGAATACTTTAGAATATATATGTAAGATTGGTCTTGTTTTAAAGAAGACATTTGGCAGATTCTTTTGTCGAAGTGAAATAAATTAAGAAAGTTAAACAGAAAAAAAGTTATAGAAATTTGAGTTTATGAAAATGTAAAAAAATGTATTATTCATATTTTATATAAAATATATATTTTCAAAAATATGCAAAAATGCCAAAAAAATCAAAGCCAAATATCTGAACAAGTTGTGTTTAAAATTTTAGGTTGTATATCTAAAAAAATAAGCTTTCAGTGAGATTTTGTTTGGGCGCAGTACCAAACTTTTTCACTAGTTGACATTACTGCCCATATAAGGGTGCCTCCATTTCCATATGTTGTTTGAGTGATCTGAACCATTATTTTTACAATTTTCATACAATAAATGAAGTAGACATCCTATTCAGAAGTAGTATTGGAAGTTTGGCAGATTTTGAAATGAATTCAACCTCTAAGAAACACAAAAAGAACACGTATGTGCATTATAGCTCGCTGCCACATCACAAATGGTGAATCTATTATTTTTTTAATTTATATTCAACATTTTCAGACCTTTTTTTCTAAAAGAATTGAATGGATGCTATCTTTTGAACTCTTGCCATGAAAACAAACTGAGGTTTCTACCATTCTTTCATGATTTTTCATGTTCATCACTATTTCAAAATAAAGGTCTGAACACGCTTTAGGAGTATGAAAATATTCTTATTGCAAATTGATAAATTACGGCTCCTCTGTAATTTATTTTGAAATTATTATTGAGATTAGTTTAGGTTTAGTATAGGATATTACTGTTTTAAATATGTAATGGCTGCGGGCCCGCCTAAAGTGGACCATTGAAATAAAGTGTTACCGGATAAGCTTTGTGTCAGATGTTTTTCCTAAAAATCCTGTATATTGATTCCTCTGGCTTAGATTAATTCAATGAGAGAAATTTGAGATCATATTGATACTTTTATGAGGAATGTTAGTTTCACGCTGATACATCTGACTTTGATCAATTAAATAAGAAGTGTCTGAGATAATATCTCTGACAATGATATCTCTGACTTTGAATAAATTAATGAGAAATGTTTTAGTCCATATTTAAATGTATGACATCATTGATTTCTTTAATGTTGAACTCAATTGTTATAGAGTTGTATAGAGAGCAGATAGAAAAACAAATATGGCACATGGTGATTAGCGACATGCAAAAGAGGAAGAGGATTCCAGAATGAGGAAAAAAAGGACGAGTTGGCCGAAATCCAAAACTGCAGACAGGAAGAGTGAAAAAGAGGAGGAGGTGTCTGATTTGGGATTGTAGGATAAATCACAGGTGCTAACTTAACAAGCCTGTTATTAGATACGCACCTGCGCTAACACTGAGGGTGTGCGGTGTTTGAGGACGGCTAGTTTTTGTCAGGATGCTCTGTTCCAATCCAACCTGTTCTTTTGGAATAAAACAAAACAAGAGGGTCTGTGTATTCTCCGTTCAGGTGAGGCCTTGACAGGAGAAGAAAGATTCAGGAAGTCTGCTGATTGGAGGCACGTCCTCCGTGTTGACTCCTCGTGCCTCGCTTAATGAAAAAAAAGCCTGGGGAGCTTGTTTTTTATGGACCCCCTGTTTGTATGTCAGTCCCGGTTTCATTGTTCTCTTGCCCCAGCTGTTTCTACTCTGCTCGCAATTGATGTAATTTATTCTTCTGCTAATTTAACTGGCCTCAGCTGAGACAGGGAGACAGGCACAATAACAACAACAACAACAACAAAATAAAAGGCCCATCTGCACCAGCGCCAGCCCCCTTCTGTGTCAAGGTTGAAGCCCATGCAAGAGCTCTGACAAATATAAGGAACTTTTCTCACTCATGATTTTGAAAGCGAATATTCCCACTCAGCAGTCAGGCAGATGGAAGGCACGGAGCTGATGGTGTACTGTAGCTCCCATCTGACATGCTGTCTTGTTTGTGAAAAAAGAGCAGACTGACTGCTTGACTTTTGCTTCTACTTACTGTATAGATATCACATAACATGATGGACTCATGCTTACGGCTGCCCCCCTAATAGTCGACTAAACATTAGTTTCTATGGTGTTGTAGGTTGTTGCCAGGGCGTTGCTATGCAGTTGCTAAGGTTTTCAGAAATTTTTATCTCATTACTCTTCAGGTTATGGTTGGTTGCCAGGATGTTGCTATGTGGTTGCTAAGGTAGAATGTTGCTGCAAGTTTGTAGGTGGTTGCCCGGCCATTGAAATGCAGTTCCTAATGTGTCCGAATGTTTCTAGCATGTTGCTCTTTTTAAGTTCTTGCTAACTGGCCTGAGTCAAAAAAAGTCTCTCCTTTTTGCCTGATTTATTATCCATTGGACAAATACATCAGTCAGATCACCTATAAATGTAATATTGTACCTCTGATGTATAATTCATGCCTACAAATAAGTGTGGAATGAGTTACATGCTAAAGTTTTATTCTTGGGGTAAGTTGTCTGTTTAAAATCTTGATAAAACTTCCACGGACGTCCAACTAATCTGACATCTCGATGTTATCATCTGCTAAGATTCTAACTTGGTGTTGTAATTGCAGTGGTCTCCATCATTATAAACCGCTATGTCGGTGCATTTACTGGTAGTTCAATCAGAGAACCTGATGGTACTTATTATGCAAAATGGTCAGGAAGGCACTGGCTCAATCTGTGTTTAAAATCAGACCCACATTATTCATCCAGCACTACAAAGCATCGAGTCCCCAAAGCGCTCCAGTTAATTGTTCCTCCCATCCCTGTCTCTCAACCCAATCAATTGGCGTATTGTTACGAACACAAGCACGCTGTTTTAATACTCAACACGAATGTTATTTACTGCATTAGTTTGCCTTGAATTGTCATTTCTGAGAATCTCCTGAGCAGAGATGTGGATCCGATATGAGGAATATCTTTTCATGCCAATATATTTGCAAATCAATATCTTGTCATGTTTAACAATGGTTGCATGACACCCTATATTGTAAAGCTCGTCTGAAAATAGAATGGCCAGCGCTGTGTTTGTGGATGTCTTTGCAGGAGATTGATTCTGAAGACACATCAGGGCTATCAGCGTGGAGATTATGTGGCCTTACATCCTCTTATCATGTGCCATTCCCAGCCATCGTCTCGTAATCTCCGTTTTGCTGTTTTCTGTCACAGTTATCTGCACCCTCCCTCCTTTTCTGTGTCATAATGTTAATAATTAAAGCAAATCTCTTGATTTTTCTGAAGTTGGAGTGTCTAAAAATACACCATCCCACGTGTGCAATTACAACCAAGCATGATATCCTTCTAGAACGGAGTGTTCTTATCAAAACCTTAGCAGAAACACTACTAATTACCATTACAGAACAATTACCAATGTCACCTTTAATCTGACAGTGATAAGTGCATCTTAAACCATATATTCTGTAGTTGTGGATGTTGTTTTTTGTAAAAGCGCAATGACTTATGTTTTTTTTTTTTACTCAAACACCTGCTAGGCTTCAGTAGGCTCAACGCGGCTACATTTTCTGATAGATTACTCACCTGATTCCTCCAATATGTCAGTGCGTAACCAACACATGACATCTCATACATCCAAGTATTATAATCGTTTAACAGTAAAAAGAATTATGATGAATCGAGAGCGGGAGAAAGAAAGAGACGGAGATGGATATGAATAGGGAAAGCTTTCTCAAATCTCCTGCATTTGTTCACCCTATGAAAACAAAGGAGGAGTATGTTTCAAGGACAAGGTTTAGAGATGTCTGCACTATTGATTTGCTAACAATATATCATATCATATCATATCACTGACCCATATTTGAATATGTATGTGCTGGGGTGTTTGATAATGGGAGGCTACAAATGTGTGTTTATGCGAATATTTGTGCGAGACTCTCTGGCAACCTCCCTCCCCTGCGCTGCCCCGTAAGGATCTCATTTCCGTTGGCCATAAAACATTAAGTTGTTAAATTTCTTTATGTGCCTTGCTCCCCTCGCACCGAAGGGCTCTGAGCGTGTCTGAAATTGAGTGATTGCCTCCAGCCTTTGGATTGCTTAACCCCTACTGTCACACAAACCTCTGTGGACTTATATTTTTAGGATTTTTTTCCCCTTCCACTCCACCCCCCGCTTTTTGCTCTCTTTTCCTCTCTTTAGTGTCTCCATTTGCCTAATTCTCTAGCCGCAAGTGCATCTGTGTTCTTTTTTTGTACTTTCTTCCTTTATCTTTTTGTCCTTTTTGCTTTCTTTCTCAGTTTCCTTCCCCTACACTGCAAAAATGTTTGTCATGAATATTTTCCGGTGAAAATATCTAAACGTCCTTTAAAGAGGATACATTTACTTGAGAAGTAAATTATATTTTAAGAGAATATATTTTGGATTAAGTTATTATTCGTTGTCTGTTTTCCCACTGGCAATTTTTTTCTCTTAAAACACAATTTTGAGAAAAAAAACGTCCTTTTAAGTGTTTTTCTTTTCAAGTACTTGTGAAAGATGATATTTTTTTACTGGAAAACATGAACAAATCCAGCCACAGCAGTGCTTTCTATCATATGTGTAGTTGATGTAGATGCAAGAGAAACGTCTAGATATGGGTAACATTAAAATGAAATAGATCTCTAAAAGGTTGTTGTGTAAATGAAATGCATTTAGTCTAATGGGGTTGTGTCATACCAAAGCACCAACATATAACTCATTGCGGGCTGCTAGCCTGCTATATCAATAAATATGATGATCATCAGAGGACAGTTACTACAGCTAGAATGTGATGAATTATGTTGATAAATTAACACTAGAAGGCAGTGAATACCTGGTAAAACTTGAGTTGGTGTGTGTGTGTGTGCAGTGCTCGGTTCATCTTAACTTAAGACTCGAGTACACCACACAACTTTTGCCCAGATTTTGAAGCCCAAAATAGCACATCCATCCATCATAAAAGTAATCCATATGGCTCCAGGTGGTTAATAAAGGCCGTCTGAAGCAATGCGTTTTTTAAGAAAAAATAGCCATATTTAAAACTTTATAACCTGTAATCACTGGCCGTCCACGCATCACGAGAGATTCGTGTCCCGGCGGAAGAGTGACATCTGACCCGACGTATGTACGCAGTAACATAAGCTTAGGTGAGAGTAGACTCCTCTCGCGGTTCAAACAAACGGGGCTGGGCATCAAACTCAAGCTCCTCCAACATTTCTCTTTAAAAATTCTCTAATACGTGACTGGTGTTTTGTTTTGCTCTATCCTCTGCGCTTCCGTGTTCGTCGATACGTCATGCATCAGGTCAGAGGTCACTCTTCCATCGGAACTAGAAGCCAATTGACCCTTCGCAGGGAGCTTGATTGACATGTGATCTGACCAATCATACTTCGCCATCCGCCATTTTGTCCGACAAAGCAGTCAAGAGAGTTAGTAGATTAACATGGGAGGATTTGAACTTGAAAAGCGGAGTGTACTGACGCCTTTCCGCGGTTAAAACAACATTCCTTCTTATGTTCATTCATGTTTATGATCGGTTCACGATCGGTACCACAAAATGGTATTTATTGTTTATATTTCTTTAAAAAAATGACCAAATTTGAAAGGTGAGGCTTTGTTTAATATGTTTAATATCAAAAGTAACTGAAAAGTAAGCTGGTCTGTCCTGTCTGTCAGTGTGTTGTTAGTGTCCTCTCTGCTCCGCGATGTATTTTTCACTGCGTGAGAACATAGTGTGGCGTGAGAGAGGCGTAGCTTGTCGGACATAGCGACAGTAACTAAGGGGGGCGGGTCTTTGCGAACGGTCAATTGATTAGAATTTATAAAGTTATAAATTGCTTCACTTCGGAAGGCCTTTATTTAACCCCCTGTAGCTGTATGGATAACTTTCATGATGGATGGATGTGCTCTTTTGGGCTTTTTTTGTGGAGAATCTTTGATGCCAAAGAGAAGTGTTGATGCCCCACTCACTTAGACGATCTCATTCTCACCTGCTCGCAAACACATCCTTTACGAGTGTGTGGGTGAGAGGGCTGGATGACAGTGACGTGTGACCTGTAGCTGTAGGGCAATCTCTCTTCTCTGATGGAGGAACTCATTTCCCTGTGTATGATCATTACAAGGGGGGACAAAATGAAGGGATCACCTCTCGCCTCTTTTCCCCCGCTCTTATCTACTGCTTCTACAAACCTGCTGGCTTCGGCTTGAGTCTGTCAGCCTTTACTGCCCACTCACAGAAATGCCAAATTGATAATTGCAGTAAGATTTGATCTGACATTTTCCACCATGATTTATGCACACATTATGAAGATCAGTGTTGGGCTTGTTACTTAGAAAAAAATAGAATTTATTACTCATTACTCGTTACTCCTTTCAAAAGTAGTATTATTACTTATTACCTGGCGACAGTAATTCGTTATACTTCGCGTAATATTACATTTCTGTTACACCCTAAAGAATTGGTAATTGTGTATTTTCTCCTCAAAATTCTTACTGCACATTTGCGCCTTTTTGTGAATGTTAGGATATATATATATATATATACACCCTTTTATATATATATATATATATATATATATATATATATATATAATATTCATATTATTCTTTATTTGTATTTTTTATATATATACACAGTATCGTCATTTCTGTTCATTTTCCACTGAAATATGCAGTCTGGTGTTATGACTGCTCATTCGCTGCACATTATGTCACTCATATTATGTGTTCATAACCCGCCTGTCTCTTCTGATGACAAAGTTCCACTACATTTCTGCATTAGTTTTCATACATATACTAACACAGATAATAATTTCTACACATGATTAGCTTATAAAAGGCTACAAACAACATATTTCTGCATCATCATTTGACCAAAATAAACATTAGATCACTATTGGAAGTTATTACAAACACTCGATGGTATACAGTGAGTTTTGAGTAAAAGCGTATTAATCTCATAAATTGTCATGACTAGCTTGATGCTACTCATTTGTTACTATGGTTTGTGATTAATGATTCATCACCTGTTCATCATTTGAGTTCAACAAGTGCCTCCTTTTCATTCAGTTGTTGTCTGGTATTGTTCAAGTGTGTGTGTGTGTGAGAGATGCACTGTTATGCTGCCTCCTTGCAATTGGATAACCTAAGTTTGTTTTATTAAAGAACCTTTTGTGTTTGGAAACCTGTTTGAACGTTGTTCATCATCTTCATCTGGATCAGATCGTGACTGATGAAAGGTTTGTGGGTACTTAATTGCAATTAAAATGCAATTAAGTGCCCACAAACCTTTCATCTGTCACTATCTGGAAACGGTATCATTTTATTAACATAGTTTAAATTGATATTAAATGCACTTAGTATTGTACATCTTTATATTTCCTTTCACAATTACGGTAATTTTATTTCGAAAGTCCACTTTAGACTTTCTACTAACTATAAGTAACTTTGCTGCTACATGTCAACTGTATAGTCAACTCTAAATTGTCATTAGAGGATTAGACTGTCTGCTTAATATCTCCTAAAACTTTATTTTGATGCTCCCTCAACAGACATTATACTGAATATAAGTAACTTGGCAATTACAAGTCAACTTATTCTCCTAACCCGAACCCTAACACCTAACCCTAACCTAACAGTCTAATAGCAGTCTACTACAGTCTACTAATACTCTTAATGAGAGTTAGTTGACATGTAGTTGAAAAGTTACTTATAGTTAGTAGAATGTCTAAAGTAGACTATCTAAATAAAGTGTAATTACTTATATTGTCTTTGAAATATTTGTAGTGCTGAATGTACTGACAAGATATTTATGACTAAAATATACTTTAATGTAATTTCTATTAAAAACTGATATGTCATGTATTTAAATTTATTTGTAACACATTTGTAAAGATAAAGTTGCAATTTGTTACATTTAAAATATGTAAACTTTAAATGATATCGAATAACACTACCGGTAAGTTAAAGGGGTGGTAAAATGCCCTTTTCACAAGATGTAAAATAAATCACTGTTGTCCCCAGAATGTGTGTGTGAAGTTTTAGCACAAAATACCCTACAGATATTTTTATATAGCGTGTTAAAGTTGTCACTTTTTGAGGGTTTGCAAAAATGCACCGTTTTGTGCCTGGCCCTTTAAATGCAAATGAGCTGCTGCAGAGGGCGGGGTTTCAAGAGTGCGTGTGTGTGTGTGTGTGTGTGTGTGTGTGTGTGTGTGTGTGTGTGTGTGTGTGTGTCAGCAGCTGCGATTACTTCACGCAGACACACTAAAATGACAGAAACTGTTCTGCCAGTCAGACAAAGATGGAGAGACTCAAGAAGAAGTGACAACATGTAGAATGCAACAGGACGTCTCTGAACGGTTAGTTGATGAATTTATGTTGCTGATGTGGAGTTAACTATCTTCAATTAGCATATTCTGTCATGGTAATCTATAAATCGCTCGTATAGGAACTGTTGTGAGATGCACACAGAGTGACTTTCTATTGCATCTGAAAAGACGGATGCTAAAGTTTGAGCTGACTCACAAATGTACTCTTATACAACAACTTTTCCTCTTCTCAACATGGACTGTGTGTTCCCGGGGGCGGGGCTTATGTACATTTTAGGGTTGGTGATGTCACTAACCCGGGAGGAATGTCGTGTAGTCCCTACCAGCCGTTTGTTGTAATCCTTTTCTTTAAAAGCAAATATCTTTCTTTGCTTTGAACTTTGAGCGTTGTAACTTTGCAGATGTTGTTTATGCTCAGACAGCAACATTACACACTAACTAAAGTTAGAAAAGTGAAATCATATTTGTATTTTATCAATCAATGTATTTTAAATGAATTAATTTGACATTATTACAAAGTGTACTTTTTAAAAGTGTACTTAGTGTGTTAAGAAACGTCATGAAAGCATGCATTTAAGTGACCTTTTATTTCATTAATATATTATCTTATTTTTTTAAATCTACTTTTAAGATTGGAAGTACACTACAAAGGGCACATTCAACCCATTTACACGTTAGTCTTTTTCACAATAGTTGGCCAATAAGTAACTGCCTATCAACCACCCAGTGCTGCGTTTCCCAAAAGCATCGTAAGCTTAAGTTGATCGTAGAACAATTGTCACCAATGGTCTCTAAGATCATCTTAGGCTTACAATGCTTTTGGGAAAGGCAGCCAACAACATGATATAAGCCTCATAGCCAAACACTAAATAAAGGTGACTTGACATGACTAAAAACTCTGTCCTAGCAACCACCTAACAATGCCCTGGCGACCACCCACAAGACCTTGGTAATGTGACAGCGAGTTTTGCACTACTCACATATTCTTAAAGTGTATTTTTTATTTATTTTTTTGTTATACAAAGGTTATAAAAAAAATGCATTGTGTTTCCCAAGAAATCTTCTAGATTTTACCAACGAATGTCCTTTTGTAAATCGTCCAGTGATCACTTCATTTAGTTCAGTTCATTGGACCTGAAGGTAGCACCATTGGACTCAAAACAGAACGATGTGGCCTCTGTTTGTGTGTGTTGACCTTACAATACAGCTGACTGAGTTTACAGCCTGGGAGTGTGTTGGTGTGTCATGTGTCTCCATCTTTCGTGATATCAGAGATGCAGTCATAGCATCATTGGGAATATGCAATTTTGTGAGTATGAAGTGGGAAAGGGCTTGCCGGTGATGTGATGCGGGGACATCCCGCTGTTTACGCGCACACACTCACGTTAGGGAGTCTCCTGCTGCCGAATGCTGATGAAAAAGTAATGTAGTGTGTCTGAAAGTTTCTTGTCGCCTTTTACCCAGCACCCCGTTCTCCCTAAGGAAATAGATCTCTGAGAGAATAGAGAAAGAAAGATAGAGGGAAAATGTGTGTGAAAGTGAAAAAGAGTGATTTCTGTCTGGTAGGACATTGTGACTTTTGGCGCGTTCAAGTAATGTTAGAGTTGAATGCACATGAAACGTCACCTCAATATCAGTTACGAGTGGATTCTCTTTACCCAGGATTTTCTTTACGGATTGTCTATTTACACTAAGTGCAAATAGCCTACCTAGTTGGCAGGAGCTATTAACACTAACTCCGCCCACCATTGTATGATTGAGCTGGAAAAATAATATGAAAGAAATCCCGCTGATAACAGGAGCAGGCATTGAGAGTAAGGTGTGAGGTGTTCGCTTTTGACTTGACCGACCCGAGTTCAAATTGGCCTTGGCATCTTCTTCACCCTTTTCACATCGGATATTAGACAAGTAATGTCCCGATAAGGCAACATCCATTTATGATTTAAAAAATATATAATCAAATACACTGAAAATGTTGTTATTACTGCATACTGTTTTATAATTTACTACAATACACTGAGGTGCAAATAGTATTTTCACTTAGTAAATTGGGTTCATGTCAGTGAAAAAATATGGCGGACGCAATGGATGCAGTGTTAAAATGAAATTCATTTAGAATTAGGGATGCACCTTTACCACTTTTTCCAGAACAAGTAGTCAAAAAACATACCACTATGAAACGTCCTGTGAAATCCATTTAACTTGTGCGTTAACATTGTCAGGGTCTGAATCGGGGTTGAAATGGTTGCGCTGAGTAGAGCTTGTGGTTACGAAGGGGCGGGACATTTCCTGAACACGCACTAGACGCTGCCAATCACAACATACTGGACCAGCTAACCAATCACAGCACATTTTGTATATTTCGGAAGGGCACGGCAATCATCATCGAACACTGCACATTCATCCAGACCGGGGAGAGAGGAGCTGTAATAATGTAAAATATATGAAAATAATAATAATAATGTTTGAACAATTAGGTATGAAAACATTTTCTAGTACAGCCCAAAAAAAAAAAAAAGGCATAATAGGACCCCTTTACATTTAATAAAATTAATAAAAAGAGAAAACACAATGGACATTCTTTAATTATCATTTTGTAGTGGTAGAGTTAAATATTGTTAAATTATATGTACAAAGGAAGTTCACAATCTTGCTTCTACCAAAATGATTTAAACACACAACCTTGTAAATACAAACGTAGGGGGGCTTGAATGAACCATTACACACACACACACACGCGCACACACACACACACACACGCACACACACACACACACACACACACACACACACACACACACACACACACACACACACACACACACACACATATATGTGATTTAAGTGGACTATCTTACAGTAACCTACTCCTAAACCTACCAATCACAAAACTTTTGGCAAAAAAAAAAAAGTTTACTAAGCCGTTTGGTTTATGAGGACACAGGAAGTTGCAATTATGTTGTAAATACCAATGTCATTATACACATTTGTGTCCTCATACACCATATATACAAGAACACACACACACAACTCGAATGGTAACATCAGAAATTATGTCATACTGAAGGTACAAATATTAGTTCACAAATATTAGTCATAAATCCTATTCGGAAAGGAAACGTGTTTCCTCAGTAGGTCAGGTCAAAATCACAGACATACTTTTTGATTTTAATCCCATCCTAATCGAATGAGTCTATTTTTTTCCTATACAATCTTAAGAAAAATTACAACGCAAATTACCTTTAGTTTTCGGCTGACTCAGGGTTCCTCTGAGAAATCTAATCCTGCTCCGTTAGGAATGTCTGTGATTGCGGTATTACTTTCTCATAGTGCTTCTCACTTTTTTTTTTACCTTTGTTAAATAAAACTAAAACTAAATATATTTTTCACCGGATTTAAGTACCGGTGGAATCTCATCCAAAATAATATTAAAACAATAAGTAGAGTATGAGCTTAAAAAATGCACAGAATGATGTTTCAGCAGCGTTGGGTATACAATTACTTATTCCCTTGCAGTTTTTTTTTTTTTAACAATTGCTAGGACACATTTCTCAATACTTCACTTTCTCAAAACTCTTCACACAGTGAGCACAAGAGCAGTACATGCAGGCTAAACTGGACTAAACTCATTTATCATTGCTTTGGCACAAAATGCATTCAATATCGAAATCTATCAATCTACATGAATTATTTTCTCATTCAAGCCCAATCAGCGACAAAACTCTGGTTGCGTTTACACTTGGCATTAACATGCGATCACGATGATCCGATCAAGCAGATCGGACCATTAGCCAATCAGGACACCGTGCGTTTACATTTGTTCGTATTAAGTAGCCTCTGTGGATAACCGATCGGATTTCTGTTTCCTGCATAATATTTCAATTAGGTCTGTAGCACAACACCAATAAGAGTAAAGATGATACAAATCAAGCAATGTCCCAATTGCTTTCACTCACTCACTTTACTTTCCTGTACAATCTCCAGTCTTGCGTTTTTTGAATGAAGGGATATTTCCAGAGTTGATCATACAAAAATAATGGGTTGATCACGTTAAACAAGTCACATCATCGATCATCAGTGTTTAAGGTTATAGCGTGCAATGACTATATTAACAGAAATCGGAGATTAATAAAGATGCTGAAACAATAAAAACATTCAACATTTAAAAAATAAAAAAATAAAAAGTTTATTCCCATTATTCCTCTGGCAAAGCAGCGCACGCTCTTCATTAAGATCTCATGATTCACAGCTGTGATTGTACAGGTGATCGCCTCGTTCAGATAATGTTGCACAATTAAAATGAAAAAATGACACGCACATTATCATGTCTAAATAAACTGTTTTAAATATTGATGTTTATTGTAAGGTTCAAATAAGTTTAATTTATTGTCTAATCTGCGTCTGGCCATTATTTTCTGACAGCACGTGGGGACACTGTGGGATTTATATGACGTCCACCTGTGAATGCAGACACGACGGCTGGATTGCGTTTACATTACACTGAGATCCGATCACAATGCGTCCTCGACTACCTCTGGACCAGGACACGCTGATCGGATAACATTCCGGTCAGAAACGCGTTTACACTCGTCTTTTCAATGTGTATGTGGACAACATCTGGATACAGGGTGCATGTTAATGCCAAGTGTAAACGCAGCCTCAATGTAGCCTACCTAAGGGCCAATTTGCATGTTTACATACTTCTCTTAATACAGTTAAACAAAAGTAAAAATCCTAACATAATACAAAATTTAATAAACTGCAATTTGTTACATTTCTATAATAATATCATATTGAAATATAATAAATCTAAAAAATAAAATAACAATCCATCAAAACAATGAAATGTAGCTGAATACAATTACAGGCTGAGGCTTCAAGCCTTTCAATATCATTACCATCTATACAAAAGGGGAACAGTGAATTCTAAACAGCAGATGTCAGGGTTATGTTCTGTTGTGTCTTTGTTTTCATTGTTTTCAGCTTCGGATTGGCTTAGCCTGGCCTTGGCTTGGCCTTTGACCCAGTTTTCCCATGTTTTTCATTGATTCATCCTATTCACCTGTCCCTCGTTAATTAACGTGTTAGCTCCTTTGTTTGCCCTGTATATTACAGCAGCATCACAGAGATCTCAAATATATTACCGTATTTAGCAGTTATTAAGTTATTACTCCTTTACCTGTAAGTGACGTCATTAACGACAGTCCTATATTGCTGAACCAATGCGGTTCAGACGACAAGGAGTTACCATGTTGTGATAAGTTGGTTAGTTTCTCCAACGGTGCATCATACTATGGTAGTTAATCAGAAAGTTACATTGTTGTACGGGGAAACGCGGGCCAGGTCGGAATAACGCTACACAGATGAATTTAACTGTTCTTTGCTTTGATAACACATTAATCTCTCTCCGCATGCAGACAAAATGATGTGGTTAGGGACTTGTTTATTTTATTTCTGGTTTGAAACCGAAACAATTGTCCTTCCCTCTCTGCTGACATGGCAAGTCTCCAAAAGCACAAAGCAACCTTATTGCAGGAAGTATAGAATATATACTTTGTAGCTAAACTCCAACATTGCATTGCCATATAAAGCATAAAGTACCAACATGTGTGAATTGACAGTATGGTCAAATATCTGCTTTTATACCCAATTTATTGTTTGCAATGAATAACAAATGACTTTATCACCTTTATTTTTTAGCCAGAGATGTTCAGAAACCGTTTTCATGATCTATTTTCATATTGAAATGAGCCATTAGCTGAGATGTCTGGACCCATCAATAATCTTAGCAAATTATCAAGTACACTAAAGTGCAAGGCCGTTTCTCAATACCAAGTACGCAAACTTCGGTCTTGCGTCCTTGGTAGTTCAGACTTGCCAAGTCCGGTTATTCTGCAAATGGATCAGCGGCGTTCTTGATCGCGTCACTCAGCACGCTCTGGCTACTCCGGTTATCTTTTTATGTATATTTTAGCCAACCATAAAACGAAATATGTTATAAAACAACACTCTGCCTCTTTTCATTTAAAAAAAAAATCTTAAACCCATTAAATGGCCACACAAATGTGGTTCAGGCACTGTGTACATTGATTATCTTCACTGCATATATTTATAACAACACAAAATATAAAACACAACCCTGCTTCTTTTTGTTTTCATTTTAAAATTTTGAAACATTATTGAACATTAAAACGGACTATTAAAAAACAGAGACGGGGTTGTGTCATTTTATTTTATTATACATGTACAGTGAAGAGAATGTGTAATAAAATAAATATACAAAATATTCTATATATTTTAAAATATATAGCCTAAAATAAGATGACACAACCTTGACTCTTTTTGTTAAATGTCAGTTTTAATGATCTGATATCCAGTGTAAAAGTATAAGTAAATAAAAATAAATAAAGCAAACAATTCAGTCAAACATAAGTCAGCTTAAAATAGCCTAAAAATAGCTCGTTAAATAGCCTAAACATATAAAATTATGAAACTTCACTTTGCCCTCAGCCAAAACGATTTGCCATGGAACAAATAGATTAATGAGACCAAAAATCGCCCGTTATATATACACAAGACAAATTATATCTCGTTTAACCACTAGACTAGCGACACCAGAGCCAGCGGCAAACATCAGAAGCACTAGCCGAGGAAAAGCTGTTCCTGTCGGGGTTATTGAGCGTTGAACACGCGGTGATCGCCTGGATCTCACAACTCCGAAAACGTCAGATACATTTTTCAAATAAGCGCTATCTTTATAAATAAACCACATATTTGAGCTTTAACCCTTTCGCATATACGATCACACCGGTGTGATCAGTCTTGGCTGGTCCCTGGAGCGTACGATCACACCGGTGTGATTAGAACGGTCAGCACATCACGTGATCAACTGCTAAATTCAAATGTGCAACGCGTTCAAACGCGCGTTGGCTGGCGCTGAGCCAGAGACGGACGTGCTCAGTGCTTGTCATATATCACAACTATTCAGTGTTTTCAACCACATAATGTTTATTTTAGGTTTCAGGCATTTAAAATCACATAAGTACTAGCAAACCAATGAATTTAAGTTTGTAAAATACACACAGATGTTTATGAAAGCGGCAATAATAATCCTTTCCATTATAATAAGACGACACGTTTTATTCATATCAGATACACAATGTGTAAGTAGCTTTACATTTTACCCTATTCTTCTCCCAGTTAACCTGCCACTTACTTTCATGTATTTCGGGAGAAGTGGATGAATTGACATGTCGTAAATCCAACAGATCCGATTCTGAACTGGGGCACAAACTAACATGGCGCCGCCCATTGCGCATACAGCTCAACTAACGCGATCGTTATAAAAGTGTTTAAACAACCAAACACATCCACATGCACATATTTGACAATCGGAATATCTTTGTTTCATGCTATATCTAACATATTTTTGAATATTTTGAATCAAAAAGAGAAAATTACATAAAAGCAGATCATTCATTCAGCACTGTGTTGTGTTTGCGCTGTGTCACGTGACAAGCAATGACGCGTCACCATGGAAACGATAAAGTGACAGGTTCTAAATAACGGTCACCTTGAAAAACTCACGCTGGGGGGTCAGTTAGAATATTTTAAACTTACGAGTGAAAGGGTTAAACAACTACATTCTCGCTTGAAACACTCTTAGAATTACATTTCGTGACACGATAACAGTAGTATTTTGATATTACGCGGGTTTTCTCCTCTGTCATTGACGCTTGCTGGTGGTGCGAGATGCATTCTGGGATACCTGTCTGTCTCAAGTCCGCACAAGTCACCTCTACATGCATCCTCGGTAAAAGGGGCGGATCAAGAACACATCTGGGGATTTGAACTGGACTTGGCTAGATGTGAACTTTGAATTGGAACAGTACTTGGGCAGCGACTGATGACGTTTCACAAGTCCACAAGAACACAAGTACAGACAAGAACGCATATTGAGAAACGGCCCAAGTCATGTGAGTTTTCATCATACAGGCCTACATTGCATTTGCCGGTTGTCCGTGGTCTGCTAAAATCAACAGAAAAAAAAAAAAAAGCATATTAGCATAAAATGCACTTGCCAGCGACATAATTTCTTGACCCATTAACTAACACATAAAATCCCCTCTTTAATTAGAAAAGCCAAATTTAAAAGTACAAAAAATGTGCTGGGTGACTGAGAGAAACCAATTATTTGTCATCATCTCTTTTCAGTTTCGAAAATGATTTTATTCAGCATTTCACCATCAACTAAACATGTATTCATTAAATCATCTTTTTCGTGTCAAGGGTGTAAATATGTTCCTCAAACGTCCTTCCATTGAATGACTCATTATTTATTACATAGAGTGGGATGGAGCCATATGGCACCATCAAACATAATCACACAGAAATTATTGCTTTGTTTATTGACAGAAAATGAGAATTTAGAGGATGATTGCTGCCTAGATAGAGTCTGGAACAACGCATTTACTAATGTAATGACGGGTGCTCGTTTTATGTGTGAATAATTCCTATCACACCTCAAGTACTGCACATGTAATTTACTTCCACTGGAGGAATTTGATCACAATTTGTCAAGTAAAATGGATTAATGTGGTGTATCACTATCATTGTTTATTCGATCATTTTCCCCCCGTTTCATTTTGTTCACAGGTACTGTATTCCTGTCTAAGGTATTATTTAAATGAAAGTGCTGTGGTGCTGTGGTGCTCATTAACCCAACGTGAGTTTAAGTCAAATTTGCATTTTATATTATGCCTCTCTATATATTGTTTCATATTAACAAAAGTGTCAAATACCACTGTGTTATGCCATCATATTATATATTTATATACTGTTCCCCCTCATCACATTTCTAGCCTCTCTGTACTAGCTCATAAATGAGTCAAAAAGCTTTCATGTATACATTATAGACATTACATTATATACATTTTTGATGTTCATTTAATATTTATATATATCTATATACATACATGTATGTATATATATATATATATAAATATTAAATGAATATCAAAAATGTATATAATGTAATGGTACATTTCATTTTTTAAATAAATAATATAAATTGTTCTACATGAAATATCCAGCCAGATTTCCTTGACCAACATGAGAAAAAAGTAGGACACTTCTCACACGGTCTTCTTCGCACACAATCCATAAAAAAAAAAAGACGATTCTTTTTTATTTGCAGAGAACGCTGACAATAAGCCATTAGGATGAAAGGTGAGAAAATGTTTCTGGCTCCACTCACCGCTGTAAAAGTTCAACTAGGCCAGTTGTTTGTTTATCTATACCAAATTTATTTCAATTAGAGAGACGTCCCGACTCTCTTTTTCTCTAATCGATCGCAGCGCTTGGCAGCGGGGCACTGTGCATTGTATGCGAGTTCTCTGCCACACTGTGAAATATTCACTCCTTTTGCCATGTTTATGGTTGGAACCACTTTAGCACTGTCAACAGTTAATAAAGACACGGCTAAATAATTAGCAAACTAACAAGGGTTTAATCTTATTCAGATTAAAGCCTGGCCCGGTCTGGTCATTCGATTGAGATGTTTCTAACCTCTTCATCTCCATTAGTTAAGAATCTGCGTGTTTCTTTTAATATCGGCAATGGCCATTGATTTTCCCCGTCCCTCTCATTGTGCGCTCTTGGTTTTTTGACACCGCATGAGTGATATTATATGAGCCTGTGTGGAGGCTGCTATCGACTCCTCGTCCATCGATATTATAAACGCCTTAACAGTAGCGGTTAAGCTCATATGTCATTTATTGGATTTACGAAATAACGAATTCATCAGCCTAGCCGAGCATCCGCTCTTGCGGGTAACTGTGTTAAATTAGCACCATTACACACTCATTTATAGCAAGCGTTTGCAAAATACGGCCTTTTTGGGGGGGTTAAAGAGAGTGCCTGCATTTGGACATGTCACTTCTGACATGTCGCCTCAAGGGAAAGACACTATCAGATTTGTAGACTTGGAAGAAAGTAATACAGGCCTACAGACTTGCTTTGGGAGACAGGCTCAGTCCTGAATTAAATCACTTCCTAGTTCTGTTGTTGTTGTTGTTGTTATTTATTTTTTTTTTTCTTCTTTTCTTATCTCAGCTGCTGACAGTCAGTTTGCTGCTGACAGTACAGCAGATTCGGGTTAATGGAGACCAGCCCTCAGGCCCCAGTGAACGCTGGGTATTTTCACAGCTATGCCTGCCTTAGACAGAAACAATCTTGCGCTGCGACCTCATCACTGCCAAACTTAACTGATATATGCTGGTTCTGAGTCGGTTTCCAAATTTATGGCTACATTATCGCAGGCATCGTAATTATGTTCATCTTCACGTGACACTCACGAGCGGCTTTTGCACGTAATTAACCTACTTAACATATTAATTCTGCCGATTAGATGCACGTCAATCATCGATGGCAAAGACACGTTCTCTGAGCTGCTTCCCGCTGCACTGCAAAAAAATAAAATAAGTAATTTCTTAAGAGTATGTCTGCCTTGATTTACAAATATCTAAACATTATTAAATCAAGATATATCTACTTGAGAAGCGAAATAACTTACAATATTAAATCTTGTTTTATGAAGAAGAAAAAAAACGAATGAATTAATTGAGTTTATACTTAAAACAATAAAAATATATGTGCCAAATGGAGTAAGAAAAATGTACTTAATTTAAAGGGAAAGCAGATGACATGAGAAATTAAAGTCCCCCTGTGGTGAAAATCAAGCTTTTAATGTTGTTTATCTGTCTATGTGGTGTTTTTAATATGCTTTAAGACAAACCATGTGCAAATTCAGCACAGTCAACACCATTGCTGAGTATTTTCTCCTTAAAACTGCAGTGAACCAAAGACAGTCTCAAAAACACAGTTTGAAATCGCTGGTGCTTCTGACGTCACAAACTACCGTGTAACCAAACACTTCAAAGAGTGATCGTCAACGAGTGGATCTCTGAGCTGGTGGGAGTGAGTGGAGGCGGGGCTCATTTGCATATTCATAGAACCACATATACTAAATGAGGCTTCGGTGTAGAGTTCCATTTAAGCTAAGGCATGAAGAATTTTTAAAGGAAAAAAACAAAGAAATGTGTCATTTTGGTGATCAAAGGTGAGTTTTAGGGATAAAATTATTGACTACAGGTGGACTTTAATACTTGTTTACTGAAAAAATGATCAAAATGTGTCTTCATGCTTAACACAAGAAAAAATATCCGGCAATGGGTTAAGAAAAATAATATTGGTCTCCCAGATATTTTTCTTGTTTTAAGCATAAACTATATTTTCAGAAAAAAAATTAAAAAAAAGTAATTTTGCTTCTCAAGTTAATATATCCTGATTTAAGAATGTTTACGTATTTGTAATGGCAAACACGTTATTTTTTTTGCAGTGTGCAAGTTGTTTATTTCTCCCATCGCTTCTCTAAAAGTCGTTCCTTTCTTCACCTTACCTCTGGCTAAGACAGCTCTGATTCACAGGTTCACCACAACCCTTGACATTCACACGGCCAGCTGGAGGCGGTCCACACCTTCGCTCATTCCATCCATCACTCCTTTGGGGGTTGAGATGGAGGGATTTTTCACTTTGTGCATGGCCCCCACAGCAATTGTCTTCTATTTAAAGGCTGTGGAGGAATCAAAGCACTTTATATATCAAAGCATATCAAATCTTGCACACTGTCCTCCTTCTTCACCTCCTTGTTCTAAAAGTGGAATCTGGGAAAGCCCCTGAAGAGAACCCTCTGCTCGTGAGAATCAGGACTGGAAAATATGGGGCGGGGTAGTGTAATAGCTTGTGTACCGTATGTGTCGATTGTCAAGGATGAAGCTAATAAATAAAGCATAGAGCAGACTTGCCCTGATGGGATGGGAAAAGTGCTCCCTGCGCATACTCGTATGAGAGCATACATGCTGTGGAAGAGCGTATCATTTCAAAACATTGCATGCTATTTTAAGTCGTATTTGTGTATAAACATACGAAAGATCAATCAAAATCAAGACGAAAATGCCATACGTCGAGTAGATGTTTTGACAACTCCAGGACTGAGATCCACAGTGAAAAAATATCATAGCTTCTTATCATTCTTAACTGTATGCACTGTAGCACTGGTGATTTGAGCTTGACCTGATTATTTTAGGTTGTTCATAAATAATATTTTTTTTTATAATGATGTTTCTTTCTTATCCACATAATGCATTAGTATACAGTGTTTATAGTGGAGCGTGATTACCCCCCAAACCAGTTAAAGGGATTCTTCAGCATTTAGCATTAAGCTTTGTATCAGTAGAAAACCTGTAGTATTTTTGAATTATGTTTCCCTCCATCATGTCCCCCTGAGACGAGAGATTTATGTATTTTTTTTGTCTGGGAAAAATCCTCAGATGACGCAAAAATCTTAACTTTGCGCCATCGGACGATTTTTTTGACAAGAGGCTAGAGACAGCCAGTAGTAGTAGCTTGTTCCACATTTTTTCAACCCGCCCATAGAGGGTGGGAATGTACGAATAGTGTCAGCCATTTTTTTTTTGGAAGCTAAGCTAGGCTCTTGTTCTGTAGAAAGCTGAGTAGGGGTTACCATACATCCTTTTTCCCGGACATGTCCGGATGTCGAGATCGTCCAAAATGTCCGGGATCCAGCTTTTGTTTTCTACAGTTGCCATTCATTGTTTACATGCACACCTTTTGTTTCAATCTAACTGAATTCATTCCGATTTGTGAATCTGAATGTAGTGTTTACATGAACGCTAAACAAGTGATCGGTTGATGTGCGTTTTAGCATTGCTAAGAAAATTAACAGTGCGTCTGTTTTAGATGTTTGGTAAGTTTGGTCGCAAAATGTACATCTTAAAACCATTTTGTGTGTGTTTTTGTATGTCTTCAGGTTTGGTGTTAAAAATTACAGTGTGAACGCTAAGCGAACCAGGTCTAAATGTATAATTTTGGGTCGGACAAAAAGAACAAAGGGAACCGAACTACAAGTGTGAAAGCCCTGAGTTTGACATTTTATTTAGAATGCAATTTTTAACGTGGTGTACAAACACTTTTTTGAGGCCAAGGTATATTAACTAGGACACTTCAAAATCAACTATGTTTTTCATGGTAGTGGCCCGGTTTCCTCAGCTTCAGGTTGAGTTTACCACTCATTTCAGTTTACGAAACAGTCGCAGTCCCGTTCTAGTGACGTTTATGTGTTACCGTCTGAGGTGAAGACAGTATTTGATGACACTTCTCATATTAGAATTCCAACCTGCCTGCCTGTGCCACCGCAGACGCTGTTTGAGTGCGCCAGGCCCTGGCAAAACCAGTGACTGATGCTCAGACAGCTTTATAAATCACCCACCCATCATACATCGCTGTCGCACCCCTCGCTTCATTGTTGTAATGCTTCGACAACAGCTTCTCTAACGGTGACGTTCTTTTTGTTTGCCATCTAGTTAGAGCAATCAACATGACACCAGCATTAGTCTGTATCCCTGGTGTGTGTGAAAGTCTACATATCAGCACCACATTTTGCTCTTCTGTTGGTGAGCCGCTAGCTTGTAATTGACAGTAATTAAAAGGCTGTTGAGCCTCATGGAGAGATATACATCCCTTAAAGGGGACATAAAGCCTCAGCATAACCTCTGGATGTTCTAACTGGGTTCAGCATTGAACGTTTGATTAAATGCATGTCAGCAAGGCTGTGGTGCCAATACTAAGTTTGTTTATACAATCAAAATCTAGCATCGTATTTATTTATTTGTTGGTTTATTTATATATTTAAATCTAACGAAGCAGTTGTTGACAGAGCTATTTAATGAAATAATAGTTTTCATTTTTATTGAAATCTCTACTTGAGGCCTTCTGGAAAATAAGTACACTTTAGCATACTTGTAAAAAGAGTACTAAGTACTGGAATTACATACTTTAGAAGAATATACGTATATGCAAACTGAATGTAATGCTTTTGGACACTTAATTTGTTGTTGACTGCAAATTAACTAAAATGTATTATTGTTTAGATTTATATTAAATGCAATTGGCTGACATTTAGACTGCTTTTTGACTCACTTAAATTTGACTTAGGACATTTTAATTATAATTTCATTACTATCTACTTTTATTGTCTCATAAATACCGTATTTTCCGGACTATAAGTCATACTTTTTTTCATAGTTTGGCTGGTCCTGCAACTTATAGTCAGGTGCGACTTATATATCAAAATGAATTCTTACTGACTGAGATGAACCAATAGAAAAATTACCGTCTACAGCTGCGAGAGTTGTTCAGAAGCGACACCTAGGAAGAACTCAATGAATTCATTCAGAGCCGTTACCGGCTCTGGATTCAGTGATGTGGAATTAGATTGCGGGAGCTTGGTGAACTTGCTTACTCGCTGGCTTACCATATTTTCCGGACTATAAGGCGCACTTTTTTCATAGTTTGGCTGGTCCTGCGACTTATAGTCAGGTGCGACTTATATATCAAAATTAATTCTGACTGACTGAGATGAACCAAGAGAAAACTTTATCGTCTACAGAAGTGTTGTTCAGAAGTGACACAGAGGAAGAATTCAGTGGATTCAGTGTTGTGGAATGAGATCGCGGGAGCTTGGTGAACTTGCTTACCGGTAACTTGTTGGACTCGCTGGCTAATGTTAATTTAACCTATTCAGCCTCCCAGGTATATGTTCTTTATGCTATTGTTGTGTAGCTAAATAACTATTAATGTGTTACGTTAACATACCGGACACCTATTCAGCCTGTTCTTCTGTGTGCTATTGTGTAGTTGAATAACTTGCCTTTCCAGATTAAATGTCTTTTCTTGGTCTTGGATTTTGTGAAATAAATTTCAAAATAAATGTGACTTATAGTCCAGTGCGACTTATATATGTTTCTTTCCTCTTTATGACTCCTTTTTTGACTGATGCGACTTATAGTCCGGAAAATACGGTAAGTACATTCGGCAGTACGACAACCATATTTCAATGTATAAATCTAAAAATGTGTACCTTGCTTTCCCTGTGATATGACTCATGTGATGTAAATGACATGAAAGGCCAATCATGCCATTTGTATTCAGATCTGAGTTTCCTCACATGAAAAGCACCATGTGCCACCAACATATGTGTATGTGTGAGCATATGCATGTTCTCCGACATGCCCCCCATATATCACCATCATCCTCTGCCTTTGTACATTTTGTATATCCTTGCTCAAGTACACTATCTCCTGATTGGATCAAGCAGTCTGAAGGCCTTTGCTTTTAAGATATTGAAAAAATGATGGGGTCACTTTAGGGAGGAGGGCATTGCTATTCATATCATGCGGCCACTATTGAACTCTGCCGGTATTATACTGTAAACAAAGATTAATGTGCTTTTAACCTACAACAAACAGAAGCAATATTTTACAGTAAACCCACCTGGTGGCCCCCGGAACGCATGCAGCAATCCCACGGAAGAGGGAGAGAATATGTTTTTCCAAGCGTTTCAAGAACATCCACCACCGAATGCGATTTCTTAAAAGTGCTTTTATCATAACGATGATAGAAATCCAGAGATTAGAGACGCTTCTACAACCTCCCCCTCTCTCCAGCCTCCCTCGTGCTGTTCACCCGCCGTCACAAAAAAAACCGGCTATCTAGAGTAGATTTATAACTGCCACTTCAGCTGACAATCATGCTATCACTGAACGCTCACTGTCTATCACTTTTGACTTGTGAGAAGAGTCGACTCAAGAGCACAGCGAACTGGACCTTATCAATGTATTGGGGAGGCTCACCGTTAGACTTTCTCTCTCTGTCTGCAACATCTGCTTTTTCATGTCAAGGCTTCTTTCACTGTAATCCTTTTATTGGATGCTCTGTTTATAATAAACTGAACTCTCTCTCTGCTTCTAGAGTGGGGTCCAAAAGTCAAAGACCACCAGTGATAAACTTCTTCTATTTTGTACCTTTTCCCATAACAAACTACATCAGTTTTAACAATTTGTATAAAAATGAAATGCATTTGTTTTAAGTATTTTATTTTTTTCTCTCTTTTGCTTTATGGCAGCAGCACTCGAGCTGCATAAATTACACACAATTTTGTAAAACCTTATGATCATGTTCTTCAGCATGCACATTATGTAGCACTTTATTTTACAGTCCTGTTCCCCATGTACATATTATATACTTACTATAGTAATCATTATTATTATCATTATTATTATTATAAATAATTAATTAGTTATTAGTTATTGTATACAATAGCTGGGTAACTAGATACTAACCCTGAAACTACCCCTAAACCTATCCTTAACCCATGTTGTTACCTTATATTTTCTTATTAGTACATGTACTGTAAGTGCTTGTACTGTATAATGTCAGTCTAAGAGCTATTGTACAACATACATGTGGACATCTCTACTTTAATTTGCAGAGGCCTTGTGGAAAAATAAGAACACATCAGAATACTTTTAAAAAGAGTACTAATTATAGAAGAATATGTGCAAACTGAATATAATGCTTTTGGACACTTAATGTCTTGTTGACTGCAAATAAATAAAAGTGTATTATTATTTAGATTTATATTAAAATGCAGCTGAAATTTAGACTGCTTTTTGACCCACTTAAATTGGACTTAAGTACATTTTAATTGTAATGTTATTATAACTTATTTTATTGTCTGAAATGTGCCGTACTACAAGCATTCATATTAAACTAAAATATAATTTAATGTCATTCCTATTGAAACGTGTAAGTCGTGTATTTAAATATATTTGTGATTACACATTTGTAATGATGTTGCTATTTAGTACATTTAAAATATATTAACTTTAAATGCAATACAGAATAGACCACTGCAGTTAAAACTATAATCAAATACTTTGCATGTTTTTGTTGGAATGTTAGTTATCAAACCAAATAAGTGTAATTCTTTAAAGCACTGCAAGGTATTTTTAAAACATGATTGAAAATGTCAAAATAATTTGACATTGTTACAAAGTGTACTTTTTTAAAAGTGTATTTAAGTGTGTTAAGAAATAGTCATGAAAGTGTACTCTCTTTAAATACGCTTAAGTGGCCTTTCTAATATATACTTTTAAATTGCACAATCAATACAATTACGAGCTCTTCTTTTTCACAAGGGGGAAAGTGGCATTTGCATATTGTACTACTGTAATGTGACGGGCGTTTGGAGAAAAAGAAGAGGGCTTGGTGACATTTGTCCAAACAAAGTAATTTTAGAGGCTAAGCAGGTTAGCTTCTCTTTTTATGAAATATTCTAGAGACAATTGTTTTTTTCTTTTGTAAAAGAAAAAGAAGTGTGTGATGAATAGTTCAAAATTAGACCAGCAATGCTCATTAGGAATGTAAACTCATTAATAATTTTTTCCTGTCCTGCAGTTATGACTGAATGAAGTAGGCCAGTAAATTAGCCCTGAGCGCACATAATAATTTGGTATCTGTGATTCCATGTCTATCAGACAGGGAGTCTGTGCTTGTGTTCGCGCTGACGCTCTGACAGACCCAAGCTGGGGACGCTTGTCAGTGCTGGCCGCTTTTCCGTCAGACAGCAGACATGACAGCTGTGTTTATGGGAACGGGGATGTCCCAGGACCAGACAGTCGGATTTAGAGGAGGAGGAGTGGAAACTGACACAAACGCATACACCAGCGTCACAGAGAAGACAGCATGAACACAGTAAGCTCGATGTGATGAACAGGGCTTAAGACAGCGCTGATCGCTAGAAGAATCAGACACAAAACTCTCCTCCGAGGCCCAGAAAGTTCGCTGTTGTCCTCCTCGTCCTTTTTTGCCCAGAGACAAAAAGTTTAAAAAACCCTTTAAACTTTTATTGACGAGGCTTTGACATTTAAGATTGTACAGCCATCAAAGTTCTAAAGCTCAGCGGCTGAACCAAGACTTGACTATAAAAAAAGTAACTGTCCTAAACCCGCTGCCCTTAGCTATCGCTCGACCCGTCCCTGATGCGTTCGTAATGAAGAGAAAAACTGATCCTTAATTACTTCCCGAGTGCAGAGCGACTCAAGCTGCATGTTCCAAGCATTAAAAAAAAAACCTCAAGTGCAACCTTGTAAAACAAATGAGTTGTGTCATTTTCTGTGGCGGCTCTTCTCTGTGGGAAAAAAGAAATGAGCCGGCTGCTACGATGAATTGTGACGTACCTTATTTCCTGGGGCCTCACGGCAATAGTCGATAAAAGGGAATAGCTTTAGAATGACCTACAGTCGGCCGTAATTGACCTATTTTGCATACGCTCTGGAACATTTTGTGCTGTGCAGGACAGACGTTTTATTTGCCCGGTTATTTATTGGCTGGCAACATGCTGCTAATGCCCGGCCAGGGACTTTGCTGGAGTGTGGTTGTAGATTATCATGATTGCCACTTATTAGCATCGAGCAGCCTGTGTGTGCGCCGAAGTGAAGGAGTGTGTTTACGTCCTCTGACAGGCTTTAAAGCCGAGCGGTCCCCTGAACTTTCGACGTCTCTAATGTAATGGGACGTCGCGTTGGGCGCATATTCATTTCCATTAGGTCGCGTCGACAAAACGAGCAGATCATCTTGTGTCGCACCACCTCCCGTGTCGTTTCAAGTCAAATGTTCTCGAGCAAGGCGTTTGTTTGCTATAATTTAGCCCTGCGATCGATGCGGTGACTGACAATAATTGTGAAAAATCACCTCAGCCCTCGCAAGGGAAGCGCGACGCGCAGGCTGTGTTTGTCTTTGAGACTGCTTCTGCCAAAGGCTTAACTTGAACTCCAAACGCCAAGGCTCCCATCATCCCCTCCAGTGACGAACTCCAACTAATGAACAATTGCAGCCGGCGGGATCACTTAGTTGATCATTATGAAAGACCCCTGATGGGAATAAATAGATGTTTTTGAATATGAAGATTAGTTAATAAATTGGTCTGAGTCAAAAAAATGAGAAGAAGCATTTGTCAGTGTAAACTGTGTGGTGTTTATACAATCTATATTCTACATTTATTCTATTAAAACGTCAATGTCAGCACTGATATTAACATGCAAGTGCGAGAAAAGTGTCTGGTTTGCTCTTTTATAAGAAACTAGCTCATTACTTTGGAGAAATGTCTGGAGTCACACAGTGTTGGGAGAAGAAATTGCAATGCCATTATTTTAAAGGGTTATGAGAAGTATGTTTTACTTATTCATTGTTATAACAAATGCTTTTCAATAGTTTTTGGTTTACAATAACAACACTGCTTCGCTCTGTTGAACGGTCCTCTCATTTGTAGCATTGGCATCACATACTTCCTGGTTTTAATATTAATGCATGACGCAAGGAATACCAAACGCAGATACTTTAATAAACACTAGAAGAATGCACAAAGAATAATTACCACGTTACATATAGATGCGAACAGACAAGGGAGAATATATACACATGCTTAACCAAGGAGACTAACTAGGGCACATTGAAGACTAAACTGAAATGGTAAACATGAAACCAAGATACATGAACAAAACAAAGCCAGACAAAACTAAACAAGACAAAACCCGAACAATTGGATAGTCTGATTCATTCTAATGAATCTGTTCACTGGGACTCAATAAAATAATAATAAAGTGAGCTGTTAATTTGGGTACCTAAACTGCAATTAATTAAATGTTTAGTTGTATACTTCTGTTTGTTACTCATATCAACTCAATTACAGTATATACTGTAAATATAATTTTATTGTTTTGTTGATTTGTTATTACCCCTTCATATAGCTTCAATGTAGCTACACTGTAAAAATAAAAGTTGCTGGCTTTATTTTTTAAAGTAAAATCTATTTGGATTTTTAAGGCATTTCAACTTAAATTACATTAAACTGACTTTAAAAAAATGGCTTGAATCGTGTGTAACTTACAGTATAAAAAAAGTTGAAATAGCTTAACTTGTTTTGATGACTTAAAGCAATGTTAAGTCATATGTTGTCATAACTTATTGATCTTTTTTTTTTTCTCAGTGTAGCTCATTTTTCTAGTAGCTTTGTAATGTACACTCTAAAAAAAACTTGGTTGTTTCAACCCAATTTTGGTTCAAATATGGACAAACCCAGCCGTTGGGTTACATTTTTAAATTACATTTTTAACCCAACGTTTGGGTTTGTCCATATTTGACCCAAAATTGCGTTGAAACAACCAAGCATTTTTTTAGAGTGTAGCCACCTTAAGTACCACACAGATGTTACTGAAAGATAAGTATCATTATAGCCTAGCTATAGCTACATTTGCATTTACACTCAACACTGGTAACCTCCTAGAGTCATTGGCCAGTATGGAGAGTCTTTATCTCAGTTCTACATCATGGGGTCCAGTATACTTGTTCTACCAGCGTGCATCAACACATGGCTCTCTCTGTTAACATAAAGAATACGCCTGCCTGCAGAGGCAGAAAAGAGATGAATTCACATAAACAAAACATTACAAAGAAACCCCTTAGTGTAGCAATTTATGAGTCACTTTTTACTGTTGGATTCTTCGAAATAAAACATTTTCCATAGGACGATTTTCATCAGATCCTACTTGAATGTTGACGTTAGTGCTGCTTTATTTGTAATATATTGACTTGGAATATTGGATCTGACATTGCTACATTGAATAGGGTTCATACTATATTCAGTGTACTATAACTGAAGGTCAGGTTATGTAGGATATTTATTATTTTTACCCAATTTCTATACAATCCCTTTTGCTAGCCCGTTCTGATTTTCTCTGAACATTTTCTCTAAGGAAAGGTTAGTATGTAGGATTGTGCTGCTGTGTGGTGCAATACAGTCCCTGCAGTGTAATCAAAAAGGCTGATGGTGTTTGGGCCAAGATAGTCAGAGGAGAATATTACAGTGTCAACAGTTCCTAGCCAGGTTGATATTCCTCTCTCTCCCTCCCTCGTTCTCATTTGCTGCCTCTATCTCTTGGCTACATTTGTTACTTCCTAGAGGAAAATTCTATTGCTCAGAGATTGCTCTTTCATAGCTCAGGAGAATCAATGGAGTTCTTAGTTTTGTGTCAGTCAAGTATCACCTTTGTGTGAGATGTGTCTCTTAAAATTGATATTTATAGCTTTGAGCTATACAATTAATATGCATGATTTGGTCTAGGAAGAATATGAGAAATGTTTGATTTCTAATGTTGGTGTCTTGGCATTTCTGAGTGTAGCTTATGACATTCTTGCGATCTCACCTGCATATTTTTTTTTTCGAAAGGCATTCCTTTTGAAATAGAAGTACACTTTAGCATACTTTTAATGGGACGAATATACTTTTAAATAATAAGTGCAAACAGAATATAATGTTTTCAAACACTCAATTTCCTTGTCAGTTGCAATTAAATGAAAGTGTACTATGGTTTAAATATATAATATGCATTTAGTTAAACTTTAGAGCTTTTGTTTCTTAACACTTATATAGTACTTAAGTACATCTTTATATGCAATTATATAACTAAAATATAATTTAATGTAGTTTCTTTTGTCATGTATTTAAATCAATTTTAAATTGCACATTTTTAATGATTTGACTTTATATATCTGATTAATCTCGTATAGGATGCGTTTGGTTAAGTTAATGGTTGATGCCGTAAAGCCCTTCATTACTGGTGATCATCTTTAACTTTAGCATGCGCAGCTCAAACAGCAATGCACAACATTAATAACTTCTGGGACTGTCATATACATCAAATTATTGTAATGTGAATTCTTTTGGTTTAGTTGTTGTGTTTCAGTGCGATCTTGTGGGAAGAGCGCGTCTACAACAAGAGTTGCACATTCTGATTAGAACGTAACTTAGTTCAAGTTCACTTGTGCATTCGCGTCATTTTGTGCAGATATAAGTCTTAACAGTAGTATAAATATCTGATTAATCTCATATAGAATTTCAGCGGTAAATACACAGCAGTGTTTCATTGTACCGGTAATCATCTGTTTAAAATGTTGTTAATACATGGCTTTTAATGGTGAGCCTTTTGTTTTTGTAATCAGGCTCCCAAAATTTGGATTTAGATTTATCGACCAATATATCGGTTATCGACTTATACATTTAAAGTATTATTGGTTATCGGAATCGGCCAAAAGGTTCATATTGGTGCATCCCTATACTTTACATGTGCTTTAGTATGTTAGTTAACCTATCACAACAAGTATAGCATGACAACATAATAAAACATTGAATTAAAATGTAAAACTTGAATTTGACATTATAAGTGCACTTTTAAATGTCTACCTAGTTTTTGACTCTTAAGTTGTGTGTCAATATGTTACGGTGAATGGTTGTCTGTGCGATCACAGTGATTTGATGGCAGGAATAGTGACTGCATTTGTGGTATATTGGGTCTCTCCTGTTCCTGGAAGGGACCCGTTTATCTCACCCTTAATGAGAGTTAGTCTAAAAGCGTCAGTGGGCAGTAAATGGTCCCAGTATGAGCTGCTTGGTTATAAATCTGAGCCGTGCAAACAGAGAAAGCATGCATTGGACCTGGGTAATGGTGTGGGACAGGGTGCCAGATGACTCCTGTAAGACAGGTTAATATTCTTCTGCCTGCCTCTCTCTTTCTCATTTGCTACCTCTCTGACTTCGACAGCAGCTAGGCTTGTTTTTGAAGAGTTTTGCTATTAAAGCGCTCTTCCAGCGCTGGGCTAATTAGCCACGGAGTGTATTAATCACGGTGTTAGTCGTAGTGGCTGGAGCTGAAGGTGCGTGGGTCTTCAACATTGTTCCCACCCCCACCAAGTCGGCCAGTCTGGCAGTCCATGTTTGCTGCTTCACGTGCATTAACCTCGGTCGGCCGGGTCATTTGTCTTTGCAGACGGCTGCTGTGCCTGCTCGGCATCCACAAGAACCGACTCTCCCAAGACATGTTAATCGCTACGAGAAGCAACATGGATCAGGACGAAAGGACAAGCACACATTTTGAGTGTTTTTGAAGAAGATTTTTGTTGCTAAACAAACAATTCCTAATGAATTAGTAACTTATTCTAGTTGGCACTGCATTGGAGCTTATTAGCATGTTCTTGTATATCAATCAAGTAGAACTATGCATTAATACACTGTATAAATTATTTTTCTAAATTGTAAATATATATAAAAAAAGATTATTAGAGGTTTTCTACAAAATAGTATGTCAGTCTTTCTACTTTAAAATTCCATGTTTCTAGTTGTTTACTTGTAATTAATTGAAAATTACTAGCAATTTCTTAGTACAAAAAATCATTCTGCACCAATTTTTATTTAAATAAACATGTAATAAACACCAATAAACATTTAATTTAAAAAACATGGATGTCAATGCAGACCCTGATTTCACCAAGGACAACGGTGAACGTGATTTCACCAAGTACCACATGTTCCTGGATCAACATCTTTGTTGATCCTGGAATGACATTTAAACTAACCAATCAGATTTGTGGGACACGTTTACAGTTTATGTCAAGTTTAGGCTTACAACCAGGGTCTACATCAGTGTTGTTCACCTACACTCTAAAAAACACTGGGTTAAAAGAACCCATTTTGGGTTGGGAAAATATAGGACAGAACACATGTTGGGTTCATTTTACCCGTGCAGCAAATTGGGTTGATTTAACCCACCATAGTTTATTTAATTTTTACTATAATACTAGCTTTTTTTTTTACATCATACATGAATTAAATGATTAGTTCACTTTCAAAATAAATTTTGCTGGTAATTTACTCAACCGATGTCATCCAAGATGTCCATGTCTTTCTTTCTTCAGTCGAAAAGAAGTTTAGGTTTTTGAAGAAAACATTCCAGGATTTTTCTACACAGAATGGACTTCAATGGCAACCATCTATCCCACTGTTCAAAAGAAGGTTCAAATGTCCCAATGCAGCTTCAAAGTCTCTACACGATCCCAGTCGAGAAATAAGGGTCTTATCTAGAGAAACGATCGTCCATTTTCTAAAATAAATAAAACTGTATATACTTTTTAACCACAACTGTTCGTCTTATGCTGGTCTGCGACGCGCCACGTATTACGTCATCACGTTGGAAAGGTCACCATTTTTTTTTTTTGTAATAATCATACAAATAAATTAAAACAAAGATGTTGGGCGAAGTTGGAGGTGAAAATCAGATGGAGTTTTTTGCCCTTCCCTTCTTGTTTGAACCGGAGTTCACAGACAAATAACTTCGATAGATAATGTGAACATGACCTTTTCAACGTGATTACGTTTCGCTAGATAATACCCTTATTTCTCGACTGGGATCATGTAGAGACTTTGAAGCTGCATTGAGACGGACATTTGAACATTCTTTTGATGGTTGCCATTGAAGTCCATTCTGTTTAGAAAAAGCCTGGAATGTTTTCCTCAAAAACCTTAATTTCTTTTTGACTGAAGAAAGAATGACATAGTTATCTTGGATGACATCGGGGTGAGTAAATTATCAGCAAAAATGTTTTTGAAAGTGAACTAATCCTTTAATGTCTACGGATTAACTTAAATCCTCTAAACTTTTTTAAAATGCTCAATACTACCACTGGCTTGCATGATAATTCCTTTATTTTCAAACATATTTACAGTATAGTATATTTTATATAATTTTTTATATATATAAAAGTAAAAATTAAACATAAGTAATTCAAGTGTAATCGACTGGTCTGTTGTCCTGTTTCCACTGTAACAGCGCTGAATGTAGTGCCGGCACTTGTATCATGTTCATCGGGAGAACTTCTAACTTCAGACCGCCGCCCTACGTTTCACTCGTAGCCGAAATTTGCGGCGACAGGCTCCATAACCCATTAACAATCAGTGTACAGTTCTGAGAACATATTTTAACATCATGCGTATTTATATTCTGTGTCTTTTTGAATAAAATCATACAATTTTATGCACTGCATCGTAAAGATCGACGCAACACTCGTTTAGGTGACTTACATCATGTCCCTGTGTTGCTCTGCATAAAATGAAATGATATACAGCTCAATAATGAATTTATAGATAAAATAAAATGTACACAAACCTGTATTTTACCAAAGACATGCACCATTTTTGACGGAGCTGCACTGCTCTCTCCTGAAGAGGTCACAAAAAGCCCGCGATAAATAACTAAATCCCTGGGTTGTTATGTCTGACCCCAAGTTCTGGGTAACACAAGAAAACTGGGTCACATAAAAATTACCCAAATACTGAAAAAATAACCCCAAAAAGACCCAAAAGGCTCATGACTTGGGTAGAAAATTAACCCAATAGTTTTTTAGGGTTTCATTTCCCACTGATTTTAGGGATAACTTATGAGTAGGGCTACATTTTCAGACCGGAATGTTGTTCAAGGATCAACAAAATATGTTGACCCAGGAACGCGTCTAACTGTGCAAAATCATGATGTGAGACGTGAATAGACAATTGGCCAACCAGTACAACAAAGGCTTTCCACCTTTCACCAAGTACCAAATAATCATATAACCCTCATTCCTGGTTACTCAGGGTGTATTCACACCTGCCTTGTTTGGTTCGATTGAATCGAGACCCAGCTGAAGAGGTGGTCTCGGTACGGCTCCAAGCGAACTCTGGTACGGTTCGTTTACAGTGTGAACATGAACCGACCCAATTGCAGAAAGCACTGCACCTTTTTTGACAGGGTCAGATTTTTACTATGTCATTTGGGGTGATGAAATGCCTAGACATTAGTGGTGCAACGGATCGCAGTTGATCTGTGTATATGGACCAGCTGCCCCACTGTTCGGCACGCATGTGATTCGCGGATGAATTAACTACTAAATTTAACCATCATAAACTGAACGCTTATCATTTTGACGTGTTTTGTCTTGCCAATTTACACATTCAAACTATTTTAAACGCAGAATAAGTGGCGAAAATCGGGACTTATCTGTGTATGTGTTATCTGTGACCACAGCCGCACACACCCTAAGCGCGTGCACACACACAGAGAGAGAGAGAGAGAGAGAGAGAGAGGCGTGAGAGAGGCGCGTTATTGCACTCGAACACCGAATTGATTCCTCTTTTGAGTTTTCCTTAAGACGGACTCATCTTAAATTTTCTGCAAGTATTCTCTCGATTGTCATAGTTGAAAAAGAAACCAGATGTTTTGTCATTTTTCCTCGGTCCGAGCAGAAACCCAATATTCCTACTGTTGTCTGTGTCATTAATGTTAATAAAACAACAAAATACAGCTTTAACAAAGATTAAACTATATATTTAATTTCTACAGTGAACAAATAGTGTTTTGCAAATAGTGTTTTGCCTAAATTTTACATTTAGGCTTAATTATTAATTTATGTACCGGAATAAGACTTTGTAACTTTGATATTTCATATTCATCTCTGCTTGTAATTTGTGTATTTGTTCTTATTTTATTACTGACTGTTCACTTGTTTTTAATAATGTTAGAACTTTATCAGTGAAGAGCATGCTTTCTCCGCCAGAACCGTCTTGCAGCACATCTTCGTCTTCGCATAATCTTAATAACAACATTGTATAGATGACATTGTATCATATGATGCTCATAAGTTTCTTCATATTGCGTTAGTAGCTGATAACACCAAATTAGTAAAAGAATAAAAATTGCACTACGAAAGATCTCCATAAATTGCCTGTTTTTGCACTTCCTGCTTTTCCCTGCTTGAGAATGTCTGTCCAATGAATGGATGACTTTAGCACAAATGTGGTTTTGTTTACAAAATTTTAGTTCACTTGCAAAAAAGAGCAGTGTGAAAGCGAACCGTACCAAACAAAAAAAGTCAACATTGTATTTGGTCCGGACCAAAGCAAGTGAACTAGCGGACTTTCCCGGTGTGAATACACCCTTAGTCTACATTTGTCTTGCCAAAGCGATGCGTTTTGGATATTCATATCCCATGATTAATGATCTAAAATCCTTTTATTTTCACCTTAACCCATTATCTAGGTGTGCACAAAATGACTGCCATCCTTTCCATCCAAATGACATCTCCATCTGAATTTTGACGAGCTATTAAATTTAAGGCTAAGCATTTTGGTTCTGTCAGTGCATATCAAATCTCTCATTTTTCCCCATCTGCGCACCCCAGCAATTCCTACGCTCAACCCACACACAACCATCCTTAACATTTTGATTTCATTATCGCCATGACTGAATATTCATATCGTTTCATGGGCCCGACTACACCTGCTATAGGGGACCTTTATGCATTATTCATGAGTAGAGTGCAATGGGGCGTGGTCTGAACCAGTAAAGTGTGCTGGTGGGAGTTGGAAGCAGACAAGACAGTGACATTAAACAAGTATATTCAGCACCGCATTTTAGTTATTCACCTACACCCACGTGCATGCATTGGCTGTGATCTCCCACAACTGATGGCTCTTATTTAATTGCTGTCTCCGAGTGTGAGTCAATGTTAAGTTTACTGTTGGGAGAGAAGCCAGGCTGAGTTCAGCAGTGCAGTCTGAAGTTGATATTTGCACTGGCTGACTGGTGTAAATACTCCCACACAAGATGATATTCAGGTTGTTGCGAAATATCAGGGACATCTTCGCCTGCTCTCCTGTGGATTCGCTTATGTACTTACAAAATTCACCAAGGCACAAGCGAGGGAAAGAAAATGAGAGTGCTGTTCGCTATCTAGACATCTGGGTTTGTTCTACACTGCGGAAATCTTTTATTTATTTATTAGTATCTTTGTGTTGTTTTCCATGAAGAATGTCTATAAAACAAGTTAAATTTACTGAAGTTGATTTAGATACTTATTTTTATTTTTTTCTGCCCCGCTGACATTGTTGTTTTAAATATAAATCAAAATGAAATATTCTGTGCATATTATGCTGTAGACAAGAAAGGAAAAAAAAATAATATATATTCCCTTAATGAAAATCAAGTTTATTAAAACGCGGTTTAAAATCGCCAGTGTTTCTTACGTCATAAACTACCTTGTAACCAATCACGTCAACGTGTCGGCGGGCTTTAGCATATCATTAACTGAAGCAGGGGAGTCTCAAGAGAAGCCAGTATATTCTTGTATATTTTTCTGTTGATATGAAAATTTGGGTAGGCAATATAGCAGGTGAATTATGTATATGATGTACAGTATATTACAATGTTATGATGAACTATTTGCTTTTCTCCACTGATGTTCTGAGTTGTTCAAAGCATTTGTAAGGATTCTGATTTTTAGATTAGTCCAGGCGTTTTAGGAAAAAAGGATGAACAAATTGCAACAGAATCAAACTCAACTGATTGTGTATCCTCCATATGTCCTGAGTAAGGGAAAAAAAGCCCCGAAGAATCCCATTAGGGCAAAGTTCTGAAAAAGACCCAAATATATCCTATTCATACGCCTATTCATTATTTTTCTCACATGAATAGGGTACAAAATGTAACCTTTAGATATCACCATGAACATTACTGAGTTGATTACTTATATCAAGACAAACAAAAAATTTATTACTACAAGTTTTTTTTTATTTTATTGTTTGTTAACATGGACAAACAGTGCATAATCTAATTACAGATGTGCTAATTTGCATAAATACCACAACAGATCTTTCCCCTAATGGGCTTTTTTTTCCTTACTCAGGACATATGGAGGATACAAAATCAGTTGAGTTTGATTCTGTTGCAATTTGTTCATGGTTGACCCCCATGTTGGCTTAAAATGCCTGGACTAGATGGCAGCTAGCTGACTCTGAGATGGTGAACGGTAACATGGTTTGTGTTAGCAGCACATTATTAGCTGTTTGATAACGTAGTCAAGCCAAAGGCTAATCATATTAATTACCGTTATGTGTCCGATGTTATAGAGAGCGATAGATAAAACGCATTAACATTCTGAATCATCGACTTGGAGACAAGCCTGTATGAGTGAGTGGAGGCGGGGCTCATTTGCATATTCATGGTTCCATGTATACTAAATAAAGCAAGGGTGTAGTTACATTCAAGCTATTTTAATGAATAAATTTTTTAATGATGTCATTTGGTGATCAAAGACGAGTTTTAAGGGATAAAAGTATTGAATGCACGGGGACTTTAAAAAGAAAAAAAGTTCCTTAAGTCAAGCACACACACCACAAGACACTCTGCTGCACATATTTTCTTGATTTTTGTCATGTTGATACAAACTACAATGTCAATTAAATATTGTTGTCAACAAAAAAATCATGACCGCAAACCTCCTCGGAAAGATGACACGGTTCATCTCCTTGTCATGGCACATTACTGTGCTACACAGATATATTTACATTGCATACCGCAAAAATAAACTATATAGTAAAATTTCTAATGATAGACACTTTATACTGTGATCACGATATATACTGTCATACTGCCCAGCCCTACTGGAAAGCCAGCCAAAAATACAGAGTAAGAAATTGTGTCTGTTTTTGGGTGTATGTGTGCAGTGTAGATGTCCTTCACACTTTTATTTTCAGGGTTTTGTAAAATATAGATTGTGGTAAAGAAAATTATTTTTGACAGTAGAAGTCTCTCCTAAGCTAACCTCAATTCCTCCTTTGCAGCCACCCCAAAGTCTCTCCCGACATCAAATGTCCCTCTTTCAACCTGTCAAATCAAGCTTCAAAAATGATTTCATAGAATCGCTAAGATAAATGACTGTCGGGAATCTTTTCCATCCATCCTTGTTTATCTAAGTGCTAACTCACTTGCTGTGTTATGACCATTACTGAGCCACATCCAGGTTTATCTTCCCATTTGTCAGTCACTGAGGCCGTGACCTTTTGACCCGAGACTAGCTGTTAACCTCGACATTCACATTCGACATCCGGATCCATTAATCTAGCAGGATTTGGAAAGCTTTGTTCCAAGCATTGGCTGTGATCTCTCATCTGACATGCCTCTAACTAGTGTTGATGTGTTTATTTCATATCCACATTGTATCACAATTGTCTGTTATATATCGTATAACTTACGTCATCCTGCAGGTTGTTGGTCGTCGTCATGCAATTTGAAAAGTCTCGGCTGCCTGTGTAAAGTTTGATTTCGTATATTTCTGAAGAAGATTTCAGAAGGTACCATCATGGCTCTCTGGTCTCTATTCTGGAACATAGTCCCTTAAGGCTATATATGTACCTGTCCTTTTGATATCTCTCTCAAAATGAACCTAAGACTGCATTATGACATGACCTTTTCCTTTCTTATAGTGGACTAAAATGATACAGGCTTTCAGGTTTTCCAAATTTCCCTACTCATATCTGTAAATTAAATGTTCAAAGTTATAATTTTGTGTGACTATTTCATATTATAAAGGTTACATATGTCATATTGGCCAGCTTCAGCATAAATGAATTGGACTCTGGTGTCGTCATGATTAAAAGTAACATAACTTCTATTATATCTGAGCACTGAGGACTACATTTCTTAAATTTTTGGCATGAGCATCTTTGTCAACCCTTTTAAAAGTATGCTTAATTGTATTGAATACTTGTATGCACTTCAAATCGTGTATATAAGATTAATAAAATAAAAAGCCATTTAAGTGTACTTAAAGTAAAAATTCATGAATATTCGAGAGAGTTGAGGTTGAGACTTTCTCTATGTAATGACCTTAGCCATTTCGGACAGAGGATTAAAATGAGGAATGACCAAAATAATGTTTTCACATAAATATGTTTGTTTGTTTTTGTGTTCGAAAGTGAAGTAAAGTTGTTTTAATAATCTTTTGTCACGAAGTTCACTTTTTTGATGTGCTGACTAAAGCACATGAAAAGTACTTGATTATATGTAATAAAAAAATGTATGCAATAAAAAGGTTTTGTTTAGTGTTTGTTATGCATATAAAGTTAATATATTTTAAATTCACTAAATTGCAACTTTATCATTACAAATGTGTACTTACAAAAATATGAGTTTCAATAAATATGGCTTTAAAGTACACTCTAAAAAAATGCTAGTTTGTTTTAACCCAATTTTGGGTGAAATATGGACAAACCCAGCCATTGGGTTACATTTTTAAATTGCATTTTTTATCCAACGTTTGGGTTTGTCCATATTTGGCCCAAAATTGGGTTAAAACAACACAGCATTTTTTAGAGTGTATATTATAGTTTACCATAAATGCTTGTAGCATTCAGCATATTAACCATAAAGACTAAATATATATAAGTGATTAAGTCCTACTTAAGTGAGTTAAGTTCAGCTAATTGCATTTAATATAAATCTAAACAATAATACATTTTCATTTAATTACAGTTAATGAACAATTAAGTGTCCGAACCTTCACTTCACACTAAAGTATATTATTTTAAAGTATACTATTCCCATAATTAGTAAAATGTTTGAAGTATGCTAAAGAGAAGTTATCAACAATAATTAAAATATCAATCACATCTCCCAAATCACAAAATAAAAGACTAAATAAACCCTAACAAGGTCTCGTCACACCAAAAACGTGTTGCCTGTCTGCCTGCGCGAGATATTTCATCATTGAATGGTTATGGAAGCAATCAATCTATCAATAAGGAAAAACAAACAAAGGAATAAATGATGCACCCATCGCCGTCACTCACCCCCTCTAGTGAGAAACTAAACATCGTCAAAAGAATGGATTTGAACACGCTGAGGCAGTCACTATAAAGACGCTGCACTAAATGCAATTCAGCCTTATCTGTCGCTGGACTTCTCCAAGCTTCAAAATGATTGTTTCACTCAAATAAACAGATTGAATATATCATGCATTCTTGGCGTAGATTGAAATAAATCTTTCGAATCAGATTTTTTTTCTCCTCTTCTTTTTTCAAAAGCAATTTCTTAGCTTGTGTGCCCATCAGAGAAGAGCTGCCTTTCATAAATTCTTCTGTGAGACCGCATAAATCTCCCTTACTGATAACGTCAGAAAAGAGTGAGTGTGTGTGTGTTTATTTTTTAAGTTTACGTGTGTGTGTGTATTCGCACACGCTCGTAAATCCAATGTTTTAAGATGCTTGGATCTAGACCTGTATTTATGCACTTGTCATTTTGTGTCAGTAGGCATTCTACTCTACACCTGCTGGAAATTTAAGTGTGTATGCTTGTGCTCTCTAGGCAAAATCAAGTGTGCTTTTGTGGGCAATTGAAAGCAAGCTCATTTGTGTGATTGCGTGGCTTTGCAGTGCATGACTGAGTGTGGAAATTCTGTGTGTTGTCGTTTCATTGGCAGAATGGAAGGATTTGCCAGTCGGTATGTTAATTCTTTTTGTGTGTGTGTTGGTGAATATGTGTATGTATTCTTGTGTCCGTGTGCCTGGCTGACAAAAGATAGGCTACCACTTGTGTCAATTGAACGCTGCCGTGATTCTGTGAGGTTTCAGGTGGGATTGTAATTGTGGTTTGCTTTACTGTAATCCTTCAAAGTACACACGGTCAGGGTAAGTTCACTAAATAGTTTTGGCTCGTTTTTGTGTTGCATTTCCGCGTTAAAAGAATAGTTCACTTCAAAATGAAAATTAATTCATCATTTACTCACCCTCAAGTTGTTTCAAACCTGAATGCATTTTTTGTTCTTCTGCTGAACACAAAAGAAGATATTTTGAAGAATGTCGGTAACCAGACAGTTGATACACCCCATTGACTTCCATAGTAGGAAAAAAAATAGTATGGAAGTCAATGGGGTACATCAACCGACATTCTTCAAAATATCTATAGAAAGAAATCTTCCTTTTCAATTTGAAGTGAACTAATCCTTTAATCACTAGCCACCCCCATACAGTACCATCAGCAATGGGCAAACTCATTTATGACATAATGCTTCTCCGCCATTGATGGAATGTTCCGGCAATCCATGTAATGTTCCGGCAATCCATGTTTTCACTGTTATACGGCAGGGGGGCGCTATTACACATCTCCTGAAAGTGTACAGAATCTCCGGATCCCCCCAAAAAAGTGAAGAAGCAGCAGAAACAAGTGATCAAAGCATTGCCAGAGAATATCTAATAAGGGGAGAACTGCCACTCTCAGTAAACTTCCGGCTTCTGAACTGGTTGCAGTTCCACTCTGGTTCCATATGAGGGCGCTCACAGGACGAGTGCAGAATGAATGGAGGTCTATGGAGCTATACCCCTCAAAATTCACTTTTCTCAGGATATCATTTTTTGTCTAGTAATTTGAAAGTTGTATTCGAAAGGAGATGCAAAGAAATTACACATTGCTGGTTGTTTGATTTTTTTAGAGTCACTTATTTGCTTTTAAAAAGTACTTTTAAAATGTCAATGACGTCTTACACATCGTACGACCAGAGATACTGCTATACGGCAATCCTTCAGTCACTTTGGTGCTTTCGCGCTCTGCACTTTCTTTTCTCTCGAGACATCGACAACACAGCTGACACAGGTAAACACACAACACAGCTGACACAGATAAACACACAACACAGCTGACACAGGTAAATACACAACACAGCTGACACAGGTAAGTACACAACACAGCTGACAGGTAAATACACAACTGACACAGGTAAATACACAACACAGCTGACAGGTAAATACACAACACAGCTGACACGGGTAAATACACAACACAGCTGACACAGGTAAATACACAACACAGCTGACACAGGTAAATACACAACACAGCTGACACGGGTAAATACACAACACAGCTGACACGGGTAAATACACAACACAGCTGACACGGGTAAATACACAACACAGCTGACACAGGTAAATACACAACACAGCTGACACAGGTAAACACACAACACAGCTGACACAGGTAATTACACAACACAGCTGACACAGGTAAATACACAACACAGCTGACACAGGTAAATACACAACACAGCTGACACAGGAAAATACACAACACAGCTGACACAGGAAAATACACAACACAGCTAACACAGGTAAATACACAACACAGCTGACACAGGTAAATACACAACACAGCTGACACAGTTAAATACACAACACAGCTGACACAGGTAAATACACAACACAGCTGACACAGCTAAATACACAACGCAGCTGACACAGGTAAATACACAACACAGCTGACACAGGTAAATACACAACACAGCTGACACAGGTAAATACACAACACAGCTGACACAGCTAAATACACAACACAGCTGACACAGGTAATTACACAACACAGCTGACACAGGTAAATACACAACACAGCTGACACAGGTAAATACACAACACAGCTGACACAGGTAAATACACACCACAGCTAACACATGTAAACACACAAAACAGCTGACACAGGTAAATACACAACACAGCTGACACAGGTAAATACACACCACAGCTAACACATGTAAACACACAACACAGCTGACACAGGTAAATACACAACACAGCTGACACAGGTAAATACACAACACAGCTGACACAGGTAAATACACAACACAGCTGACACAGGTAAATACACAACACAGCTGACACAGCTAAATACACAACGCAGCTGACACAGGTAATTACACAACACAGCTGACACAGGTAAATACACAACACAGCTGACACAGCTAAATACACAACGCAGCTGACACAGGTAATTACACAACACAGCTGACACAGGTAAATACACAACACAGCTGACACAGGTAAATACACAACACACCTGACACAGGTAAATGCACAACACAGCTGACATAGGAAAATACACAACACAGCTGACACAGGTAAATACACAACACAGCTGACACAGGTAAATACACAACACTGCTGACACAGGTAAATACACAACACAGCTGACACAGGTAAATACACGCGCTAGAAGAGTTTTTGCTTGAAGACATTCTGGTCCCGCTTCGGATGCCACGATGCCATCAAGCGGTATCTCTGGTCGTAATCAGTCCTTCACTGACCAATCAGCGTTCATTAGCAGAATGCTAGCGTGTTATGGGCAACAACAACTCAACCTGTAAGAAATCGAAAGGACATAAGTACTCGTTCATTTAACTTTCGACCAATAACCCATGTTGATCTTGCAAAACCTACAATCAAATCTGAGATTTCTCAACGGCAATCGGGTGAAAGAGACACATTTAGCCGTCTAGCTTCATAGACTCCCATTAATTTTGCACTCGGGCGATCACCCCCAGTGGACCTCTGGTGTAACTACAGCCAAAATTCGGTACAATAGGACTTAATAGGGAGTGGCCAGGCTCTCCGTAGAAGGGCTTTGGCATTGCTTGCGCTCATGGAAGCTAATGTGATCTTTAAACATTCAACAGCATATAAATCAAAACTGCCTAACATTAATCTCGTGAATCAATTGATTTATGTTTTAATCATTGTTCGGGATCAGATCCGGAGAGGTCTCTGAAGTGAAGACCGTTTGTGTGTGTATTTATTTGCAGTTTGAATGTGCCTTCATTGTCACTTTCACATATGAACGTTGTGTCATGCAGAATAAGATGTGGAACACTCTGAGAAGACTGGAAATAGCCGTATGCCATGTGGGATTTTAGATGCTATACCTTATATTGAAGGAGCTCTAGAGCTACAGGGCAACAGGTTGAGCGAGGAACTCTGGGATATACCTTTGGCATTGGAGACAGAACTGGAGCAGCAGACTTTGAGCAAAATTTGAAGAAGCGATCGATTTTTCACTCGACTGGAAGTGGCGCGATAGAAAGGAGGGGGAAGGCGGTGGATGATAAATTCCTCTGACAGGTCATCCAGTTTTATATCTTTTCCTTGGCCAGAGAAATGACACATATTAATTTATAGATGATGTGAAGTATGTGCACTCTATTGTGGCCGAACAACCACATATACATACACATGCAGTCTGCATTCACACTGTTGCACTTTGTGTTATCATGTTACAAATTTGAGAATTTCAGTCATGGATGCTGATCGGTCAATACAGCAATCCTGTTAAAATACATGAAAATGGTGATAAGTTACTGTGCAGTAATGCAGGATGGCATAATATTGTCATAAAATTGCTAAAAATATAAATTGTTTTAATAAATTGTGAAATTTCTGTTATGAAATAATATTTTCATCAAAACAATGTTGCACTTTCCTTTGTGAAAATACATATTTAATTGTATTGACTGTGCACTTGTAGTGTACTACTTCAGATCTTAGCATATTTAAAATCTGTACTTCAGGTAATATTAAGTGTATTAAGTTTAATATTAATAATATTAAGTGTACCACTTAAGTGTATGTAAAGTGTACTTTGTAATAATGATAAATTAAATTTTATACTTTAAAGTACATTTGAAATCTTTGTTTTAATAATATTTTGTCGTGCTTTAAATATGTACACTTATCTTGATTGTTGACTAACATAAAGCACATGTAAACTACTTTTTAATTGTAGTGTGATTAAAAATTACATTTTAAATGTACTAAATTGCAACTTTATCATTACAAATGTATAATTACAAAAAGTATTTAAAAACATGACATACATGTTTAAATAAAAATTACATTAAAGTATATTTTTGTTTACCATAAATGCGTGTACACTCTTAAAAGAAAAGGTTCAATATAGAACCTTGAAGGGTTGTGAAATTTCATTTTAATTAATTAATTAATTTAGATTTAATCCATTGATTTTATTTATTTATTATATTTTATGAATTAAACAGCTCATAAAACAATGTATCACTAAAAAAAATTTAAATAATCCAATAAACATGAAAATCTTAAATGCAATCATTTAAGAATTCATTAAGTTGTCTCCTTATAGAATCTTTTGGGCATAAAGCGTTCTTTAAAATTGAGTCAAGAATCCTATAGGTGTACTTAAGTCCTACTTAAGTGTGTAAAAAATACTCTTAAGTTCAGTTAATTGGATTTAATGGAAATATAAACTATGATAGATTTTAATTTCATTGCAATTATAATGCAATTAAGTGTCCGAAAACATTACCATCACTTCACACTAAAGAAAATTATTTTCAATTATATTTCCACAAGTACGCTTTTTAAAACAATGATAAAGTGTACTTCTTTTTCACAAGTGGGAAGGTCATGCTGTACAGTGAATATAGTTAATATCGAGGGGGTTGCAGACATTTCACTTTAGCCATGCATATTCACAGTCTTTTGTTTGCCTCCCACGGCATCTTAACTATGTGCAAATCAAATGACTAGAACAAAGTTATCTTGAAGTCTCTCCCTCTCTTTCTCTCATGCACACATATAGCCTGTCCCAACAGGGTAATTAAGTCATCAACCTTAAGTATCAACATCAAGCTACATATTTGATTTGTGTCACTGTTGAATGTATAGCTTCCCACAGCTGCCTCAATCAAAATGTTCTTCCCCACCTGTTCAGTTGCACATCAGAACCACAGGGAAGAGGCTCTGGAGCACAAGAATGATGTAATCACTAATAGATGAGGTATCACAGGGCTGCTGGTGTGTGTTTGTGTGTGTTCTAGTAAAGCATATGTTATGGGGACCAAAAGATGGCAATAATTGCCTGATGGCAATATATTGTCATTGTGGGTACATTTTTGTTCCCCATGAGGAAAACAGCTTATATATCATGTTTTTTTGAAAATTCTAAAATACTGAAAGTTTTCTGTTATCGGTACATTTAGGGGATAGAATCAGACCCATCGCCAGACCTCAGTCTTAAGGGGGGCATATGAAATGCATGGTAGGGCACAATTATTAGCCTAATCGTATACTCTATTCGCGCAGCACGTAATCATCACGTTAAACATAACCAACAGCAATATGACCAGGTAGCCTATAGCCTACACTGGCGTAATTTGCGGGTGGGATGTCACCACCACTTTTTGCAAAGGTCGATTGTGTCCCCACCACTTTTAAAACATCTCGCGGCACGGATGTACCAATACAAATAAATTAAACATCTCCAGTTAACTTTAGCAGAGCATGAATTTTGTTTGTTTGTTAAATAAGAGAAATCTAGCGCTGAAATGTGTTGTTTTTGAAATCAAGTGATCAAAGTGCTCTTTGCCGCTGCTACCAGTGGCGCGGATACAGTGTTCTATTGTGGCTCACCTCGTGCACAGTCTTCACACGGACGTGCGCTTCAATCCGTTGCGGAGAGACTATCTATTCGTTCCGGTGAAATCACAAAACATAATGCACACAAACGTGTCCCTGCTTGATATACAACCACTGATAAACAATCGGTTTTGATGAGGAAAAAAACGACTTAGTGCGGATTATAACCCAGAACCTATGACACGCTAGGCAAAAGTTCTGCCACTGGACCATTAAAGTACATGCGTAGAATGGTCGGATCGATGAATTTATTCACGTGAAAATTCTCGCCACTAACAACATTAGATCCCATTAAACGACAAATTAAACACAATGTAGCCTATTTGATATATTTAATGTTTTAATGATAAAGAATGCAACACAAAATTAGTAATTATTTATGTTAATATAAAATTTAAATGAAAGTATTTTTTTTTAAGAGATCTGTGCCTCAAGTGGGTGGGCACAAGCATTTTTGGGGGCGGGCCCGGCCCCCTATGACCCGCCCATAGCGACGGCCATGGAATACAGTTTGTACAGTATCAAAATCATTATGTCTATGGAAAGTCCCCATAAAACATGGAAACCCAACAATTGATCCTTCGCAGGGAGCTTGATTGATCTGACCAATCATACTTCGCCATCCGCCATTTTGTCGGACAAAGCAGTCAAGAGAGTTAGTAGATTAACATGGGAGAATTTGAACTTGAAAAACGGAGTGTACAACATTCCTTTCGAAAAGAGCCTTCGAATATTGATGCGGACAATCAGATTTGACCTGGTGATTTTAGCCAGTGCTTGCCATTTTTGTCAGTGATGCAGAAATTGTGCTTAGCTTAATAAAAACAACAGAAGTCTATGTTTTGTCCTTGCTTAGACTGTGCATTTGTTGAGCTTGTGTTGGTTTCAGTGTCATCCCACTGAATGCCAGAGACACACACAAACGTGTCCCAGCTGGTGTTAAAGCTTTTACAGAGCAGAATTGTTCTGCTGTGAGACACACAGAGTGATCATATTCTCAATTTACTAGGTAAAACAGAGCATCACTGTGAACCTTGATAATTCAGTTCGTACAACCTCCACCAGCTGTGTTTTGCCTTTCCGGACATTAAGTATCACACCCCTCTATTGCTATTTCAGAACCTTCTAAAAGTCTTTTAAATTTGCAGTTTAGCATCTTCTGTTGAGCAATTTAATGCAAGGTTGATCTGGATACTGTAGAGGGATGTTTTGAGTGCGTGTGTGTGCGTGCACGTGTGTGTGTGTTCTGAAAATGACGAACCCACACACATGAAGGTCATTAACAGCTACTGAAGTCGTATCAGAGTCTTAGCTGGCGCAGAAAACGGCTTGTGATATTACTAATTAAACTCAGTGATGCGGCGGAGTCTCCTCCGTGCTGTAAACACAACCTCGCTCGCTCTCTCTCTCTCTCTCTCTCTCCTTCGTCGTTGGCGGGATGCGATTGATCCTAATATCTTTGAAAAATACACTCGCTTTCATCTCGTCAGTGCCGGAGGGACATCGAAGTGAAAGCAAAGCTGGAAAGGAACAATTCCAACACACAAAATAAGATCGTGTTGCTGTATTCATTGTATAATTAAATTTCGCTACCAGCTTGCTTTGATAGATTGAAGCGTTCACCTCGTTGAGCACTCTATGCGCTGTGAGAGAACGTTTCTGATGTCTGCTGTTTGGGTGGCCCTCATGTGTGAAAAGGGGGAGGGTGTAAAAAAATGACTTTGTTGATATCAATTACCAGGTGACTGTTGATCAATGATAGCTGCGCCATAATGATTTGTTGTCAGATCTTTGAGGAATGAGCAACGCTGTCTTTTTTTTCCCCTTAAAAGAGAAGCTCGTTTGGGTTGAGCTGTTTTTAAGAAGTCGAGAGGCTGATTGTGTTCTCTTTGCTGTGCAATTTTCCACTGATGGGCCCTGCCAACATGCCCTGTTAACACAAAAGCCCCGGCTGACACGTGACAATTACCATTACCCCAAACACATCGCAAGTCACTTTTTTTTTTGTCGCCGGGATGAGAAAAAAAGAAGAAAAAACGGAAAAGAAAAAGGGAAATATTCTGCTTTGCTCTCTTTCTTAATGAAGCGTTTAGCTTTTGCCTAATGGAAACAAATGTCAGGCTTTTAGCGGGAAACATCTCACGCACAGGAATGAGGAATAAAAACAGAAATCCTACATTTAGTAGATAATGAACCAAACAGAGCCTCTTAGAAACGCTCCCAGATAGGTGCCAAGGGAGGCACCTGTTCTGTCGCAAGGGTTGTTGACAGCAAATAGCGTGTACTAGAACATCAGTATGGAGGCTTGCCGCAAGAACTATCACCGTCAAGCAATTAAAAAGGAACTAACAGATGTTCTTTGTTGCCTTCAAAGCTCAAACTTTTTTTTACGATAGAGCCACGTATTAGGTAGTGCATGGAGATTTATACACAAATGTAACCTGCTAATCATTCACTGTCATCACACAGATTCTGGAGATCTCTTTGATCTTTAGTATACTAGAAACAAATTGATCAAATATGCTCCACTTTGCACCTTATTCTGGCCATTAACTTCTCACTTAGACAGGAAGCGATTGTTTGCCTGCTAAATATGTAAAACGTGTAAAGCAACCCAAAAATGTGTTTTTGTGATGGTTAGGAGTGGGTACACTGTAACAAAAAAAAACGTGTACATTTTTTTGCTGCCTTGTGAAGTTGTATTACAATAAGTGACAACGTATATATTTGAGTTCAACAAGTTACATTTTATTTAAAAAACACAATTTTATTTTCTGTTAGCAACATTGCAACAAGCATTTTTTTACAGTGAATATTAAATTGTCAACAACGAACTGAATAAATGCCCTTTAAGTTCAGTCCTTAATTTAATTCGAGTTGAGCTGACAGACTATCAGTCTATGCATTAAAAGTGAAGAATGGGGTTAATAATTGATTCTTTCTAATGGTAACATCATTACGCCAGTAGGTGGCGAGAAGTAATTAGGCATTTCCGATTTGAAGTGGATCTGTGCAGACTGATCAGTGAATGGCATCAATGTACCACAAGAGCGATTCGAAAGCAGACAACTCCAGTTGCTTTCAAATCACGGTACTTTGAAAGCGGTACTTTGTTGTCACACACAGATCCGTCTGCGCAGCACCGCTTCAAGTTGAACACACCTACTGTCTTTTTGAATGAGTCAAGGATTCATTCACTCAGCCGATTTGTTCAAAATACAGATTTTATTAAAAAAGAAACAAGTTCTGTCATAATGAATGAGTCATTGAATCATTCATTGAATCATTTATGTAAAAAACAGTTGATTCATTCAGAATGAAGCAAGTCGTGAACGTGTCTTTTTTTCTTTTTTTGCAGGTTAGCCCAGCACTTTTTGCCTGGGTTAATATTGCCCCCACCACTTTTTGAAACATCTTGCAGCATGGATGTACTTAATACAAAATAAATATATCCAGTTGATTAGCAATTTGTTCGTTTGTGTTAAATAAGAGGTGATCTGGTGCTGGAATGTGTTGTTTTTGAAATCATGCTGAGTGTGGAAGGCAACGGTGTTCTCTTGTGGCTCATGCATGCTGCGCAGTCTTCACAAAGTCTAGTGCTTTAATCTATCGCTTAACGCTGTTGCGGAGACTCTCTCCTCATTCCGGTAAAATAACAAAATGCACACAAACATGTCCCTGCTCTTGTCTTGATAAACAATCACTGATGAACAATTCTGGTTTAAAGGGTAACTAAACCCTGAAACTTTTTTTTGTTAACGATCTGGGGCCTGTTTCAGAAAGGAGGTTAAGTGAAAACTCTGAGTATGTTAACCCTGAAATGAGGGAAACTCTGGGTTTTCCGTTTCAGAATGGGAGGAATATCAAACCCGAGATAGCAGAGTAAGTCAAGCCCGTTTCTGAAAGAGAGGTAACTTATACTCAGAGTCAGTTACTCTAGTCAGCAGTGTCACTGCGGAGTCGTGAACGCAGATTGACAACAGATCCGGAAGAGAATACAATGCTGAATAAAGTCGTAGTTTTTGTTATTTTTGGACAAAAATGTATTTTCGATGCTTCAAAAATTTCTAACTAACCCACTGATGTCACATGGACTACTTTGATGATGTCTTTATTACCTTTCTGGACATGGACAGTATACCGTTCATACATTTTCAATGGAGGGACAGAAAGCTCTCGGACTAAAGTCCGAAATTTTCGTATGCGTTTTTTTCATATTCGTGATTCGGTGGCTCTGAATTGTCAAAGCACCATTCAAACACCATTCAAACTGCTTGTTACGGATGCGAAAAACGCAGAAAATCGAACCCGTTTCGATTTTTTTTATGTCGGACGAAAGTTTCGGAGGCAGTGTGCAAGCTTGATTGACATAACGTGAGGTTGTATTTATTTTTTAACCTGAATTTCAGACTCCGTGTGCAATGGCCTTAAATCTAAAATATCTTAAACTGTGTTCCGAAGATGAACGGAGGTCTTACGGGCTTGGAACGACATGAGGGTGAGTCATTAATGACATTATTTTCATTTGTGGGTGAACTAACCCTTTAAACAGTGGTAGCAAACACTCATTAGGAGAAGCAGATAGCATCCTGTATGTTTATGACATGTTTATTTTCTCATTTGATTTTAGTGCAGTTGTCGTTGCTTGGAAACATTGTTTTGTTTACTGTGTTTACCGTAGTGAAGTCGCGTGCTAGAGTCGGGTTTATTCTCGTTTCGGTCTGTTAAATAGTAAGGCGTGGCCAGCTGAATTCAATAACTATGTGTCAGGCGGTACAATTGATTAGTATACAGCAGCAGCGGACACAGCAGCCCTCGTGGAAAGACCGAAGAGCGTAAAGACCAATGAGTTTACTTGTGCGAGTCCACCGAGCAGGGACAGCGGCAAGGCACTTGAGTGTTGCTTTTTCTTGTCCTTCCTCTTTTATACAGCTTGTTCTCATCTGTTTGTTTTTGTGACCTGGCTTTACTGTGTGCTTCCAAATCCCTACTATTACTAACACTCATAAATCACATAACACATTGGAGACGTACTGCATACTGCGTAAACCTGCGTACTTTCCCTATGTCCTCTAGTACATTACTTTCTTTTCCTATTGGTTTCTGAAATTGACAGTCTGCTGTAAACAAAGCAGACTTCATTACACCTGTTACTAGTCATTCAGGTCTCAACCTCATGGCCCTTACTGAGACCTGGATCAGATCAGGAGGATACTGCCACACCTGCAGCCCTTTCCACAAATTTCACTTTTTCACACACTGGGAAAAAGTGGGTTGGGGGTTCTGGTATGTTCGTCTTCAATGAGTGGAAATGTAATCCTTTACCATCTCTGTGTGACAGTAGCTCCTTTGAATCACATGCAGTTACTATCACCAGCCTTATTAAAATCAATGTAATAGTTGTTTATTGTCCCCCAGGTCAACTGGGTAACTTCTTGGGGGAGTTGGATGTGTTACTTTCATTCTTCGCTGATGGTACTCCTCTGGTAGTACTTGGAGACTTCAACATCCAAAAAACCTCAAGCTGCTGACTTCCACACTCTGCTTGCCTCGTTTGACCCCAAGCGTGTGTCGTGTACTGCGGCTACTCACAAATCAGCCAGATGATCCGACGGTCGCTTCTCACATCTCAGCCTACCTGACAGACATTTCTTGCTGGATGAAGGACCACCACCTTCAACTCAACCTTGCAAAGACAGAACTGCTTGTGGTCCCAGCCCACCCAACACTTCATCACAACTTCTCCATTCAGCTAAGTTCATCCACTATAACTCCATCCAGGACAGCCAGGAACCTTGGAATTGTGATTGATGATCAGTTAAACTTCACAGAACACATTGCTAGAACTGCCCGGTCCTACAGATTTGCCTTATACCATCCTTATAAGGATCATGCCCTTACTATCAGAGCATGCTACATAACTCCTTGTCCAAGCTCTTGTTCTATCCAGACTGGACTATTACAATGCTCTCTGCACCCATGTACCTAAACTTACTACTTCAGACCTATGTGCCCTCCAGAATGACGCCTTGTGGTGCCATCCCAAAGAGGGTCAAAATCACTTTTACAGACCTTTACCTTGACTGTTCCAAGCTGGTGGAATGAGTTGCTGTGTCTTTAGCCATTTTCAAGAAACTGCTGAAGACGCATCTTTTTCATCAACACTTGACCCATTAATTCTATATATATAAACCTTGGTACAGATACGTGTACTACTGTATGCTAGACTAACTGGGACTAGTCTCAGCACTTGCATATTTTTGCCATATTGTTGGTTTGATTGCTTCTATTGCTCTCCTCATTTGTAAGTCGCTTTGGATAAAAGCATCTGCTAAATGATTAAATGTTAATTGTTGCTAGTTTTTGGTCATTCATTAATGATTAATTGCGTCTGTATCCAGACAAATGAGCGAAATGAAAAAGGGTGAACTAATAGTTTATTTCTCATAATTCATGTTTGGCTGCATTATAATAATTGCCAAATTTGGAAAATGATCAAAGATCTGAACTGCTCAAATGAACCAAGATTTGTATATATTTTATTGAACAGATTCAAAGTATAAGTAGGCCTACGTAAAATGATCTGATCTTCCCATCTACAAAAGTATTTCCACACACTCATTAGCCGCTGTCACACTTTAAACATGCTAAACTACCTTAAAATTGTCTGATGGACTTTTCTGTTGAATACTATCGTAAACATAAAATATAAAAAATATCGTAAACATAGGGCACACTCTAATGTATTTATATGAAGGCATTATCCGTATTGATTTTTACAGGGGTTTTACCTGTATTTTGAATTTTGCACTTCTTTGCTTTATGTTTTAGGGTTAACGAAAATGTCCGTAAAATAATGGATAATGTCCTGGCAGAATATAATTATTACGTAACAAATTTCCATCTTTTTAACTTTACGTTAAGCAGTAAAATCCTGTAAGCACTGTGATGTCAATTATTAGAAATTCCCTTAAAACGATGTGCCATTTTCTTCATCCGCCGAATGAGAAATACTTCACTTTCTTTCCAATTTGATTAATGTTGACTTCCAAGTCACAGGCGTTACTGTAAACACTTTATTGTAAACTGCTATACAGATGTTTTACCACTGCTCATTAACTGGGGCTGTATAAATAAAATAATAGATCTTGTCAAGCTGACTACATTTGATTTTTACATGCTTTAAGTGCCCTGATTCAAATACTAATGGACTGTGTTTTCCTACTCCACAGTCATTTACTTTTACTCAAGAAACGCCCACGGTCATTTTATTATCGTAATCTCTCTACACACTGAATTCAGCCTCACAGTGACTGTTGAAGAATAGGCTACTGATATTCAGACAGTGAATACTAATCCTCTGATTCTGTCAGCAATTCAATGCAGAGCTTTTGGGGTACACCGATTATTCATGCGGACCGTTTTGAGCTTTATTTGAATGATCTGGCAAAATCACCCTAAATTGTCCTTGTTATCCCCTCTTCTTCACCCTCCCAACGCAAATGATGGCTAATTCTAATTTAAGTTTTTTTTTCTGCTATCTTTTTTCTGCTTTTAAATAGGGCCATCCTCCATGATTGACTCAATCCATTTCCTCATCTCTGTCTCTCTCTTTCAGCATGGTGTTTGTAATTAACACTCACAGCCTTTTCTCCTCCTTTTAGCCATTCTGTCAGCTTCACTTAGTTCACTTGCTTTTTCCCCCCCCTCCCTCGCTCTGTCTCTCTTTCACACTGAGGATACTTCTTGAACTGCCTTTGAGGCTCGGGCATACTTGGTCTGCGGGTGAGAGGCCCTGTGGTTCTTCTCACCAGCCTCTAATCCATTGACACATCATAGTGACAAAAAACTTCACGGCTCTAAGTCAAAGTTCTTACTTCTCTCGGCTCTCAGGGGAGGTTTGTTTGCCCAGCAACTGTTTGTCTCGTTGTGTATCACGGTCGCTCTTGTGTGATGCAAAATGTAACTGATAATTGGGCCACAAGCAGATTAAAAAATAGTTGTCGCTTTGCCACTTGAAGCCTTAAGAACAATAATAGAGTTGTCTACTCCCACCAAACCCTGCTTGAAAACAACACTTTAGAGCCATTTGGCTCAACCTAAAGTCCAAGATTATCTGGTTTTAGCAAATGCTTCACTTGCTATGGCAGCTTGGCCCAATAGCCATGACTGGTGAGCAGCCTAAACCAGTAGCATTAGCAACCTGACCAAAGCAGATTTTATAGTAATAACTGGCAGTTAACTTTAACCAGCAAGTCAAGGCTTGACCAATTAGAGTAGGCCTACTTAAAATGTACTTAAGTGTGAACTGAATGTAATGTTTTCATACACTTAAAGGGTTAGTTTACCCAAAGTTATAATAATTTACTCACCATCATGTCTTTCCAAACCCGTAAGACTTTCGTTCATCTTAGAAACACAAATTAAGATATTTAAAATTAAATCTGAGAGATTTCTGTCCTTCTATTGACAGCTAACGCAACTACCACTTTGTCGCTTGAAAAAGTTCTTAAAGAGACCGTAAAACGAATCCATTTCTGAAGAGACTCGATCACTTTATAGGATGAACAGATTTAATTTGGCCTTTTATTAAACATTTATCAGCGAACATAATCAGAAGTCAACCGTACTTGCTTAATGTGAAAGAACAAACCACATTGGTTTGTGCACGTCAAACAATCATGCTTGAGCTTCCGTTTACAACAACTGATGTGTGCTTTGATTAATGTTTGTTTATATGTGAATAAAAGCCTTAATGAAATATGCTCATCATATAAAGCAATTGACTGTTTGCAAAGACCCGCCCCCCTTAGTTACTGTTGCTATGTCCGACAAGCTACGCCGCTCTCACGCCACACCATGTTCTCACGCAGTGAAAAATACATCGCGGAGCAGAGAGGACACTGACAAGACATTGACAGACAGGACAGACCAGATTTCTTTTCGGTTACTTTTGATATTAAACATATTAAACAAAGTCTCACCTTTCAAATGTGGTCATTTAAAAAAAAAAATGTAAACAATAAATATAATTTTGTGGCTCTTTAATGTGTCGTGAGTCGTGACAGATCGCTGTAGAGCCTCAGTTAAAGCTGCTCGTGAACCGATCATCTCTTCCTTCTAGTTCATTTATAGCATCAAATAAACATGAATAAACATAAAGAATGTAGTTTTAACTGCGGAAAGGCGTCAGTACACTCCGTTTTTCAAGTTTAAATCCTCCCATCTCTCCTGACTGCTTTGTCGGACAAAATGGCGGATGGCGAAGTATGATTGGTCAGATCACCTGTCAATCAAGCTCCCTGCGAAGGGTCAATTGTCTCTTCAGAAAATTTGGACTAAGCCGCTCAATTCATATGGATTATATTTATGACGACTTTTTGAACGTTTTGAACTTAATGAACTTTTAACTGATGCTTCTGAGCCACCTAAGTAGGACCAAAGTCCCTTTAAGGCAAGTCATTTCACTCTGCGGCCATCATTGAAATGCCTTTCGGGCAGCTATTTCAGTCATCAAGAACAGCTCCTATCTCTGTGTTAGCCTCTTGGTACCCAGTGTATTTATACTGTACCTCTGTGTTTCAGTCCTTGTTTGTTAGTCGTTGTCTTTACATCCCTATGTAAAGCTGTTGTGTTTCCTGTTCCCATATTTTATAAATACTGCTTGCTATATGTAATAATCCTCAACTCTCCTCATCCCTGCTACACCGACACATGGTTGCTGTAATAAAATATTTATTTCCAGTAAAACAAAAAAACATTATTTCCAAATAAGCATCCCTACCAGGATGTCACAAATAAGTAAAATCAAGCTACAAATGCGCTAAAATGACTTAGGCTACTTCCAGATGTCTCTGCACATTAAATTGAAACTATTTTAACAGTACTTTAATGTAACAAGGTCTAGTAGATTGTCTCCTGGTTACGATGTCGAGAATGCATTTTGGGACTTGTGCACCTCGTTCAGAAGATTACCACAGGCAATGTGCCTTTCCTGCTGGAACAATGAGGGTTAACCACTTGCAGTTAACCTAATTCTAATTCTGTCCTCCTGGTGACATCATCAGCTCGTGCCCCTGGGGCAAGTTTGAGGTCATTATTCCCAGACGTCTGTTTTAGGCAGGAATTGGGGAGGGGGAGTTTCTTTTCTCTCATTTCACACTCTACTGGTTTAGGATCCTTCATCGTCAGCATGCTAACCTCAACACATCACGTGAAACACATGCATAAATACTGATATGATATTGATATGCATCGGAATTATAACAGTTACTTTTGTATCTACAGGTCTTCTTTCTAGGCCAACTTAAACATTGATTGCAATACTACAAAGCTGCAGTAGCAAAACTGCAAATTGGGTGCCATACTGGAGACGTCTTAAAGGTCTTAAAATTATGTTTTATAAACAAAGTTCGGGAGGAGCACGTTCAAATAATTGATCCAATTATCACATCATTCCAACCAGCTGTTAACAATCAGTAATCAACATTTCTATCCAATCAGTATGAGTGGAGACCTATATACATACTCATTTGACTCACCAACGTTCCTCGACAGTTTTTCAGCATTTTGGCCGCGTCCCATATAGCCTAACGTTGTCCGAAACGAGCTCTCCCGTCCGATGAAGAATCTTTTCGCCCTTCAGGAATCTTTGCCAGAATCCTCCGGCGTTATCTCGCGGGCGTCAGGCCAAACAAACGGATCCTCGTCACCACGGGCGAAACATCCGGGATCTTCCTTCAGCGCATTTTTTCAAACCGGACCATTCAATAATTCCTGCTATAGAGAAATGGACAATAAAGCCCGCCAGGCACCACGCTTGCGTCTCGGGCAATACCGCCCTCTTCATGCGAAGGAACGGGACTTTCCTCCAGCATTAAGCCGCCGCAGCAGGCATAAGCGAGTCTCTTTTGAACGTCACCAAATAAATGAACCAGCAACAGATAAAGGAACAAACGATCATATAAATCAGACTGTACTTCGCTGTTGGATGATCATCCTTAAAAGCCTTTCTTTTTTTTATTCAGAAAGGCTTTTATGTGCTAATTGTTTTTATTCGTTTTAAGTTACTGTCGTTTTACTGTGTAGCACTTTGAGATTCTTTGGAATATATATAAAAAAAAAAAATACCACACGAAGACGTATGCTGAGCTCAATCATCGCACGTTTACTGAGAACATATAAAATGACACCATACAGACGTGAAATACAGCTCATCCAGTCACATTCTCCTCAACAGCTTGCATGAAACTCTTTCCACCAGTTAAACCGCAAGGTTTCTGCTGAGCTTCGGTTTTCAATCGCCCAGGATAAACCATGAGTCTAACCACATCCATTGAATTCTGGGCTTTAACTTGGATACAGTTAATTTCCAGGCCGCACTGCACAAGGAGAAATCAAAGGATATTTCTGGTCTCATCCACCTTCCCAGACATTTTAAACTGTCCTAAACACGAACTGCTATCTTTGCTCGGTCATTTAGGCCTAAACTTCAGATGCGCATAATCCGGCAAGGCTGCCATTTAAACCTCTAAACCTACAAGCTCACCATATCCACCGTTCCCGCAGGATCCCTCTCACACTGCCACAGCAGTGTCATCTCCTCCGCTCCTACAGGAGCTCCGTCTCTGGCATTCATCTGGTTAACCTTCTTCACTGTCAGCAGACCATTCTGCTCCCACAAGAGTCAAGTTTCTCTGACTAACCTTGCCTTCACCGCCACAGCAGTGATGTCCCCTCTCACTCCTGCAGGAGCTTAGTTTCTCTAGCTAATGTTCTCCACTGCCGCAGCAGTGACGTGACCGTCGTCTCCCGCAGGAGCTCAGTTTCTGTCTAAACTTGCCTTCACTGCACAGCAGTATTACATTCCTGCTCCGGTGGAGTTCAGTTTCTTTGTAAAGTTCTCCAAAGCCGCAGCAATGTCACATCGGCTCCGACAAGAGCTCCGTTCTCTGGAAAATTGTCTCCACTGTGCAGTGGAGCAGTGATGTCTCCTCTCCAGTACCTTACTATTCAGAATTAATATCCCCGTGACTCACTCGTTTAAAACCCCTACTCGACGCATCGCTCGACACCATCCTCCAAGCAGTTTTCCCCCAGAACCATCCAATCCTGACTGCACGAAGATGTTTCAAAGGATCCCACTTTGCATATAACTTGCAGTTCCCCGATATTTCTCTCCTTTCAGTCACCTCATTCACCTCCCATATCAACAGCGGTAAGGGCCTCCAAGCAGGGTCCATCAAAGGCTACTTTAGTGGTTTCCAATTTTTCCATAAGTTTATTCATGGTGCAAATCCCCCCCGTTTGTTGATGACTCCCTTGTTGCCCAGGATCCATTGCAGCTTCCCAACGCCGCAACGAGCTCCCATGCTCAACAGGACAGCACAACCGAACCTCCAGCAAAGTCACGAGGCCGCAGGCCTAGCCGAGCCGCTTCCCGTACCCCGAGGCGCCGTGGCTTGCCCTCACCCCCACCATCAAGGTTGCCACCACCATCTCCAGCATCCTCCTACACAGCACAACCCACTATTCCTGCGATTGAAAAAAAATTGACAGTTTTGGGGTTGAGACAAGCGCTAATCAGCGCCGACGTTAATTTTACCAGCAGAATGAATAAAGCACAACTATACAACCTGTACGTTTCTCTCCAGTCAGCTTTTCCGTCTCCAAAATCCACTCCACCTGCAAATCCGCAAAAAGCCCCGAACTCACGTTCCCAGAAAACTACTTCCCCTTTCGCAGGGCCCAGTTTTCCCAAGCGTCAGGCTGCAGCAGGCCTTCAGCTAGCCCAAGCCGCGCCCCAGTTTCCGCCGCTGCCGGCAGGCCCCAGCCTCCTCTCCGCTCCGCTGAGCTACAGACCGCAGCTTTCGCCAGCACCACGCCTCACGTCCCTATGCCATTTCTAAACGAACAGGCCCCCCTTTTTAGCGTGAGTATGCCTCCACCAATGGCGCAGGCCCAGCTACCATATAATTTTCCTGTCACATTTTTCCAACCGTTCCCCTGTCCGTGGCCAGCTCCACCTCCATACTCTAGCGCGAGGCTGCCTCAGCTAGAGGAGCAGGCCCAGACTCCCTTTCTGCCTACTCAGCTCCCTTTCTTTCCCACTTTTTCTGTTCCTCCACAAGCTCCAGGGGCCGACCTAAGCGTGAGGTTGCTTCCACAAACGGCCTCGACCCCGGGGGTTTTTTCCTCCTATTTTTACCCCAAATCGTCCTCCTTTCACACTATTTTCCGCAACGCCGATGCCCATCCCGCCGAACGCTACAGCTATGGAACCGCCCCCTGTTGCCAGTAACATCAGAGCCCAGATCCTCACAGAAATTCAGACTGCTGGCACCAGATGCGGACCCATTCCCAACTCCAGTACCTCACTATTCAGAGTTGATATTCCCATAAACCACCCATTGAAACCACTTCTTGACGCCTCCCTTAATTCTATTCTTCAAGCTGTTTCACCCAGCACCCTCCAATCCTACTTAACCGCATGGAAGTGTTTAAGTCTTTTCACTTCACATACATCCTGCCTTTTCCCAATTTTCTCTGCTCACCATCACTTCATTCATATCCTATCTCAACAGCACCAATAACCTCAAAGCCTGCTCCATCAAGGGTTTTCTAAGCGGAATCCAATTCTTCCACAAACTCCTTTTTGGTTCACCTTCCACAAATACAGCAAATTCTCAGACATCAATGCTCATCAAAGGTATCCAAAAAACCCAACCAACCCGCCCAGACGCCAGACAACCAATTAGACATACTCACTAAATGCATCTCCACCCTCCGCAGAGGTAACCACTCCACCAATACTGCCCGCACACTGGACGCAATGTTCATATTGGCTTTTTCGGTTTCCTAAGATGCTCAGAACACACCATCACTTCCAGCTTTAACCCAAAAATCCACCCCACAACCACAGATATATCAGTGCTAGACAACGAAACCATCTCCTACTTCATCAAGAAAAGTAAAACAGATCAAATCAGGAAAGGCCATTTCATATATATTTTCTATCACCAATCCAACCATACCAAACTCTCTCAGCCTATTTACTTTTCAGAATTCACGGACTAAATCCCCTTCCGACCCACTTTTCGCAGACGACTCCAACCGCCCCGTCACACGGTTCTGGTTCCAAAAATACCTCAAATCTGTTTTGCTCCTTTCAGGCATCCCAGCAGAACACTTTTCCAGCTATTCATTCCGCATAGGCGCAGCAACCACAGCTGCTCAAAAAGGCCTCTCCCAGCAGCAGATCCAATCTCTTGGCCGCTGGTCATCGGAAGCCTTCAAGAGTTACATCCGCTCAAACTGTTTCCATATCAATGAAGCCCAACAAACCCTCATCAGTTAATTACTTTGCCAACTCCCTTCCCACCCAACCCTACAGACCACCACTCCCGCAGGAGCCTCGATCCCCTTTCTACTTCGCTTCTCTGCCACAGCAACACTTTTCTGTTCCAGCCGGAGCTCAGATCTCCATCCCACCCACCTTCCAGATCACAGTTCGAAAGCAAGTTATCATCATCAACACCCCAGCAGCACCTCCTCTTCCTCTAACAAGATACCTCTCTCGACGCATCTGGCTCTCCAGTCAGTTAGGAGCAAGTCAACCAAGTTCTTCTACTACAGCTACTCTACTCCACTCCCGCAGAGGTTTCGTCATCTACTACGCTCCCACGGGAGCTCCGTTACTCCATCCAAACTTATCCACTGCCGCAGCAGCGTCATCTACTCCGCTCCCGCAGGAGCTCCATTACTCCGTCCAAACTCATCCACTGCCGCAGCAGTGTCATCTACTCCGCTCCCGCAGGAGCTCCGTTACTCCGTCCAAACTCATCCACTGCCGCAGCAGTGTCATCTACTCCGCTCCCGCAGGAGCTCCATTACTCCGTCCAAACTTGTCCACTGCCACAGCAGTGTCATCTACTCCGCTCCCGCAGGAGCTCAGTTCTATGTCCAAATAGTTTGGATATTTAAAAGCAAATTGAAAGCAAGTTTGGTCCACTGCCGCAGCAGTGTCATCTACTCCGCTCCCGCAGGAGCTTCGTTACTCCGTCCAAACTTGCTCCACTGCCACAGCAGTGTCATCTACTCCGCTCCCGCAGGAGCTCCGTTACTCCATCCAAACTTGTCCACTGCCGCAGCAGTGTCTTCAACTCCGCTCCCGCAGGAGCTCAATTCTATGTCCAAAATTGTTTGGGCAAGTTGGGAAAGCAAGTCTGGTCCACTGCCGCAGCAGTGTCATCTACTCCGCTCCCGCAGGAGCTCTGTTACTCTGTCTAAACTCATCCACTGCCGCAGCAGTGTCATCTACTCCGCTCCCGCAGGAGCTACGTTACTCTGTCCAAACTCATCCACTGCCGCAGCAGTGTCATCTACTCCGCTCCCGCAGGAGCTACGCTACTCCGTTTAAACTCATCCACTGCCGCAGCACTGTCATCTACTCCGCTCCCGCAGGAGCTCCGTTACTCTGTCCAAACTCATCCACTGCCGCAGCAGTGTCATCTACTACGCTCCCGCAGGAGCTACGTTACTCCGTTCAAACTCATCCACTGCCGCAGCAGTGTCATTTACTCCGCTCCCGCAGGAGCTCCGTTACTCGGTCCAAACTCATCCACTGCCGCAGCAGTGTCATCTACTCCGCTCCCGCAGGAGCTACGTTACTCCGTTCAAACTCATCCACTGCCGCAGCAGTGTCATTTACTCCGCTCCCGCAGGAGCTCCGTTACTCGGTCCAAACTCATCCACTGCCGCAGCAGTGTCATTTACTCCGCTCCTGCAGGAGCCCAGTTCTACGTCCAAATAGTTTGGATATTTAAAAAAGTAAATCACATATGACCATCCCCAGTCTACCACCTTAGAGGCCCACCCATCTGACGTCATGACAATCAACTCCCGTCCGATGTCACAAGGAGACTTCCAGCGACTGACCCCTTGCCACTTCCGATACCTCAAGCTGCACCCTGCAAGTTTTGGGGGGTCACGAACATCATGGCGGCTGTCCTGCATTTAATTTGCAGCTTTTGGGGGGAGTACTCTGGGTTCGGGCCGAATACCGAGCCCGGAGCCCTCTCCTCGGACAGCACGCCAAATATGCATACCATTTATTCCATCTGACTTATTTGTAAGTGTGAACTCGTGAAATGATGTTTTATAAACAAAGTTCGGGAGGAGCACGTTCAAATAATTGATCCAATTATCACATTATTCCAACCAGCTGTCAACAATCAGTAATCAACATTTCTATCCAATCAGCATGAGTGGAGACCTATATACATACTCATTTGACTCACCAACGTTCCTCGACAGTTTTTCAGCATCCCTCCACTGCCCCGTCTCCTCACACTCGCCTGGTTACTTCCTAAACCAGCAATACGGGGGGAGTACTCTGGGTTCGGTCCGAATACCGGAGCCCTCTCCTCGGACAGCACGCCAAATATGCATACCATTTATTCCATCTGACTTATTTGTAAGTGTGAACTCGTGAACTATGTATCTACACTGATTCTGCGTTTCACCACCAGTTCAAGAAGATTTAAAATATCTGGACAAAGCGATCAGTTACAATCTCAATGGTACTTGCTCAGCTAGAAACTAGCTTTAAAACATAAAAAAAAAACAAAAAAAAACAATCAATACATACAAAAAATTACACAACTTCATTGAAAAACCTAACTGCATTCGGAGTATTACCATACATGCTTGACAGTTTATTTGTCTCCAAGTCAGAGATATTCGATTTATGAATTTGATAAGAACTTATGTACTTATACTTATGTCCTACCAACTTTTTTTACTCAAAGGCAGTGCACTCATATTACTTATGAATGGGAGAAAGTGCGACATGCAAAATGGCGGAATAATGTCTGTCAGCCATCGCAATGGACGATATGGCATCGAAACTGTGAGATAAAAAGTCGCAATTGACCGTTCGCAAAGACCCGCCCCCTTTAGTTACTGTTGCTATGTCCGACAAGCTACGCCACTCTCACGCCACACCATGTTCTCACGCAGTGAAAAATACATCACGGAGTAGAGAGCACACTGACAACGCGCTGACAGACAAGGACAGACCAGCTTACTTTTCGGTTACTTTTGATATTAAACAAAGTCTCACATTACAAATTTGGTCATTTTTTTTAAATAAATTTACACAATAAATACTGTTTTGTGGCTCTTTCATGTGTCGTGACAGATCGCTGTAGAGCATCAGTTAAAGCTGCTCGTGAACCGATCATCTCTTCCTTCTAGTTTATTTATAGCATCAAATAAACATGAATGAACACAAGAAGGAATGTTGTTTTAACCGCGGAAAGGCGTCAGTACACTCCGTTTTTCAAGTTCAAATCCTCCCATGTTAATCTACTAACTCTCCTGACTTTGTCAGACAGAATAGCGGATGGCGAAGTATGATTGGTCAGATCACCTGTCAATCACCTTATTTATTTATTATTCTGTGACGGAAACAAGCTTACAAAATTCATAATTAAATATTAAATATAAAAATAATTTTGTAATTAAAACTGACAGAATTTAAAGCTGAGACAAAAGTAACAAAGCGCAAACTTATTTTGATTTATTGGATAGGTGGCATGCTATTAATTTCTTTTGAACTGAAAACAGAATAGACTAAAAGATTGATTATTAGGATTTAATAATCAATACGTGTTAATCGAAATGTAAATCAGTGAAATGAAAAAAATTATATTTTTCAACCCTAATTTCCGTAATAAGTACTACGTTTGCTTGTGTACTTGTCTAGAAGAGATTGCAAACTCTTTGATACAACAAGACACAATTTTTTTTTACCATTCCACATTATAATCATACAGCCCAACCCTATCAACTGCTTTAAATAGGCAATATGAAGAGCATTGTATTCATTAATTTCATGTCAAATCGTTGTAGTTGCCATGCAAACTTCAGAATCACAAAACACTGTTTAGAAAAGGTTTTCTAATCATCTTCATGGTTTCTCAGTCATAAAAAAGTAGAAAAACAGTGAAAATAACATTGAATTTGGAACTGCTTTCCCTTCGCCTGAGTCCACAGATGCTCTACGGGGTGGCTACAGCTAAGACGTGAGAGGGATGGGGGAAAAAAGCAGAGAGCTGGGCAGAAAGAGGAGGGTTTCTGTTTATCAGAGGCGGCAGGCCTGGAATCGGGCCGTTGGCGAGCTGCTCCGTCTCTGCCTGTCCGTGGCTTAAAGGATGTAAATGATGGGGGCATGGTTGCCTGGTCCAGTGCGGAGGGTCTCTGGCTGTGGAGCTCAGGCAAGCGCGGCTGGCGGAGGACCAGGAGAGGTAGTGCTGAAGACACTGGGATCAGGCAAGACCCATGTGCTTAGAGAGAGAGCTTTGTAGTGATGCCAGGCAGCTCACAAGCATACTGTTGGGATAGAAGACAAATGCACACCTGCTCAAACACAATATGAAATGTTGTACATCCCCGAAGAATTACATACGGGTTGAACCCAATTGCTCATAAATTGTGGTATATCTGCATAAACAGGCAAACACATAATATGCTGTATTCACAGCCTTGTGAAAAAGAAGTGTGCTTAATTGTATTGAATATGGGCACATATTTATAATAATAATGCAATAGAAGGCTACTTAAGTGTACTTAAAGATTGTACACTTCCAGGACTGTTTCTTAACACATTTATGTATGTGCACTTTGTAATAGCAAATTAAAAGTTTTACATTTTAGTACTTTTTTATGTTTTAATAATGTTTTGTTGTGTTGACTAACATAAAGCACATGTAAATTAATTGATTATAATTTGAACTGCAGTGTTATTTGATATAACATTTAAACTTACATACCGGTATGCTAAATTGCAACTTCATCATGTGTAATTACAAAAATACATGACATACACGATTCAATAAAAATTACATTAAAATATATTTTAGTGTACAATAAATGCTTGTCAGTACATTCAACAGAGTACTTCAACCAAATTGCAAAGACAACAGAAGTAATTATGAAACTACATACAGTATGTTGATTATGTATATAGCCAGTATGTAGTCCAACTTAAGTATGACAAAAAAGTACTGCTATGTTCAGCTAATTGCATTTAAACTATAATACATTAAATTATAATACATTAACCCCGGTTAGGCTTAAGCTTAGTCCCCGACTAAAATGCATGTTTGAGGCGTTTTAAATGAAAGCAACTTGCACTGACAGCTTTTAGAATATATCAGTGCCATTGTTTTGTCTCATTGGCACATATATAAAAGCTACTCTAATGTCTTAATTGAACTAAGATCTAATCCTGGCTTAAAGATTGTATCAGCGATTTCAGGCCCAAAAATAAATGATCACATTCATCGAATCTTTCCTAACGATCCGCTAGCTGCCCGCCCCATAAGCAGGCCGTCAAAAAAACGAGTCTCTGTAGGCAGCCTAGGCTCTGAGATTTGCACACAAAAAACAAATGGTTTCACTAACCACCCAAAACCAAAATAAATAGTGTTCCAACCAATCACCGACAGGGGCTGGGTGTTGTGAGGTTTTGTGCGCGTGCACGGAGCTGTTGAAGAAGTCAGCGTCTATCAATGAACAAGAGAAATTGAACATGGTTGAGTCAATCCCCAAGAGGAGGAGGAGAACACTATTTATTTTGGTTTTAAATGGTTGGTGAAACCAATTGTTTTTGTGTGCAGATCTCAGAGCCTAGGCTGCCTACAGAGACACTGTTTTTGGACGCCCTGCTTATGGGGCGGGCAGCTAGCGGATCGTTAGGAAAGATTAGATGAATGTGATCATTTATTTTTGGGCCTGCAATCGCTGATACAACCTTTAATCTAACCCTGTCTGTGAATCCAGGCCTATGTATATTCTAAGTATATTATTCCCATTGGTGAGGCAAGGCAAGTTTATTTATATAGCACATTTCATACACAATGGTTATTCAAAGTGCTTTACATAAAAGTATTAAAAATAATCAAAAGAAATAAGAACAGTTTAGAATAAACAGGAAGTAAAATACAGAGCAAACAGTCGGACGAACAGTGGCACAGGGCTCATTCATTAAATGCACAACCATAATACGTATTTCTTTTAAAAGTGCTAAACGTGTACTTCTTTTTCATAAGGGCAAGCATAATGCACAGTTACACTTTATTTTAAGGTGACGTAGTTTCATTGTACTTACTGAAATAGGAACTGAGTAATATTAACTAACTACATGTGCAGCAGTACTTATTACTAGCAGTACTAGAGTTACGGTTGGGGTTTGGTTTTGGTAGTTACTTGTAATTATGCATTATTTACTGTTATTATTTTAATAAGTACATTTAGTAACGTGTAACTGTCACCTTAAAACAGGCCCAAAAAATGCATGAAATGCAGTCATTCTCACACTTGCACTCAACTACATTATTTTAAGTGAAGCTCCGGGACTGCGCACCTTAAAAACACACACACACACGCAATATTGTCTCTCCCAAAACGCTGTCCATTTTTCCTGTCACAGTTTAAACAGTGGTTCCCAGGCCGAGTGCAGTTTGTTTTTTCTTTCATTTTCTTTTACTTTTTTTTGCTGGCAAGTGGGAAAGTGACATTTTTGAGACGACGTCCCATGAGTTCCCCCACGGCGGCGCTAGGGCTTGACAGCCGTTCGTTTGAGGCGGTGTCAGGCTGAAATTATACTGTCTGTGAAACCTAGTAACGAGCCAGGAATATGGCCCTGGAGCCACGAGCAGCCAGAGAGAGAGAGAGAGAGAGAGAGAGAGAGAGAGAGAGAGAGAGAGGGGGGAAGGAAAGGAGGAGGAGTAAAGACCATAGAAGAAAAATAGGTTGCTGTTTATTAAGCCAATATGGAACGACATACGTTTGAGAAAGATATTTGATGACAATATGGTTTTGCATTAGAAAGTGGTAAACAGAGATCCCAGATACAAAGGCATTTGATAAACACAGCACTTCTGGGATATAATATTTTTTTAGGCCAAAACCTAGAAACAAGTTAACATTTTACTTCATAAAATGCTTCCATCATCTTGAAGTCAATGGGTTTTGGGTTCAATGCCTGAAATAAGGTTCGTGATCAACACAAGCTCAAGATTTTAATGTTTTATTCTACCACATGAAATAAATCAGTAATACTCCCTAATGACTATTTTAAAGCTTTTACTTCTCTTGAAAAAAACGGTCAAAATCGACTGCTGGCGGTAGATCCTTTTCCTATTTAGCACCAAAACTTTGGAACAATCTTCCTAACATTGTCCGGGAAGCAGACACACTCTGTCAGTTCAAATCTAGACACATAACACATTATAGACTTCTATAACTCAATGTTAGGCTGCATAGTTTAGATCAGCCGGAACCGGGAACACTTCCCATAAACCCTGATGTACTTGGTTCATCATAAGAAGGATGGCGTCTACGCTAATATTATTCTCTCTGTTTATCCTGATGTGTACCGCAGTCCACCGGATCCAGGCCGTATCCGGATCTGATGAAGGACCTGCGCCTGGACACGGCGACAACGCAGTCCTGAAGTGTCAACTAGTCTCTCCCCTGTGAAGGCCTCCCTCCCTTCCCTTTACCTCTGTACAGATCAAACGATGTCGGGATAATTCCGGTTCACAAGGCTTGTACCTTGAAATCTCTTTCATGGTTTGCGTTCTCGTGCCACTGTTTTGTGCAAATGTGCGGCCGGATCGCATTAGGGGTTTTCTGTTAGAACGGTGTCGTGTTAGCGGCCCCTAAGTTAATAACTAATGATCGTTGCGAGGAAATTAATCAATCAAACTAACTTTAGCTGGACAATAACTTTATTCTTGAGCTGCTGTAAAGCCAAAACAATCTCGGTTACTTTAATTTCCTATTATCAATGTAAAGCTGCTTTGAAACAATCTATATAGTTAATCTATAAATCTTAACCGACTGTGAAATCTAGTTGCATCACGCACATAAGAAGAATCTTCACAGATTTTCTTCTTTTAAAGCTCAAACCTGCACACACTACAATAATTTAAAATCATGGCATCACACACTATAAAATATTCTGAGGATTATCATGCCAGATTTAGCACCTCACGTGATTTCACAGGAAAGTGAATGTAAACAAAATGGATATGATGTCGTGGCAACTTGCTGTATCAATACTTATTCGTTGACACAAAAGAAGATATTTTGAAAAATGTCAGTAAACTGTTTGGTTACCGACATTCTTCAAAATATCTTATTTTGTGTTCAGCAGAAGAAAGAAATTCATACAAGTTTGAAACAACTTGAGGGTGAGTAAATGATGAAAGAATTTTCCTTTTTGAAGTGAAATGTTACATGCACTTACTAAAGAGTTAGAGTTTGGTTTAGGTTTAGTACTTGTAACTATGCCTAATTTACATAATTATATAAGTACATGTAGGAACTTCTAACTACGTCTCCTTAAAATAAAGTGTTACCAGAACTTTTGCCCACGAGATTGGCAAGCAGTGCCACCTCTGTTCTGACACATCCCTTTCATTGAAAATGAACTAGTCACTCACGGATATAATATGCAATGGCCTTAATGATGTATATTTGCGAAATGAACAACTATAATGACTAATGTTAGTAACACATATTTTTGGTAGATAGAACATACCTTTTTGTTTTCCTAACAGTCTTCTTGTTTAATGCATCAAAGTAGTGGTTTCTCTCTTCCATTGATTACTCTGCAGGCTAAAACAAATCTTACTTTGCTTCCATAAGGCAAGGACTTCCCCTTCATCGAGCATTATCAGAACACTCGCATGACACAACAGCATATAAAGCGGCACACTTAACTGATTGGCAGCAAGGTCAAAGGTCAGACAGGCTCTCCTATGTTCCCAAGGGGGCCATTGTGATGCATGACACACCAAGTGTGACAGCTCGATTTAAATAACCCTACATTACTGTGGTGACAGTGCCGAGACTGTGCTTGCCCGTTCTCAACACTGTGACTGTTCACTGATGCCTACGGGTTCAAGTGAATCAGTGGTACTTGAGTCCAGCACACATTTTACTTTACATTTTTAACACCTAGATGTGAATTTTTGGGAAAAGGTGTGTATTTTCTATTATAAGCATCCATATGTTAAAATTTCACCTGGCAAACAATTAAATGGTTAGGGTAAATCGCATAGACTTACATTGACCAAGCAACTCTTTTGGCCACTAAGAAATTACTCTCAACACCCTAGAAACCACCAAGCAATGCCCTTGCGACCACCTGAAACACCATAGCAACCATGGGATGTGTGCCATTCAGAACTGACTTTTATGTATTTTAAATTCCACTTCAGTTTCTGGTAGCAAACAGGATGCAGAATTTGAACTGGAATTGACCCTTCGCAGGGAGCTTGATTGACAAGTGATCTGACCAATCATACTTCGCCATCCGCCATTTTGTCCGACAAAGCAGTCAGGAGAGTTACAGTAGTAGATGAACATGGGAGGATTTGAACTTAAAAAACGGAGTGTACTGACGCCTTTCCGCGGTTAAAACAACTTTCCTTCTTATGTTCATTCATGTTTATTTGATGCTATAAATAAACTAGAAGGAAGAGATGATCAGTTCACAAGCAGCTTTAACTGACACATTAAAGAGCCACAAAAGGGTATTTATTGTTTAAATTTCTTTAAAAAAAATACCAAATTTGAAAGGTGAGACTTTGTTTAATATGTTTAATTACAAAAGTAACTGAAAAGTAACCTGGTCTGTCCTGTCTGTCAGCGCGTGGTCAGTCTCCTCTCTGCTCCGCGATTGTATTTTTCACTGCGTGAGAACATGGTGTGGTGTGAGAGCGGCATAGCTTGTCGGACATAGCGACAGTAACTAAGGGGGGGGGGGGTGTCTTTGTGAACGGTCAATTCAAAAGGAAGTTGAATTAAACCAACACAGGATCATTGGATAAACGTACCTGTGGCAACATTTTTGCAAAAAGCAAAATACGTACCAATACGTACCTGTACATATCACATTTCCAACAGAAATGAACACTAGAGGCAGTAAAACAGCGAGCACTTATAATCGTTTTCACACACAATTATGATTACAGGGGCAAATTATGGATTAATAAAGACAATGCTTGCACAAATATATTATGACCTCAAAACACTTTTTACCATAGTGCATGATTTGTAAAAAAATATATTTTGAAGTTTGCATCACTTAACCAGCTCCACATGTTCGGTTTTGATGTGCTAAGCTTGCTCGGTAGCTCAGCTGGTACAGAATTGTACTTGTGATGCGGAAAGCTCGGGTACCAATCCCATGAAAGACGAGTTACGATAAAAAAGCTCATAGACGAGTTAAAATCAAGCTAAAATAACATGGTTACGATTGCGTTTTTATCACATTTGCTTCTGTTTTGTCGGGTAGGCAAAAGGTTTAGTGTAGGTGTACGTTATTTTAAAATGGAGCATTAAGCTTTTGATGCCACTCACCGGACAGTTCAATTCAAAACTGCAGTGATACGTACAAACTCAGTCAGACGTAATAAAACATTGCCATATTCACGGTCATCTGTTCCATAAAAAAATAAACACGCTTTTAGAGCCACTCATTGGAAATTTCACTTTGAAACTGTTGCGAAACGTGCACGGCGCAACGTATTTTGCGTTTTGCAAAGTTTTTCTAATGAGTCTAGGCTGAATTACTGTAAATGTATGACGTACGATGTAGCTCGTCTTCTCTTCTTTTCCTCATTTTAGACATTTTGTTTTGCTCTATCCTCTGCGCTTCTGCGTTTGTCAATTCTCCCCTAAGCTTACGCTACGTTATACGTCAGATCTCGATTCTCATGATCACGCATAAGGCCGTTACTAGAAGCCAGTGATTATAATTTATAAAGTTTTAAATATGGATATTTTCCCCATCACTTTCCTTCAGAAGGCATTTATTAACCCACTAGAGTCATATGAATTACTTTTATGATGGATGGATGCACTTTTTCGAGCTTTTTTTCAATATCATTACAAAGCTGAGATATTATTTAAAGCTACAGTATGTAAGATTTTGAGCCACAAGAGGGCGCTGTTTCCAACAATAACAAAGGCGAATCTTGATGACGCTATGAAGGAGAGTGGAACGATGGGAGATGTTGTTCATGCGCAGAGAAGTCCAAATTAAACATGATTTAATGACTCGTAAATGTAAGTACACATTGATGGCCTAAGATACGAAACGAGCGGTTTGTGTGAGAAAACGAACAGTATTTATATCGCTTTTACCTCTTGTAACACAGCCATGTTCAAGTGATCTGAGGGCGCGGGCGCTTCCTTCTGTGTGACGTGTGCGCAGACTGGTGCATAGAAATATATACACTAGAAGTCGCATTAAAGACATTCGTTCCAATGAACTGCCGTAGCCAAGGCGACATCTAGTGTATACTTCTATGCATCGGTCATCATCAAGTGAATCATGATCACGGATGAGGTAATTTATTAGTTTTTGTATTACTTGTACCGTACGTCTGAACGCGAAATTTTATGTCATGATAATGAATTAACTACAAGGAAGGAACGCGAAATGTTATGCTATATTATCCTGTTACAGCTATTTGTCAAATGATTTGTTAGGTTAATGCTGCGTAGTTTTAGGATGTTCATAGTTAATGAAGTGTTGTTTTACGTGTTCAAACCAATCGTAGTAAAATTAAATTTGAACGGACATTTGCAAGTAATGGCTTAATATTTTTTAACAACAGATATCCGATTGTATTTAATTGCATTGCCATAATCTCGGTCACGGACTGGCCGGGCAATGTGGGCCGGCCCACCTTGTACAGAATATACAATAATGACGGAAATCATAATAGGCTATTACATGCGTGGGTGCGGGGATGCGGACGACAATCTTGTATAATTTATATTGTTGATATAAGCTATCGCATCACGATAGTGTTGTGGGCAAGTGTGCCATCTTATAACGTGGGAGACCCGAGTTCGTGTCCCGGCTAGAGGAACTTTTTTTTTACTAACGCATATGTCCACGTGATATTGCGGAAACCAAGGATAGTGCGGATATTGCGTCACTGACAGGCGACATTTTTTTCCGGGACGGACAATTATTTAAAATTGTAATTTCTCTGAAATAAAAAAATCTTTGGAGACTTTTGGGATATTGTAAGTACATAACTGCAGGAAATATATCACACTGTCCAAGTGATTTTGGGATCTTTTATTACAAAATTGTTACATATTGTATCTTTAATGTAACTCCGATTGTGTTCGGCTGAAAGAAGAAAGTCATATACAACAAGGATGGCTTGAGGGTTAGTAAATTATGGGATAATTTTCATTTTTGGGCGAACTGTTCCTTTAAGATGCAATTAAGTGACTGAAAACATTACATTTAGTTTGCACTTGAGTATATTCTTTTAAAAGTATATTATTTCCGAAATAAGAACTCTTCTTAACAGTATGCTTGAAGAATACCAAGGAATCATGCTGGTGAGTTTCACGTGTTCAAGCACCACTCAAATTTTCTGTAAAAATGTAGTTGAATGTCACTCTTCGAGTATGTCACTTTACAAGTCCATCTCAATACATTTTATTCCCCTAACACTGCACTCTGATCATTGTGTGGCTTTCTGTGAAGTCTTACACTCAGCCTCGGTTGCACCTCTCATTTCACCCAGTGACCTCAGTGCTGATGGCCTGTCACTTAAAACAGCCAGTGGCCATGGGGAACGGCTCGGAACGAATGACAGCCCGCCACGCGCACACACGGAGCATTTTAACTAGAGGTGACACGTTTGCGTTCGGGCTTTTTAAGTCCTCCAGACGCAGACCCAAGAAAGCCCGGTTCAATCAGGAACATTCTCGTGACGCTGCCCTTTCCACAACATCAACACATAAGTGCGCACTCACACTTGTCTCCCGTCTATAAAAAAACATGTGTTCTTTGAGTCCTTGGCAACACACCTCGTGACACCCTGCCCTGCCCCAGCCGTGACCTGTGGGATTGTATGACAACCTCAGAGTAAGCTAGCCGAGATTACAGAGAAGGCCGCCCTCTCCTGTTGCAGCCAGTTCCTTTGAGGGACCCTGGGCTCGACATAGGGCTGATGCACAACTGCATTCTGGGTTTGTCTGTATTAGATTAGATTGACAGTAACTTTGAGCCGCTCAAAGAGTCTGGTTCAACCTTTCAATCGCTGAGTGACTTAGGCATCTCAGATGGCGTGTTAATGTCTTCATGTTTCAAAGTGCCATGCTAAGAAGGTTATGTGGCTTTTCTTTGACTGCTGCAACCATCATAGCTCTTCACCAGTAGCCATGTTTCCATTCAAAGTTTCTTGAAGATGTTGACACTATTTCAAAATCACAGCATTTCATGTTTACAGTCTCTGTCTTATTAGAATACAGACCCAAAAAAGGGTAAACAAAAAAATTCTGATCAAATGCTTTAAAGAAGTTATTAGAAATATTCTCCTGCCTCCGAAATCACTGTTTCGTTCACTCGCTCATTACGTTATACCCTTGTGAAAAGGAAGTGTGATTAATTGTATTGAATGTGCACTTGTAGTATACTTTAAATCTTGAAAGAAAGTTCCTAAAGGACAGATATAATTCATGACAGTTTCTTAACACTCTTAAAAAGTGCTCTTTCATGTCACATTAAAAGTTTTGCTTTAAAGTACTGTACATTTTAAATAACTGTTTTTAATAATGTTGTCGTGCTTTAAGGAAGTACACTTTTGATGTCTTTACTTTTATACACCATGTGAAAAATTGGAATATCACATACAAAATTTGTGAATTCCACACCATGGATTCAATAGAACAAAATATTCACTTCCTGGAAAACTGTTGCAAAATATCAGCAATAAAATAATAAAAAGTTGCTGCAACCGGGGAAGCATGGGACATTTTTCCTACATAAAAAATGACTTGCACCTCAGCTGCACAGACGAAATGCAATGTCAAACAATGTCATGTTATCTTGCATTCAGAGGCGTATACCTGATGTTTGGGAACGCAATCGTGTGAGATCGTTCTTGGAGGTAATTACCAAATCATTTTAATTACAGATTTCAGAATTTCAGAATGAGATGGTGTGCAATGAGACCGGTCCACTGGTTAGTCCAGTTATCCAATCACATGATCTGTTGAGACAGTCACATGAGATTTTTGTTGCACATCCAGGAATTTATTTCCATTATAGTTTAGGCATGTATTATTACAGAGTAGCATACATTGAATGCACATTTTTAAGGTTTTATGGGTGTCTTGGCATTTCCATCCAGAGTGTTTTTACCTCAAAATTTGATTAATATGTGCAGATTGAAACATAGCTAATGTGATGCATTCCTAAATACATGACTTGTGGTGTATGCAGCCACTTTCTTCTTTTTATTAATAGAAGTCTGGCTGTGTGTCTGTGTGTGTGTGTTTGTACATGTAATCTGAGACATCAAAGGTCCCCCCCACTCACACACACAACCAGCCGGACCATTTTTTTCAGTTACCCACTCTACCCACCCACTCACTCACTGCTCAGATTAACTTTCAATCCCATGATCCCATGACTATACACCTGCCATGTCCGCATGATTGTAGCCAATGAGACTTCTAGGTCATATATGCACCAATGGACCGTCACATGCTCGCCTTCCACCTAGATTTCCAAGACGAGTAGCTTCCAGAGTTCTCAACTTTCACATGAGCTTCTCCCATCTCTCCCTCTCTCACTGCTAGCTGAGACCATGAATGGGCTGGAAAAAACAGCCCTGGTGACTCGGCCGCCACAGGCTAGAGAGACCGAGTGAAGCGAAGAGCTGGGGCAGGGAAACTTTTGGGGATGAAAAATGTTCCATCAGGCGTGTCCACCCCCACCCACATATTATTCCTGCTACTAAAATTATGTGACTTAGTGTGTATGTGTGCTAATTCCCACATTAAACCTAATTAGTACAAATATTTCTAGTATATGAATATATTTAGTAATACCACTTAACGATTCAGTTCTGCCCGTGTGAAATAGAAGTGCGCTTAATTGCATCAAATCTACATTTGTAGTGTAAAGCTTAAAGTGCCTCTAGCCTGCTTTTTTGAATATTACCTTTCATGCAGTGTGTAATATAGCTGTTTGTGAAGGTAAAGGTCTGCAAAGATCAAAGTGCACAATAAATTAAATAGTTGTCTCCTAAAATAAAAGGAGTCTTCAGCAATTCCAGTTTTACTTCCTGTTACATATCTACGTAACAATGTAACAAATTTGCATACTGTCAGCCTGTTGTCTTCATTGGCTGCCCGCAAACGTCCTCTACTTTGACCCGCCCTCGAACACTGTAGTTGTAGATGAGACTGGACGAGTTTGGTTTGTGTCGTGGACATGTTAAACGGAAGCCTCTGGAGCTGAAATTCAGATATGGTAATCGACACTTAATTTCCGACATGTGCTGTAAGCGGTCGACCAATCACGACGGAATGGGCCATCTGACCAATCAGAGCAGGGAAAGGAAGGGCTTAGAGGCTGAATCTTTGAACGAACCATTTTCAGACTTTGAGAAAAGAATTGATGTGCAATGTACATTGCAAGAAAATGTTTTTTTTATACATCGGATGCATGTACATCTATTGTAGGAGATCTCTGAAACACAATTAGGAACTTTAAAATATCATAATGGGACACTATACTATAGTAGAAATAGTTGTAATAATAATCATTAATAATAAAGTTTTTTTATTTAGTATGTTCGTCAAACAATCAAAATAAGTGCACTTTTTTAAAGCACTACAAATACAATATTTTTTTAGGAAAATTCCTAAAAATGTTTTACTTACAGATAATATAATATTAAGGAAATAAAATGCCACTTAAAAAGTGCACTTAAGTAAACTTTGAAAATGTCTCTTTATAGTAATGTGAAATTTTATGTTTTGCTTTAAAATACATTAAAATTATTGTTTTAATAATATATCGTAGTGCTTTAAAAAGGTTCACTTATTTTGTATTGTTTGACGAACATACTAAATAAATAAACTTTTTAAATTATTATTATTACAACTATTTATGGTATATGAATAATAATGGCAGAATTATGTAATACAGTAAATGCATTGCATTTTACCAGTACACGTGTTAGCGTTGGCTTTCGTTCATAGCATGGATGAAAGCTCAGACTAATAGCGTTTTCCCCAGAAGCGTGACTATAAATACACACAATGCCATTCTTTTGCACGAGACTGTTTGGTCTATTGAATCAGTGGTTATCCATTAACTCCTTTTCACAGTATTAGTTATTTAAAAGGCTGTGCGTTTCTTGGCAATCTTTATGTCGACTGTTTTAAAATTCCCTTTCAGAGCATTCCTGGAAAACCGTGGGATTTTATAGTGACATTTATTGTTCCAACATTTCTGCTGATTGACCTCCAACCTCCATGCTTTCAAACACAAAGGGAATAGAGTGTATTTCAAGTTTCAATTTAACTTCCGGAGAGTTCTTTATTTAAATGTTAGCAAAATGATTGAATAGGACTCGTTTGAGACGGCAGAATAAATAAATGTGTCCACATCTGTGATGACAGCACACTAATTAAAAAAAAACAAGAGTTCATTCTTCATTACCTCCTTTCCATTCCTTATCCATCCCCTCTTCATCTCTGTCCAACAACCAATAAGTCATTTTGTCATTATTTTCCGCCAACATTTGAAATCACGTCACCGCTTAAATTGTATATTTTTAATGAAGCCACGTCTTTAACTTCTCTGAAAGGACTGGGATGAAAGAAGGATTTATCTGGCTGAGATGTGCATTATTGTCAACCCCATGAGGTTGTGTGGCCTTTTGAAAGCTCAAACAGATCTATGGTAATCACATTATGCTCGTGACATCCATGATCCATTAACTGAGTTGAGGATTCAGATATCTGTGTGTGTGTGTGTGTGTGTGTGTGTGTGTGTGTGTGTGTGTGTGTGTGTGTGTGTGTGTGTGTGTGTGTGTGTGTGTTTGTACATTTCAGTAGGTTCATGGCTCCCCAATTCCCTCAATTGGGAATCTAATTCGGGAAAGATTTGCATTCCTTTCCCAGACATCTTTAGAGGAAGTGCGAGTCTTCGAGCGGCGCAAGAGCCGAGCTGATAGTAAAGCTCAACTCCCGTAACGTTTTATCAGGCCCGTGGTTGCACATCAATAGCGATCCTCATCCCTCCCTCATCTTTGTCCTCCCCTCACCTTCTTTAATCTTTCTAAACAAAAGAGGCGTGCAAAACAAAGATGGCAAATATCAAGCATGATAAGAGAGTTTTGTGATTGTAGGTTGTGTTCACATGTCCTGATTTACTGCACACCGATCACCTGTTTGTTTGTGTTCTCATTGAGCGATTGGTGGGGTTTGACTCTGGATAATTGTATGTAAACAAGCCTTCCTGATTGATTTGATAGGTTGCAACTTGCAGAGGTCGTACAGATTTCTCTGTTTCAATAGAAATATCAATAGCTATGCTAAAGTTGCGAATTTAACTTGTGGTCAAATTTGGAATATCGCATGAAACATTTGCATATAAAGCACCGTTTACATCCAATGAGTCGAAGAGAACAAAATCGTCACTTCCTGACAAACTGGCGCTAAAAATCACCAGAGAATGTCTAATATGGGGAGAACTGCCACTCTCAGTAAACTTCCGGCTTCTGAACTGGTTGCAGTTTCACTCTGGTTCCATATGAGGGCGCTCACAGGACGAGTGCAGAATGAATGGAGGTCTATGGAGCTATACCCCTCAAAATCCACTTTTCTCAGGATATCATTTTTTGTCTAGTTATTTGAATGTTGTATTCGAAAGGAGATGCAAAGATTTTAGATTTTTTGAAATCACTTATTTGCTTTAAAAAGTCAATGACGTCATACACATCGTACAACCAGAGATACTGCTTTACGGCAATACTTCAGTCACTTTGGTGCTTTCGCGCTCTGCACTTTCTTTTCTCTCGAGGCATCGACAACAAAGCTGACACAGGTAAATACACAACACAGTATATACACAACACAGCTGACACAGGTAAATACACAGTACAGCTGACACAGGTAAATACACAGTACAGCTGACACAGGTAAATACACAACACAGCTGACACAGGTAAATACACAACACAGCTGACAGGTAAATACACAACACAGCTGACACAGGTAAATACACAACACAGCTGACACAGGTAAATACACAACACAGCTGACACAGGTAAATACACAACACAGCTGACAGGTAAATACACAACACAGCTGACACAGGTAAATACACAACACAGCTGACACAGGTAAATACACAACACAGCTGACACAGGTAAATACACAACACAGCTGACACAGGTAAATACACAACACAGCTGACACAGGTAAATACACAACACAGCTGACACAGTTAAATACACAACACAGCTGACACAGGTAAATACACAACACAGCTGACAGGTAAATACACAACACAGCTGACACAGGTAAATACACAACACAGCTGACACAGGTAAATACACAACACAGCTGACACAGGTAAATACACAACACAGCTGACAGGTAAATACACAACACAGCTGACACAGGTAAATGCACAACACAGCTGACACAGGTAAATACACAACACAGCTGACACAGGTAAATACACAACACAGCTGACACAGGTAAATACACAACACAGCTGACACAGTTAAATACACAACACAGCTGACACGGGTAAATACACAACACAGCTGACAGGTAAATACACAACACAGCTGACACAGGTAAATACACAACACAGCTGACACAGGTAAATACACAACACAGCTGACACAGGTAAATACACAACACAGCTGACACAGGTAAATACACAACACAGCTGACACAGGTAAATACACAACACAGCTGACACAGGAAAATACACAACACAGCTGACACAGGTAAATACACAACACAGCTGACACAGGTAAATACACGCGCTAGAAGAGTTTTTGCTAGAAGACATTCTGGTCCCGCTTCGGATGCCACAATGCCATCAAGTGGTATCTCTGGTCATAATCAGTCCTTCACTGACCAATCAGCGTTCATTAGCAGAATGCTAGCGTGTTATGGGCAACAACAACAACTCAACCTGTAAGAAATTGAAAGGACATATTGTACTCGTTCATTCAACTTTTGACCTATAACCCATGTTGAACTTGCGAAACCTACAATCAAATCTGAGATTTCTCAATGGCAATCGGGTGAAAGAGACACATTTAGCCGTCTAGCTCCATAGACTCCCATTCATTTTGCACTCATGGGCGATCGCCCCCAGTGGAACTCTGGTGGAACTACAACCACAATTCGGTACAATAGGACTTAATAGGGATGGGCCAGGCTCTCCGTAGACCGGCTCTGATATCAATAAGAAAAATGGAATTTGCTGCAGTAGAGGCCACTGTATATAATAATTTTCGTGTATAAAAAATGGCTTGCGCTGTTACCTTGCATTCAGATGCCTGGTGTTTGTAAACACTATCATGAGGCGCTTCTGGGAGGGAATTATACTGGATCACTTTGATGACAGACTTTGCTCAGGCATTGCAGAATGACCAAAAGAGCATTTCAGATGCTGTGCAATGAGATCGGTCCGCTGGTTGGTCCGGTGATGCGCATCAAGGCATTTATTCAGTAAAAGTGTTTCCATCGTAGTTTATGCACATTTTCTTATCGCATTCAATTTTTTTGCTGTTTTTTATGCACATTTTTATAATTTAGGCGTATCTTGGCGTTTCCATCCAGCGTTTTTCATTTTATTTTATGCGATATCCCACAATGTGCATAAAAATACTGTAGGTGGTTGAGCTACTGGCACAAAAAGACGGTGTCACTGAATGAAGCTTTGTAAATGGATGATTTAGGTGTCTACTTGGAGCTAGTATATGATTCATGTTCAATAGGCCTACTTTATACTGTATTTTGTTGTGTGTTGTTTTCATCCTTGTGAAAAAAAAGTGTGCTTAATTGCATTTATTGTGTATTTGTATTGTGCTTCAAATCTTAAGTAAAAAATTATAATATTAATATTATTTAAATAATGATACATTTAAGTACACTTAACAAATGTATGTACACTTTTTTAAAAGTCTCACTTTAAAGTACATTTTACATCATTGTATTAATCTTTACACACTAAACACAATAAAGCACATGTAAAGGTATATTGTCTATAATTTTAACTGTAGTGTTTTTTCGATATTACATTTAAAGTTAAAATACGTTTAAATGTACTAAATTGCAACTTCATCAGTAAAACAATACAGATTCTGTTTACAACAGACTTCCGTAACACATTTCTGTAATAAGTACTCTTTTTTTAAAGTATGCGAAAGTGTACTTCTTATTCACAAGGCAAGTCCTCCTTCACTTTCATTACATGCAAAAGAGATGCTGATACTCTTCAACAATTCTTTATTTATGTTCCACAGGAAAGTCATGCGGTTTTGGAATGAGTAAATAATGACAGTTCATTTTTGGGTGAACTATCCCTTTAAGCAGTGTCTGTGCATATCCAAAGGAATATGCAGACACATACACACATTCATAAAAGAGGATGCTCTTTTTGCTAACAAATGCCTCCCCGCAGGGTTCTGTTCTTGCTGAGACTTGAAATTATATTATTGGACTCTATTTATTCACATTCTTAATTTGCTATTATTGGCCACTCCAGTGATGCTGGCCAAACAATAAAATGATACTTAAATTGCATTTACTGGTACACCAACGAACAGTGCAAGTGTATTTATTTATTTATTTATTTATTTTATGTATATTGCGTTTGCTTAAAATTTTAGACCCCATGCCAGCTTTTTCAGCTGTTAAACTCGCATAAAGCAGTACAAATCAAAAAGTGGTCTCTCAGTCACAATATTGGGGGTTTTTGAGATTATTTTCTGGTCACGCCACACAGGAACCATGTCAACGTTATAACAATTTACATATTTGATATAGGATTTGTTCAGTGGATTATACACAATACCTGCTTGATATTTAATTGGTTTAGTAGACACTGAGATTAACCTTATGAAACAGATAAATACAAACACAAATATGTACCACCTTCTTGCTTTCAAAATAGAAAACCAAGCTATCTGATACTTATTCAATGGATCAAAGTCCACCTATTCCTGGAATGACTGGGTAATGCTGGAACTTTATTCGTTGTTTTTATTATTATTATTGTATTATGCACAAAAAAGGGCATAGGAAAACTAAAAGCTCACAGAAAACATAACATACGTTGATTACAATATAATCAGTTTGATATTTTGTTGTTTTTGATTACAACAGCCATAGGCATTGACTCACTAAACATTTCGTATGTGTCGTGCTTAACTTCTTTCCAAGCCTCCTCAAGTTCTTCCCAAAAGTTGAGCTTCATTGGAAGACCTCCATGACTTATCATCACAATTCAGGTGTATAATTCCCCCAATGGTTTTTAACAGATTTAAGGTCAGGACTGAGGATGCCACTTGAAGACTTCAAGATGCTGAGCATGAACACTTTAAATGGGGCCGTAAAATACCCTTTTCACAAGATGTAAAATAAATCTCTGACGTCCCCAGAGTGTGTGTGGGAAGTTTTAGCACAAAATACTCCACATATATTTTTATATAGCATGTTAAATTTGTCACTTTTTGAGGGTTTGCACAAACGCACCGTTTTGTCCCTGGCCCTTTAAATGCAAATGAGCTGCTGCAGAGGGCGGGGTTTCAAGAGCTTGTGTGTGTTAGCAGCTGCGATTACCTCACGCAGACACACTAAAATGACAGAAACTGTTCTGCCTTTCAGAGTCAGACAAAGATGGAGAGACTCAAGAAGAAGTGACAACATGTAGAATGCAACAGGACATCTCTGATTGGTTAGTTGTTGAATTTATGTTGCTGATGTGGCGTTAACTATCTTCAATTAGCATATTCTGTCATGGTAATCTATAAATCGCTCGTATAGGAACTGTTGTGAGATGCACACCAGGGATATAATCGTTAACGAAAACGAACGAAAAAACGAAAACTAGATGGGAAAAAACATTGTCGTTAACTGAAATAAAAATAAAAACGAGGCAAAACAAAAAAACGATAACTAAATAAAACTGTAATGTGTGGTTGACAAAACTAACTAAAATAATATACAATTATAGAGTAAATGTCCTTAGTTTTTGTCAATGTCTTTCCTTCGACGCTATTTAAAAACACGCAGAGAATTCGCTCAGCTGTGTTTCCTTTCCCTGCTCTCCCTCCGTCTCTCTGTCACTCGCATGCATGCTCGTGACACACACACACACACACACACACACACACACACACACACACACACACACACACACGGTCACACACCCCTCCCCTCCTCTCAAGTCTCCAGAGAACGTCTCGTGTTCGACGCGACGTTGAAGGAAGTTCGCAAAAGGTTGGTATCTCATGAACACCTTTACACAATCACTTACACAATCACACACATAAAAAGTGGTATACAAATATTTTATATTCTCTGAATATAATGTTCATATGAGAAGCAATTGGGCCTTCTTTAAAAAGTTAACTAGTCGCAAGTTTGAGGTAACTTAAAATGCACTTGTGTTGTCGTTGTCAAAACACTAACGTTATAAGCTGCAGGGCTGCATACTTTTTCTGACCTTTTTGAATCTTGCCCCTGACAAATAGCCCATATTACAAAAAAAGACTAAAACTAATACTAAAACTAATTAAAACTAAACTAAAACTAAGCATTTTCAAAAAATAAAAACGAAACTAAACTAGCAAACCCACGTTAGAAACTAATTAAAACTAAACTGAATTTGAAAACACAAAGTTAAAACGAAATAAAAATAAAAACTAATGAATAATGCAAAACTATAATAACCCTGATGCACACTGAGTGACTTTCTATTGCATGTGAAAAGACGGATGCTAAAGTTTGAGCTGACTCACAAATGTACTCTGATACAACAACTTTTCCTCTTCTCAACATGGACTGTGTTCCGGGGGCGGGGGTTTATGTACATTTTAGGGTTGCTGATGCCACTAACCCCGGAGGAATGTCGTGTAGTCCCTACCAGCCATTTGTTGTAGTCCTTTTCTTTAATAGCAAATATCTTCCTTTGCTTTGAACTTTGAGCGTTGTAACTTTGCAGATGTTGTTTATGCTCAAACAGCAACATTACACACTAACTAAAGTCAGAAAAGTGAAATCATAATCAACCTCCCCTTTAATGTATTAACTAAGATGAACTAATAATGAGCAATACATTTGTTACAGTATTTGTTCATCTTTGTTAATGTTAATAAAAATAGAGGCGTTCATTGTTTGTTCATGTTAGTTCACGGTACATTAACTAATGTTAACAAATACAACCTTTGATTTTAATAACGTTTTAGTAAATGTTGAAATGAATATTAACTAAGTTGTAGTATGCAGAAAAAGTATTGTTCATTCTAAGGTCATGTTAACTAAGGTAGTTAACTAATGTTAACTATTGAACCTTATTGTAAGTATTTCGGATCATTATTATGTTGCAGTCATCACGAACATACCTGACCCAATCCAATGCTTGGTTGTTAAATTTTGTCTTGTTGGACTGCAGAACATAACTCCAATCTTCCATACCTCAAACCTAATGTTTTTTGGCAAACACAAGGTGGTTTTGCAGTAGATAAGTGTTTTTTTTTAGTTTTTGTTTTAGTTTTTTTACTGGCACACAACCTCTCAGTCCAGCACAGGACAGCTCCCTCCATCTGGCTATTTTCTCTAAAACCAAAAAAAAACATCTAATAATATAGCTAATACTTTCCACATAGTGATTTATTGAATTATAGGCTGGGAATAATGTGTGCAAGATTGGTATGACCAACACGTCAATTCATCTACTTCTCCCAATACATGAAAGTAAGTGGCCGGTGAAGAATACAGTACATTTTATTGGTACCTACACAATGGCCCTCATTTATGAAAAGTGCGTACACCAAATTTCCAGCGTACACCTGGCGTACACCCAAAACCACAGTGACTTTGCGATTTATCAATATGGACTTTGGCGTATGGCACGCTCAAATCCTACGCCAGCTCAGGAGGTGGTGTACATGTACACACGTTTTGAGTTAGTGCTGAAATGCGCAGAAAAACAATTCCTTACACCACAAAACGCACTGACAAACTAAAGATATGATATATTATGACCCACTGTAAAAAAACAACAACATAGAAATTATAAACTTCAGTGTTTATTTTTGTGAGTTAAGCCCGGCAGGTGCGCACGGACTGGGTTCAGTAATGAAAGGCTTTCAGTGACCAAAAAATAATTCAGACTGACAAAATAATTAAAATGACATTCTTCTTCTTTTAAATAATAATAATACAAATAATAATAATAACAAAGACATTCTTCTTCTAAATAACAATAAGCGTCATTAATAATCAAAATCATAATAGGTACTAATAAGAAGAATATTACAAATTGTCATGCAATTATTCACATCATCATCATCACTATTGTACACCCCATTACATGTGACGTCATGCGAAATTCAACGCTAATAGTTTCAAAACACGTGCTGTAAAATAATGCATTGTGATAGGTAATTTGCTCAACCAACCAGCGATTTAAACTGGATTTCCACCGGAGAAGTTTCTCCTCTTTGCTGTCTTCCGTGTGTCCATGCCGTAAAATGAGGGCGTGGGGGAGGCGGAGACGTGAATATATAGGGGCGTGTTAATCTAATGACGATCGTTTTCAGCCGCGGCATTTATCAAGGGCAGGTATTGTGTACACCTGAATTTCAAAGGTACGCACAGCTTCATAAATCAGGCGGTGAGAGGAGTGTAAGCATAATCTTACGCCAACATATACACCCGTTTCGACGCAAGATTGATAAATGAGGGCCAATGTGTCTCTAAATACGTCATCAATTTATAATGAAGAGGAATGTTATTGCCGCTTCCATAGACATCGGTGTGTATTTTACAAACTATAAATGTATTGTTTTGCTAGTACTTATGTGTATTTAAATGTCCGTAACCTAAAATAAACCTTATGTGGTTGAAAACACTGAATAGTTGTGATTATATGTCAGCGCCTGCCAAGATTTGAATTTAGCAGTTGATGATCACACTATGCACCGAACCGTTCTAAACACACCAGTATGATGCTTCTTACAGTACGTCTGTTTTGGAAAACCAGAGGGCAAATATTTCAATCGACATCTCAGGCATTTAAGCGGCACTGACATAATCTGCGTTTTTGATTCGGTCCGGTTACATAACGGTTAAATAAGTAGCCTACCGGTTCCATATTGTCACCAGGTGTCGGTACCCAACCCTAATAACCTCTTTACCAAAAATGACATCAGCACAATTCGGTATGTTTCATTGCATCATGACAAATGATTCAATTGAAATGTGAAACTTGTACATTAGTTTTACACTCCAGGCTCAACTTCACAATATACATATCAAATATTTAATAAAAAGTTTGAATAAAGTGTAAAGAGGTCGGACATCACTTTTGGCCTCTACTATACAGTATATATGTATGACTGTGTTTGATATACATATGTATACATATGTATGATATACATATGTATATATGTATGACTGTGTTTGTTCATATACAAAAAGTACACACATATTATATTACACATTATATATATATATATATATATATATAATGTGTAATATAATATGTGTGTACTTTTTGTATATGAACAAACACAGTCATACACACACACTTGCTTCTGAACAAAAGCAATTGAAGACCAGATGACCGCCTCTAACCCCTCAGGGCACACCTGGGGTCAGTCTCTCTCAAGCCATCTACCTCTACACACCTGTGTTGTGCCCTCGAGCGTCCAATCCCCCACCTGCCCCGGGGGCTCTGGAGACTGCCAGACCCCTGTTGCTTGAATAGGACAGTCAGATCTTTAGTAGTGGCCAAAAGTGATAAATATTATTAAAAATGTGGTAATGAATTTGTAAGCATATTGTGTAGTTGTGCTTGATATCAATTGTTTTATTTATGATAACGCAATGAAACATGCCAAATTGTGTGGACATCATTTTTGGCCTGGCTGTCATACAAAGAAATTAGGAAGACATGCAAAAACAAGAGATAACCACCACAACTAATTATGTTGTTGTCAATATATGACTTTTCCTGTTAGATTTATTTTTGCATTGTAAAATAAAACCTGTAGCTATTAGCTGCGTCCTAATTCAAAGGCTGCATCATTCGAAGGCCGATTGCGTCACAGTGGTGCAACAAAGGCTGTCCCAGTTTAAAGGCTCCTTCAAATGCATCCAAATTTGTCCTTTCCTGCGAAATGACAGATACAACAGACAGTTCATTCGCGGCCTTGCCTATAGAATTAATTGTGCGCCGCTGAAGACAGGATTTTTGTTTTTAAAGAGAGAGAAATTGCAGAATTTCGGAATTAATTGCGGAATTGATGAATTAATTGCGGAATTAATGACGATAGTGTTCGTGACAGAAATATAGATTATACTCTTTATTATATACAGAAACGGACCATGGTGAACATATTTAGTAAGTTTGTAAAACTTTTTTTTTTTTTTAAACTGTTCAATACAACTTTCAAAAAAATACAAAAAAGTATATTACAAACATTACTTCAGCTCGTCAAAGGCAGCCGTCACAGTTGCTTGGCGACAAGAACAGTCCTCCATAGGCTAGACCGTCCCATTTAACAACATGGACGACCTTCACGGCCTTCGATGGATAGAGCCTCTGAATTGGGACACAGTATATGTTTATTTTTATTTTTTTTATCCACTCAAGGCATCATTTTTGGCTACTACTGTACACTTTGGCTTAAAGATGAATGAGATTCAGTTGTTTAGTTTTAAGCATTCGTGACACACTTGTGCACATCTTCACCTTGCGGTTCTACCAGCCCACTAAACAAAGGAGCGCTCTTCCCCTCCACAAAGCTCTTTCAAGGAAGACCTGTAATGTCTCTTTGACTTATTACACCTCGCCCGCTCTCGTTAGAAAAGAAATTAGCTGTGCATTCTGTTTCAATTAACCTTCTGCAGCAACAGAGCGGGACTGGGATGGGAGTCCAGTGCGTGCGTGGAGGTCAGGGTAATTGAAGAGCGATGTAATGATGACATCGCTGAGGAGTCGTAGCCATGGCATTAAGGTGACTGATGGTGGCAGAAGGGCATGTGTCATGTCATATTGGTGCGACTTTGAAAAAGAGTACCCTTAAAAGATGCCAGCTGTCACAATGCTACAATACGAAATTGATACGTTTCGAAATCTCCTTGTATGTCAAGTGATCCTACATTGTTAGATCATGGATAATTTTGTGTTGCTAGACTATCAGCATTAGGTATGTTCCATATTGCAGCTTATTTTGTCATAAAACTACCTAAATATATCTGACAACACTGAAAGCGGTCAACCAGAGTTGAGTTTTTTCATGCCATAGGAGTGTTACAAAAATCCTGTATCCCCTAAAGCAGTGGTTCTCAACCTTTTTGATTCTGACTTTTCCAGTTGTTCTTGATTTACAGGACAATTATTAATAATGACTTAATTTTTGTATCCAATCAAATATTTTAAAGCTTGGCATAACTAGAAAAAATTATATTCTTTTTTACAAATGCCCATTGAGTTATACAATTTTATTAATTTATAGTCAGGTCTAGAAATATTTTACAATTAGGCTACCTGGTATATTCAGCTTTTTAAGACCGTGGAAATCCTTGTTCTTCAGAGGGCGAATTAAACAAGAAATATAATTGTTTTTTGTGTGTGGCTTATTTCAATGCTCATTTTGTCTTATTTTAAATCGCTGGAGGCCTGAGTGTTTTTTTTTTTTGTTTTTTTTTTTTTTTGTTGATTGGTAAGATGCCTTTTCAACAAACTTTAATGGTGGGCAATTGACTTTTTATTTAACTCAAACGGCAACTTGTCCTGTTGTTTTCCTCCCTTAATTAAGTTTGGACCAATCATTGATGAGAACAGGAAATTTGTTCAAGACAATAAACCAATTAAAGGCCATATCCTCTATGATGTATGTGAAATGTGAAAAGAACAAAGGGAGGGGAGGGGACTTGTGGTATTCCAGCCTGGTCTAGCTGGTGTTTAGCTGATTTAGCTAGGCATTCACCTGACCAGCTGAAAAGTGCACTGAAGTAGATAATATACGTAAACAGTTGCACATCAGTGACAGTCTGCAACCGCTTCTATAGAAAAAAAAAGCTCAATTATTTGTAGGCTTTAGATTAGAAAACAAAGCAGCAGTTATATATGAAGTTCGGCTACAATGAAAACAAGTGCAGTTGAACTTTATTTTACATCATGTGTACTTACAGTGTACTTACTTAAGAAAATACTGGTAATATAAGGTAACAACAGGGTTACTGTTAAGGGTTACACTTTATTTTAAGGTTTCTTTGTTACAGTGTAATTAATTATACATATAAGTAATGAGTAATATTATGAATTAACTACCGGTACATGTACTCACTATAGTGTTAGGATTATGTTTGGTTTTAAGGTTAGTTGCATTTAATTATGTATAATTTATACCACTATAGAAACTACATGTAACGTGTAACCAGGACATTGGAAAATAAAGTGTTACCAGGTTAGGTGTATAGTTGTATGTTCAGGGTTAGTACCTAGTTATTACCAAGTTATTGTTATTACTGTAATAAGTACATATGTACATTGGAAACAGGACTGAAAAATAAAGTGCTACCAAAATGCTGTAGAATCAATTTCCCTCAGAAATGGCAAACTTTTACTTACAGTAATTCAAAATACATTGAAAGTAACATGTTGAATTAAATGTGAAATTTAATAGAAAGACTGAAATAGTATTTTCCTCTAAAACATACTCCAAAAATCTTTGTTTTATTTACAACTTTGGAAAATAATTTCTTAAAGTGACGTGGATATCTATATATCTATATATATATATATATATATATATATATATATATATAAAAAAGTATATATATATATATATATATATATATATATATATATATATATATATATATATAACATCACAAACTCCGTATTGCCCCAGAAACATGCCCCAGAAAAATCTAAAATCGTGCAACTTTGTTTCCAGGTGGGCCGCTACCCTGATATCCAAAAGTTGTGTGCTTGATTGGAGCTTGCAGTTTTCCGATTTTGTGTGCAATGCACAACAGTGAAGGGACTTGGGTGGTCCATGATGCAACCATAATTGTGAATAGCAAGCAGTGTGGATAATCAAATATATTGCTGTTTAAAAGTCTCAAGTTATTTATGACCAATCACGACCAAGTGCTCTCGCTCCCAAGCTTGTAGAGCACAAACACAGGTGTATATACACACACACATTCCCAGACACACTCACTTACTCCTCGATTACATCCCCACAGGCTCCCCCTCCTTCAAACCCTAGCCAACAATCCTTCACAGCAGTCCTGATCCGTGGTTATGTGTGATTGGCGGCCGGCGGTAAAACATACCCGGGTGTGTTCATTTATGTGTTTTTCTGTACGTGTGTGTGTGTGAGCGCTTGCACGCTTTGAAGCCGCTGGAGCATCGCGAGCCGCCTGATGAATGGCGGTGTGGCCTGGTGGTCCGATCGATACGGGGGGTTCTGTGTCTGAAGAACAGGTGCGTTCTGCTGAGCTGGAAATCCCATTAAGACTCAGCCAGCGACGGGCGAGAGAATGGAGCGTGCACACACAGCGCCCGTGGCTTACAAGAGGAAAAAATGCAGGTCGACATTCAGGTTTGCCCCTCACGCCCTCACACTTCTGCAACTATGAGGTCTTGCTACCACTCTGCCAAGCATGGCTGAGCTGGAACTCGTCTTGCTTGAAGTCCCATGAACCCGACTCAGATCGATAAATAGCAAAGAGTGCACGGCAACACACAAGCCTTCATAGTCCTCTCTCGTATATTGTATGTCAATACTTTAAGCTTGTACCATTGATGTGGGGGTCAGTTGTGACATTTTCTGCATTGGAAATAGTTTCAGGATGGTGACATTGGTTTAGAATCCACTTCATTCATTAATGTTTTCAGGGGGAAAGAGTGCTATTCATTTCTCATTGTCTCACAAGTCACAAATTGGGGCTTGTGTTATCTGTACTTGCCGTGAGCGTGAGAACTAGCTCTTCTACTGGTTTTCAGCCACAGGTAAGAATGTGGCCTATTGTTATGAGCTTTCCTCTGTTCATGAAGTAATCTGACATGATTCAAAAGATTGTAGATAGTAATTACTTGATTCCACCTGCAGTCATTTGGGTAACGTAAGGTGCTGAGAACGACTTCTTGATGACAATGAGAAAAGTTTTCTTTATTTTCCTTTTAAATAGTCCATTTGTTTTGGGTTTGCTGAAAGACAATCTTTCATCCTTGGTCCTATATTAAAGTACATAACAGATCATACCAATTATAGTCATCTCATATCTATGGTTGGGCAATATGTTAAATGTCCATGGTATATTTGCAATATCCATCCATCCATCCATCCATCCATCCATCCATCCATCCCTCCATCCATCCATCCATCCATCCATCCATCCATCCATCCATCCATCCATCCATCCATCCATCCATCCATCCATCCATCCATCCATCCATCCATCCATCCATCCATCCATCCATCCATCCATCCATCCATCCATCCATCCATCCATCCATCCATCCATCCATCCATCCATCCATCCCCATATTTTACAACCCCTCTTTGTGCTCACAATTTGGAGGTGTTTTAACCATGTTTCCATGGCAAATTGTAACATTTAATTTTTGCTAATACATATACAATTTTTATTATTCATTTAAAAAAATATGAATATTTATTAAAATGCCTACAGAATGGCAAAATGCCCTCATATGGTTGGGCAATATGTTAAATCATATTTGTATGATTACAAATGTATCATATTTCTGCATACAGATATAAATAACAAACATCATGATAAATACAATATTTATTGAAATAACAGAGTGGAGAATACGCCTTCGTTTTATTCAACTTTATATATATTAAACAAATCATTTGAATCTACTTTGAGACAGTGGGTTTTGGGTTGAAACGACAAGTTCTTAATTAAAAAGCAAAAAGCAAATATTGTCACAGCAAAAACAATTATTGAGATAGTTATTGAATAGCAAAAATCTAATGACACCACTATTATTCTCACATCTCACATCTGATGATTTTTGCTGTGAGGATTTATGAAAAAGCACTTGTTGTGGTGCTCTCTGTGCACATCTTTCTTCCTCTTTATGGTTTCTGCGTGTGTATATTTGTGTGTGTTCGTGTTAATCTCAGTCTCAGCAGCATGGCATTGGCATGCAACGTCTCTCGCGCAAGAGGGGTTGAGGCGTGACACTTATCTGTGACACATCTTCTGTGTCCTTCTCTGATGATGCCAGCATGGTGACAGATCGCCCTACACGCTTGTCATCCGCTCAGTGACAGGAGAAGGGAAAGAGACAGAAAGAGAGAGAGAGAGGAGGAGGAGGAGAAGAAAAGCACAACTAATATGCTTTCACGTCCCTACTCTCAGCCAATCACAGCCCTTCTAGCAAGCTCTGTGTGGCTGCTCTTTTTAAGCAAGTCCCCAGGCTGATGATGAGTAAGCTAGTAAAACAGTGTGTGTTTGTGTGCGTTTGTGTGTGTAAAGAGACTGACTAAGAGTATGAGACAGCAGTACTGTAGGAGCTGTGGAGGATGGGGATTTAGACACAGTCTGCAAAAGCACTCTGTGTGTCCCGACTGTATGTGTGTGTTTGCATTCAGTGTAAAATAAATAGGTTTCCTCTTCACATCAGAAAATGATGTTTTTATACAAGACAAATACTCTTCTGTTTTGCCCTAAGCCAAGTTTAACCAATTACCACTCATTAAATATTAAATCAAATAATGAATGATTAATGTCCATTCATATATATGCAGTTTCTTTAGACACAACGAATATATTTGTAAAAGTTCAACTTTAATATATCTCTAAAATAGATCAGTGTCTTTTTGGTGTTATCATTTTTTTTGTTTTTTTTTTAAATAGGCCTATAGCCTATAATTTAATTGTATTCTAATAGTTGTAATCAGTGCTTTAAAATGAAATTCAAGCACATTTTAATATTATTTGGTTGCTAATTTGTTCCTGGTCATTGCTATGTTTTAGCTATGGTGTTCTGGTGTTTTTTAGTGCATTACTATGCCATTGCTAAAGTGTTCAGGTTGTTTTTTAAGGCATCACTATGATGTTTTTTAGCGCATCACTTTAGCATATTGCTATGTCACTGCTAAGGTGTTAAGGTTGGTTTTTAGTAAGTCTGGGTTCTCGGTTTTGATCGATTCTCATATTGATGAACAGACATCGATTCTTAAATCCCAAGCATTGATCATATTGTGTATGCTGTTTACTGATTGTCTATGCTGTTTACAGTTGATGATTGAACAACTAATTGCCTCCTATCCAATAATTTGCATAAAGTTTTGGGGCTCTTTAATGCGGCATGACAGATTACTATCACCTCATTTCAAGCGAAGCTGCAGTGCAAAGAACACGTTAAATGATCATCTCTTCCGCTTTACTACAAGTTACAGGACCAAATAAACATGAATGAATATCAGAGGGTATGATGAAAGATACAGTAAAATTTACAGGAGAAAACAATCATGTCTCATGTAATCTCTCAATCAGTGTTTCAATCGTGGTAAGATAATAAAACAGTTTGTAAACAATGTCACGTAATGTTACATTTACCTCAGAAAAGCACTCGATAGTTAGCCACTAATATATGACCGCATATTCATTGTATTTTTACTTAACCTGTTCTTCAATATTACATTTATGTTTGAATAAAACTGCATGCATCCTGGGAAAGAACATTGTAGCTGGAGCCATAGCTATGTATATGTAGAATCCACATTCAACCGCTCCAGACACTTCGGTGCGCCCGCCATCTTGGAACGGTCAGCGCGTCGTCACTCACAGTAAGAATCAATGATGCCACAACATAGCGCAGCTTCTGGTTGTGAAATCGCCAAGATTTAAATTCCCAAAGAAATAGGATAACCGTTCTCAGGTGATAATGTGTTGGTTTGTGTTTTTATATGCATTAACTCAATATTACAGGTTTTTAAACTATGGTAACTTTTTAATGTTGTGTTAGCTGATGCCTTCATCTTGCTGTATTGAGTTAGTTTAGCAAAAACATCTGATAAAGTCTAAAGTCTCGAGTGTTCACGGGCCGGCATTGTCGGTTCCAATATGCTGGATGGTTTGTGTATAGCGGCCAATAGAAACTGCTAATGTGGAATATATTTATAAAACGATTAGTTCCAATCCTTGATTCTGATTGGTCAATAGCTGTGTTTTATTCACGATTAACCCAGCTATGACCGCTTCACCCAACTGTTCTATGTATCACTACACAACACCCCTAGCAACCACTCTTAGCAACTTAAACACGTGTTTGATCTCATCGATATTGTTCATTGAAGCTATAGTAGATTATTGTGAGAGATCGAGTAAGCGAGTGTAGGCTACCTGCATTTACAGTAGATATAACATTTTCCTTCAGGTCATTCCTATATGTTCATAATAAAAAAAATCTGTTTAAATGTCTGCTACGATATCTTGTCCTTTTAACAGTTAAGGGGTTTTCCCGTCCCCATAGTCATCTGTCAGTTGCGTCTTCCTTCTCCGTGATCACAAGTTTGAGTCCTTTCAATGTAAAAGTCTTCTCTACTGACTGACTCACTCATAAAGACAGTCTTTGCCGCCATCTATTGGCAAAATAATGTATGTAACTTCTGTTGCTGTTTACGGTCAGGGACTATTTTTTCCAGCGGAAGGAAGGCTTTTAGTGATTTTACTTCATGGAAGTTGCATACATATTTTTCGGCTTTAATAGTTGTATTGTGTGTTAACCGTTTTATAAAAGCAATAAGGTACTCGAGGCAAGTGCTGTATCGTGAAAAAGTCACGGCTGAAGCGGTTGCAGGCACTCCACTTTGCGTCGTGCCTAACAACGCCCTTCAGCCGTGACTTATTCACGATACAGCACAGCCTCTCGTACCTTATTGCTTACATATATCCATGGCTGGAGCTACTTCTCTCTGTTTATGTATATGACGAGTCACACAGGTACTACTCCTCAGGGGTTGTCGTCCCTAAAACACTCCAAATTATAGTCTGAATATAAACACAAATTACAGGCGTACCATAGTTATACCGGATAAGACAAGAACATGGAAGATGGATTCATGATGTACTCGCTCATTATTATATACACAGAAATGTTACATTTAAAAACTTTTAAGTTCAATATAATAGGTTCATGCTGTGAAGAGAGCGCACCCCTCCTCAACAAGCACTATGATTTAATGTAGTTCATGTTCTTAGCGCAAATGGGAAAGTTTACACAACAAAATGTAATACTTTGTATTGGGGCTTTGTGCAAATCCTGTACGAGCAGTAGTAATAGTGATGTTTGCCTTAGCTTAGACAAGTGACACTTTTTTCCCCCAGTCAAGTCCACACTGACACTTCCCACTTTTAACACCTGATGTAAGATCAGCTCTCCTTAGTTGTTTTGTAATATTAAAGACATAGTGGTCAGTCAGCACAACTGACCTCAGATAAGTGGCTCAGTCATTATAGATGTGCACCGTCTGTCTGCTTAGGTGTCCCTGTTTGCCCCTGGATGGTTGAGGCTCTTACCCGACCAGCCACAGCCGCAATCCCATCAACGCTGTCACGCAAAGGAGACGGCTTACTGCCATCATATTCTCTCTCTCTCTCTCTCTCTCTCTCTCTCTCTCTCTCTCTCTCTCTCTCTCTCTCTCTCTCTCTCTCTCTCTCTCTCTCTCTCTCTCTCTCTCTCTCTCTCTCTCTCTCTCTCTCTCTCTCTCTCTCTCTCTCTCCCCCTCTCTCGTGTGCCATGGTGCTTATGTCCTCCCTCGGAGCCACACATCTGCTGCGCATAACGGGGCAGGGAAAATCCTTACAATTCCCACTCCTGCTCCTTTCTCAAAGACAAGGAAATTCCTAATTTAGTCTGCATCACTGCAGCTGTCACTGGCTACTGCTCAGTGTACGTGTGGGTGTGCGAATGTACATGTGTAATCAACGTTTCAGTATGGAGAAGTGCTGGGTGTGTTATTTGTCAGGGTGTTTCTGCATCTCGTGCCGATAATGTGTACGTGTGCGATGGGTATGGGTATTTGATCAGTCTGTATTATACACTGAACAAATGGTGTAGGATTTACCAACACTATATAACGACCAATTCGTACGAGGTTGCTAATTTGTACGATTTGTCTAAACCCCAGTGATGGGTAGGTTTTTGGGGCGGGGTCAGGGGTAGGTCATTCGTACAAATTCATACGAATTGGGCAACTTGTAAAATATGTATGATTTAGCAAAAATAGCACGAATTCGTACAAGTGAGGTCGTATTATTATTTTTCGTTTTTTTACACAGCAGCAAAATAGACTTAAAATACTCCGTCATTTTTGGTCATACAGACTTAAGAAATATGAAAATATCAGCTGTTAAATGTCTACTTTTTTATGTGTCCACTTACAATCGAAATAAAACATTGTGATTTTGTAAAATAAAGAAAATAAACAGGGTGTGCTTTCTGCCTCTCCGTGAACTTTTTTTCTGTTGCACGTCTATAAACTTAAACAAAACTCAGCGAATACTATTCACCCAGGCATGAGCAATATATCTTTATAATCATTTAAGTGTGTACTTCTAAATGATCTAATTCAAAACTAAAACAAATATTCTCTGTTTATGTGATCTATATAAAAAGAGCGAGTTCTCATTTCAGCTCATTATAGCTAGTTTTCTTTTACAAGTTCTCATTTGCAACCGCGGCCAAGATAAGGTGGAAGGTGCAAGGCGACATGAAGTTACATGCATCATACAAACATTCAAATACACAATCATACATATAGAAGACTTTTAAAACTAATTAGAAGTTAAAAAAGTAGATTGTTTAAAAATATAAAGTGGCAGTGCGAGAGAAATGGCAGTAAAATAATAGTATAATCCACAAGACTAAATAGTAATGTGCAAATAGTTTCAGTTGAATTAAATTGAATATGTGCAAAATACGTTGAGGCGTTGAGGTAAGATTTCGTATGAATTAGCCACCTCGTAAAATACGTACAAATTGCCATGAGATCGGATTGGATTTACTTTGAAACCATTTTTAGTAATTTACAGTAAATTTCACAAATAATTACAAAGAAATGGCATAAAAACACTGCATTTAGATGTCTAAGTTTTATTAGAAAACAAAACAATGCAACTTATTGAGTCTACTGTAGTTCAGCCCAGCCTCATTTTCATTTGTGTCATATTAATTAAGATCTATTTACTTGTCATTAGTCTCGCAGTCTCGCGTAGCCAGACCTTCAGACTGACGGCTGAAGGTCTGGAATTCATAGCAGCTTTCTTTGGCCAAGGCCCGCCCATAAGGCCGTTTGACCGACAAGTCAAACAACCAATTATAGTTTGTTTCGTTTAGCGACACGTTTCGGGGCGTAGAAATGTCCCCACAACAACAGACCGGCGTGGACATCTCTTAAAGAGTCTATGCCGTGAACCTCGCATACATTCTACGTTTAGCTGATCTTGATAAATGCTCATTGTCACTCATGTAAACACAACAGTTTTTCTTCCGCAATCACACGTCTGCGCTTTGTTTCCCGGCGGACCGAAAATAAACGCGACACTCGCGCCCCCGGAAATCCGATCAAATTTAACCAATCAGATGACGACTTCGACATTCCTGAAGTGTTTCCAGTTAAGTGTACCATATGCATCAGACGTTTAGCCAACGTTCCGTGGCCGTGACGTCTGAGGCTGAGACTACTTGTCATTGGTTATTACTAACATACATAAACATATTGCAGCATATATGCAATCAACCAACCAATCAATCAATCAATTAATCTATATATCTATCCGTCTGTCTGTCTGTCCGTCCGTCCGTCCATCCATCCATTCATCCATCCAAAATATTCCTATTTGACTATTCCTATCTTTATTTGTGTACCTGCATTGCTCTAATCATTAGTAATAGAGATGAAAGTGTCATTAGTAATTGAGATGAGAGTGTCAGCTGACTTGTTTGCCAGCACAGGATACTCAGTGACGCTAGCGGAGCATCCCTACTTTCCCTGCTTGGACAGAGGCCTGAGGAGGTGACACCGTGGGTTCCTCTCAAATGAAGAACAGGCCATTCGTCAAAACCCTCAGGATTTGTGCTTCATAAAAGAGCCAGTCAGGGAGAGAATGAGCGGGATTAACTCAGCCAATGTCGGTGAAAGGATTTAATGATGTCATCCGTATGAATGAAGCAGTTAGCGGCTTAGCTTCCCTGAGGTGGAGACGATCCAAACAAATGAATGTTAACGTTTGGCAAGGGAAGACAAGAGGGAGAGGAGATCGAGAAAGTGCACCGTGTGTTTGGCTTTGGTACTTAAGTGAAAGTGATGGGTGAACAGCACTGTATGGGTGCAGAGTGTATCTGGCAACTGATCAAAGGCCAGATTTGGGTATTAGTTTCATACTAATTTATGCCTGATTGTCGCTGGCACATGGGGATGTAAGAGGCACGAGTCAAAAGTTAACTGCAAAAGCCGTCTCACAAAATCTTGCTCAGAGCTTGTTCTTTCACAGTTCGGTTGATGCATCAGAGCTGCAGTTTTGCTGAAAGTACGAACACCTAAAATTTAAAGAGCTCCTAAAAAAAATATAGAAAAAAATTAGACAATTGAAGACATGCAATATATTGTGGAGCTATACAGTTTTTTCTTCAGTCGCTTGGCTCAATTCTTGAGGATTTTCTTCTCTCAAAACAATGTTCAAATCTCTGAATAATTAGTTTCTTGTTCACATCTGATTTTAATTTCTTATTGATTTAAGCAAATTGCATGTGTTTGGCACATCTATGCACAATTGACTACAATTTGCTCAATAACTAAATGCACATGCTTTGTTGATCAATACTGAGTCTTCACATCTTCTAAAAAAAAAATAATCATATAAGCCATCACATGCATCACACACATCATGAAAAATTATCCATTCAATTATCAAAATCTGTCAGACATGTATATTTCATATATATGACATGGAATGTTTGAAATGTCTGCTAAATTGGCAAATGACCTGCCATTGCAATAAAATGGGAATCACAATCAACCAACTAACCAACTATATGGAAGCATATACTGTATATGTTTGCCCACAGCACAATCACTACCGTTTTTGAGCATGGAGGAATGTCACAACCCTGAACAGCAGCAACATGCTTGTGGAAGAGCAATAGGAAGACATGTAAGAATATGTGGTGGTGGTGTAATGAGAAGACATAATAGAGGAAGAAGTGTAGAATTAGAAGAGTGAAAGTCTCTGATGAAATGGTTGAGATGATGAGATGGTTTACAGTGATAAAAGCTTTAGTAATGAATCATTAACAAACATATAATGTTTAAAGGATCATTAGCTTATTTTTAAAGGTGACATAAATGCTAATCAATAATTGTTCTATATTCTAAACAACAATAGCGAACAAAAATTTCAAAATAAAAAGGACCAACACGTTTTAAACCAATCAAATAATTTCCTCAGAAGTATTGTATATCAGCACAGCAGACTTCTTTGTTGTATTATTGAGGTCTGTTTTTGAATCCATGCTCTGGGTTTGTTTGGTTACGTCTGTCTTGCATAGAAGCTTCTGTTGAGTAACATCTGATGTGAGTTTCCATATTCCCCTCGTCTTGTGTTTCTATCATGCATCATATGTCGGACATTAAAATAAGTGCAGAAACCTGTCAGAGTGCATGTGTGAGAACCATTAAATGTCATTCGATTCTGGTAATAAAAATGTAACCGGTTCTTCAATGGTCCTAGCCCCAGTCCTGGCCCTGGCCCTATTGTCATCACTTGATCCTCCTCGAGCATTTCGAGAATTTCCCATTGCTCAGTTTGTGTCCACCACAATGAAGTGAGACTGAAATATCCTAAGTTCAAAGCCAAAGGTCTCTTGGTCAAAGTCGTCGGCTAGGACAACAAAATACAATCATCTCCCTTGCTAATTTACTGGACAGACTTTTTAGAGGTGTTTGTTTTTCCAGATGCTCTTTGTACTCTTTGTGTATTTGTGGCTGTTCCGGGTGGAATGCTCAGTTGTATTCGTCCAGCCCTTGAACATCCATTGGTCACATTTGCCCAAACAGTTAGTCTTTCTCCCCTTCTCATCTCTGCCCCCAAAATTAGTTGGGGCATGTGGTTATTTACTCCTGTTGTCACAGAAGGAATGCAAGTCGCGGCCGCAGCTGTTGCGATGGCTTCCAGCCCCTGGCCAAGCTCTCTGTTCCCAGTCCTTTTTCCCTCTTTACTGTGCTGGGCCGTCGCTGGAGAGAAGGTTTAGGATGTAACCATGCGACCCTTGACATACCATCAAGCTCAACCCTACTTTGTGATTTGAGTGTTATCCTTGTGTGATTTATATTGGGCGGCAAGAGCCTTCTGTAGTTACGGAGCATGTGCACTCTTGATCTTCTGATGGACATAGCAGCCTAGTATCCAGATGTCATAATAACTAAAACTCAAATGCCACCATGCCAACCTTTCCCAAGTGTCACTGTTGGCTTACCCTCCTGACGGCATTGATGTATTCTTATGTCATGGCCACATACCCTTGCACATCATTGCATTCGGTTTTCAGTTATAGCCCCTATAGTCAGGGAAGTGCCATGTTTCATTTTTGACAGGTATAGAAGTACAGTGTTCTAAGTGTTGTACTGATGATTAACAACATTGAAGCACTAGACAAAAGTTTAAGTTTTTAAAATTGCATATGATCTTGGACCATTATACAGTGCATGCCGTTGTAAAGACTGTAAGTCGAGTCTCATTTTCATCTGCGTGAAATTCAATATGGCATCTACCCCGGTGTCATGATTCTCGTGGTCCCCTGTGTTGTGTTTTGGACTCTTATTTTGAAGTATAGTATTGTTCCTGTGTTCAGTTCCTGTTGTTGTCTGCCTTGTTAGTGTCCGTAACAACTTATCACTCACACCTGTGAATTATTTCAGCCTTTGATACTTTATTTAATCCTCAGTGTTTCTTCTGTTCTTGGTCTGGTGTTCTGTAATGTGTCTGTTTCAGTAATGCAGTGTGACATTTATTTAAACAAATTAATACAAATCCAAGCAGACAATAACATGAAACCAGGCAAAGAACAGGATACTCCAGACGCGTACGAAAATAGAAACTAAAACAAACGCACACGATACATCCCTAAAGGTAAAGATCAGACCAAGAACAGACGAAACACTGGGGATTAAAAACATAAAGTAACAAGGGAAATGTGTGAGAGATTAGTCACTATGGCCCCGTTTACACCTGGTATTAGTGACGTGAAAGTGTCGCATACTCCGAATTTGTGCTCTGCATTTCACTCATGCAAGTGCACACACACACACACACAGCAGTGAGTATTTAACACACTCACACACCCACAGCCAGAACACAGGAACAATGTGAAACACAAAGACAAGACAAGTATCATGACACCCGGCTAGAGGATAATGGGATTTGTCATTTTATTCTCCGGAAGTAATTTTCTCAGAATAATGAGAGTAAAAATATTTAAACATCCTAAACAATAATTTCCCTAAGCAAAACTGTCTACAATATTATAACTTGTTTTCAGAATTTAGATATTAAATGAAAGGAATCTTGAAAGGAGTATTTCAAGCTTAATCAGCAGCATTCGTGACATTATGTTGATTTTTGTATAAAAAATAATAAAAAGGGGGGAAAAAAAACAATTGAGGTTACGGTGAGGTGCAGTAAGATGTTTTTTTTATGATAAGAAACACAATTTTATAAAAGCACTTACATTACTTCAGTTGGTCATTTTCGACATTGCATCAAGGCAACAAATTTGTCAAATTTAAAACATAACTTCACACAAATAAGGCTGCTAAACAATTTTATTAAGCACTAAAATCATGAAACAGTGAATATATTAACCTTTACATATTGTCCCAATTCACTTCCATTGTACGAAGCCTTTTTTTATATAAAGTTAATAAAATATAAGTTAAAAATAATATTTTAAATATTTATTTCATATTAGATATTACGTTTTTTTTTCTCCACTGGCAGAATGTTCTTTTGATGTAAGCATAATCCTCAATACAATTTGTTAAATATAAGAAACAATAATTGTTTCACTGATCATTTGCTCATACTGAGAGGCTTTGAATCTGTTTGACCATTTTGGGGATATTGTATCTTTTAATTCACCATGACTGTTGACCAATCGCATGGTAAAACTATTATAGTGCTTGTGTAGTGTTATTTTAGACTCTTAGACAGTTTTGCATTAGTCTTTTTTCCCTTAGTCTTCTTTAAAACCATTGGAATCGAGTGTGTTAGTGTGTTCAGGGTAGAATAAGGGTCAAAGCCGACGTGTCATGCCTCAGGATGTTGACAAGTAATCTGGCTTGTGGTGACTTTGATATAAAGGTTGGCTGAGGACGCTGAAGTCCTTGAAAGGTGAAGCTCGTTATCATTGGTTTTTAATGCCACGTTAGGGCGAGCTTTAGGTGAGCGTGCACAAGCTTTTAGTAATGAGGATGAAGTCTGGCCCGTGTGCCATCTCTGAACATACAGCTGGAATGGATAAATCATTTCTGATGCTGACATGAGAAACTCAGATCAGCTGTTGTCACTGCTCCAAATATACACATCTATCACTGTTTGACTTTCTCTTCAAAGACATTACCGAACTCCACTGTAGCTCTTAAGCCATGAGTTGCTACTGCTGTTGACATACTTTTATTTTATATTATATTGTATTAGGTTACACTTTATTTTAAGGTGCAAAACTGTTCTGCAATGCATCAAAACTATAAGTACATTGTACAATTCTTTTCTGTAAGTACATCGTAGTTAAAGACTCCTTGTATTAAATGAGACCACATATATATATATATAATATATGTGTTTTTAATTTTTAGAGTGTCTATTTACACTAAGGCCAGACAAAATTATGGAAGACATATGATTGTCAACAGGAGCAATAGTTTAGGGGTAAGATGTGTTGCAGAAAGTTTTGACGCACAGCGACCCGAGTTCTAATCTGCCTTTTGCCAAACTCCATCACATATCAGATCTGAAAGGTATTTATTTTCAATAAAAATTAAGAAAATATTCATAAAGTGGAAACAAAGTGTCTAACGTGTGTTTGAAAACAAAGTGTTTATCGGTTAAGGTTAGGGGTAGGTGTAGGAAGGGGTTTAATGTCCCAATAAGGCGGCATCCATTTAATAATTTTAATAAATAAAGTAATTTACACTATGCTATTATTACAAACCGTTTATATTCGGTTTGCAATATAAATATTCAAAAATGCAATACATATTCAAAAAGTAGAAACAAAGTGTCTAACGTGTGTTTGAAAATAAAGTGTTTATCGGTTAGGGTTAGGGGTAGGTGTTATTATTGCAAACCGTTTAATGTACAACAACACCGAGGAGCAAATAGTATCCACCACTATATTTAAAAGTATAAGTATAGCGTCTAACTACTATTCACAATTATTGCAAAGAAAATGCTGCCATTTTTACATAGTGTAAATAGCATTTATATCGCTATTTTCACTTAGTGTTAATAGCATCTATTGCTATTTGTGCTTATTGCAAATAGCTGCTGCCTTTTATTTTGAATATTGCTCCTGTTGACTATGTTTGTGTGTGTGAGAGAAAGAGAGGATGTGTTACTATTTGTTCCTAGATCACAGTTCACAGGAGAGCAAGTCACTAAGAAAACACACTCAGAGTGTGTGATTTTTCCACTCTGGAGATTTAATTACAGTCTACCTTTCACCTCTAATTAGTGGGGTTAGGCCTCTTGTCCCTAATGTTAATTCACCCCAGCACTCTGTTGACTTTCTTAAGTAAACACAGCAGTCTTCCTTGCCTGATTTTTACACATACTGTATTAGGCTGTGCCAGACCTCTGACACAATAAGTATTTGGAATGATCTGCTTAACACAGAAAAAGTTTGCCAAGCTTAATAATATTTAAAGGCACATTGTGTAATATTTAGGAGGATCTGTTGACAGAAATGCAATATCATATACATAACTATGTTTTCAGTGGTGGATAAAGACCTTACTTAATGAACCGTGTGTATTACCTTAGAATGAGCCATTTCAATCTACATACACTGCGGGTCCCCTTACATTGAAATGCGGCGACATGTTTCTACAGTAGCCCTAAACGGACAAACGCGTTTCGTCACTATGTTGTTCTTCGTGCAAAGAAGCTAGCTAAAGTCGGTGAAATAAAACACTGACAAAATGATGAACAAGTAAAAATTATATTCTGAATAACATATCGTTTTAATGAATAATTAAATAAGCCTAATTTCTTAATTTATCTTTGTAAAGAACCCTCATTGCTTTACTGGCAAGTCTCAGACGACGACATCTTTTCCTGTCGGCCACCATAACTTCTGTTGGTTGTAATTCACAACCTCACCACTAGATGCCGCTAAAAATTACACAGTGCACCTTTAAACAATTGTTCTTTTTTAGTGTGTTAAATATGTGTTGTTGAAATTTTAAGAATGGCATGGATGGATATGGATTTGTTTTTATGAATAAATATTTTTACATTTTACCAGTTTTTTTCCAAGTCAAAAGTATAGGAAATTACAAACCAAAAGCTGTAACGCAAGCCCTTATTTGTTGAGTTCTATCAGGACACAGTGGAGGGCAACTAAACCGTTCAGGTGGCAGGTGGCATTGGTTTTGATTGACCTGAACATTTTGCCAGGTGGACTTACATAGAAAGGGCTGTGGCCAGGGTGAGAGGTTTGGTCGGTTATGATTGAGCTGGGCATTTCACGGCCCTAGAGTGGCGCAGGTCAACAGCGCAAGGCTGGTGGCAGCAGATGATTGTGTCTGTGGACTTGATGATGCAGTGCGGCCTGTTTGTGCAGTAGGCAGATGAAGCCTGGAACTGATGAGCAGCGAATGGATTCAGTAATGCCACTGTGAAATTGGATCAGTATTGGTGGAAAAGGTCCAATTAACTCTACTGCTACAGGAAGAACAGCTACAGCAGGGCCTCTTTGATTTGACATTGTGGCACCTTTATGGATAATCAGAAACATAAATAATGTAGCCTTGCAAGCATGTGACCCAGTCACCCCCCCCCCCTCCCCCCTATATCTAGGTATTAGGGGTGTAACGGTACATGTTTTCATCCTGAGCCGTCACGTTACGATCATAGGCAATCCACACTCCAATCCAGAAGAGGGTGCGCGCGGTAATGCAACTCTGTTTGCTAACCGCCACAACAGAAAAAATAGCAGAAGAAGAGATGATCTATGCACCAACCCAAAACAAGAGTTCAGATAGCATGCAAGAGGTTCATTTTTGTGATGCGGACATGTAAATATACTGAACTCGTACCGAACCGTGACCACAAAACCGAGGTACTGTACGTACCAAAGCGTGACTTCTGTGTACTTTTAAACCACTAGGTATGCACAGATATTTAAATTCTGGACGATACCGATATGTTGATAATTAGGGGTGGTAATGGTTCTTGGTAATACTGTAAATCAAACCTCACCGTTCTCTATCCACAGTTCGGGACACACTTGCACCGCGGTTGATCTCAAATCTGATGACGCATCTATAATCTGGTTGGTTGAAAATCATATCGCGTAAAACAGACAGTTTCTCTTATGTATGTTTCTGTCGATGGATGCACATGCTGGCCCCCCAACAATACATCACAAGAGCGATAATCAACAAACATGAACAAAACGGTCACTCTTTGTAAACTTTGTTCAATGCGAGTGCCATATGCTCGAACATACGTTGGTGCATTGCTGCCACATGCATATTCTTTTTTCCACTCAATTATGTCGTTATAATATAATATATAATACAATTTTACAGGTATGTCGTTTTAACAACATCTTTTCTCGTAATAACGCGATGTTATGTCGTTTTAATGACATTTTTTTTCGTTATAACTAGGTTATGTCGTTAAAACTAAATTTTCTCGTAAAAACTAGGTTATGTCGTTAAAGCTACATATTTTCTCGTAGGTTATGTCGTTAAAACTACATATTTTCTCAAAATAACTAGGTTATGTCGTTAAAACTAAATTTTCTCGTAATAACTAGGTTATGTCGTTAAAACTACATATTGTCTCGTAATAACTAAGTGATGTCGTTAAAGCTACATATTGTCTCGTAATAACTAGGTTATGTTGTTAAAGCTACATATTTTCTCGTAATAGCTGGGTTATGTTGTTAAAACTACATATTTTCTCGTAATAACTAGGTTATGTCGTTAAAACTACATTTTCTCGTAATAACTAGGTTATGTCGTTAAAGCTACATATTTTCTCGTAATAACTAGGTTATGTCGTTAAAGCTACATATTTTCTCGTAGGTTATGTCGTTAAAACTACATATTTTCTCAAAATAACTAGGTTATGTCGTTAAAACTAAATTTTCTCGTAATAACTAGGTTATGTCGTTAAAACTACATATTGTCTCGTAATAACTAAGTGATGTCGTTAAAGCTACATATTGTCTCGTAATAACTAGGTTATGTTGTTAAAGCTACATATTTTCTCGTAATAGCTGGGTTATGTTGTTAAAACTACATATTTTCTCGTAATAACTAGGTTATGTCGTTAAAACTACATTTTCTCGTAATAACTAGGTTATGTCGTTAAAGCTACATATTTTCTCGTAATAACTAGGTTATGTCGTTAAAGCTACATATTTTCTCGTAATAACTAGGTTATGTCGTTAAAACTACATATTTTCTCGTAATAACTTATGTCGTTAAAACTAAATTTTCTCGTAATAACTAGGTTATGTCGTTAAAACTACATATTTTCTCGTAAAAACTAGGTTATGTCGTTAAAGCTACATATTTTCTCGTAATAACGAGATATGTCGTTTTAACATCTTTTGTTAAAACAACAAACAAAAAATGTATCTTAAATTATCTTAAAACAACATATGTTGTACAGTGACGTGTAATATGACTTTATCCACATTAGAGAATTTATATAGCATATTGTGCCTTTGTCACACTTCCACCCTCGAAAAGTAGAAGCAAATAGCATAGGAAAAATACCTTCCGCTGCCTGTATCAATGGCAGTGCCCATAACACGAGATTGTTGTGTATTGATGCACTGTTCATCACAGATAGCCTATCACTGTTTAAAATATTTTCATGATATTTTATCACAACTTTTATCTTTTGTCAAATCAACTTTGATAACTAATGTGTGAAGATAACATACTATTTTGAGTGTCTGTTTATTAAACCATTCTTTTTCATTGTATTTACTCAAATTTTTTTATTACAACGAACTCAAAATTTTAAGGCAACAAGGTAACTTGCTTTTTTAAGTTAGACCAACATTTTTTTTTACAGACTTCATCTAAACAAAACTTTCTCAAACTCGGGGCCATGGACTGCTTATAAGGTAGAACATTTTCCACAGACCCCTCAAAATTAGCCTATAACAGCAATGTATTTTTTTTTCTTTGTCTATTTGTCTACAGTATTTTATTTGACAGTAGTCCTTTTTTCCCTGAACATAGCACATATGGAACCGTACCGAAACCGTGAACCTAAAAAAGTGATAAAAACCGAACCGTGAGCAATTTGAACCGTTGCACCCCTATTGATAATAGTTTCATGTTATGGCTGGTAACAGACATACCGATATTATAATTCTGTAATTATAAATCATATTTAAAGTTAATGTCAAGTAAATAAAACGTTGTTTAATTTGACTTACGATGAAACGGCTATGCGGTGATGTTGTCATGAATGTACAAAAGTAGAAAGGACAAAAGTGCCTAGTAGTCTAGAGTTCTCACCTCTTCTTCCTATTGTGCATGCAAGGGCCATCATTTCATTCGCTCTGTCGATCGACACGCTAATGATTACCTTCGCTCTTTCCCTTTATACACTTTGTGAGGAGATAGCTGACATGAACGTCTGGTGCACAAGGCGTCCAAAGGGGCTCAGGTATCTTGGGTTTGTGAGCAGCTAATTCTGCTAATACAGATTAGCTCCTGTGGGAGCTGGATATTGATTGAACAACAAAGAGAGGACAGAAAGAACGCTCCAACATTCAATTATCCACACCAGTAGACATTAAACCATCTCTCCTCCTCCCGTGTCCGTCTTCCTGGAAGACACTTGATGGAGGAGGAAGAAGGACAATCTGCTAAAGAATGGTGTGTTTATGTGTGCATATTGTTTGGTGACTGCAGACGATGCTTGATCTATATTCATTGCGGTTTACGAATCCAGTGTGTTTGATTGATAAGACTAGCATTAACCTGGCAAGTAATGGCGTATGGAAGCATATCGATTTAACCACTATCTCACTCAGTTTTATTTGCTTTCTACTCTTTAAGTTCTTCCTTTTGATCACACATTCTCACCGGAGTAACCATTTGAGGCCTAAGATCATTTACAACATTCCCTGGTTGGCTACATTTATTCATTAGCGTTTATGCTAATGGAGCTCAGATATTAACTTGGCGGGTCTGGCGCTAAAACTCCACTCGTTTTACCTGGCAAATGACACGTGAAAGCGACACAAGCAGCAGATGTGATCTTGAGATCACATTCTAACTTTACTGGCTGGTCTTTATCATAATTATCAATAAATAATTGCTAATGCGAGTGAATTAAGAGGGTAATGGTGAGAGCTGTGATGAAACGTAGCTTCTGAAGAGGCTAAACGTTTATGTATTATTGATTTAGACTCATCTTTCAAAGTCATTTCTGTCTCTGGTAGTATTTTTTATTTATTTTAATTAGATGGTAACGCTTTACAAAAAAGTTACATTTGGTAATGCATTAGGTATCCATGAACTAACAATGAATGTTACTTTTACATGTATTAATAGGCCATATGTTAATGTTAATGTCTGGATGTACTTATACATTTTGCATTAAAATAACATTAGCAATGCATTATGAATAAACATTATCAACAAACAATATTATATTACACAAGCTTGGTAACACTTTACAATAAGTTAGCATTAACATTAGTTCATATTATGAATAAATGCTTGAAATTAACATTAGGATTGCACTGACACAAATTTTACGATTCGATTTCAATTCACAAACTTGCGAATCGATTCAGTTCTGATCTTGATTCAATTTAATTTTGCATCGATTCTCTTGGATATATCAGGTACTGATATGTCAATTATTTTAAACATGCATTTAAAGCGTTTAAATTACACATCATTTATAATAAAAATATTATATTAATAACTGTTTAATAATTTAAGTGTTTTTCTACTCCAATTAGTTTAAAAAAATATATATAAACATTCAAACATTTACTAGTTCTCATGACAGATTTATTCAAACATACATTAAATATTGAAGAAAAGGTTAAGTAAAAATAAAATTAATATATTTAGTGTCAAAACGGTATTCATTGTTTGGATTTCATAATAAAACTAACATAATTTGAAAGCTGACATCAACTGAAAACAGCATAGACTAAAAGATCTATTCTTGGGATTTCAAAATAAGAATTGATTAAAATAATATTTTCTACCCAGCCATAATTAACATCTAAATGCTTTAGAAATCTTCCCATTGTTAGTTCATATTAACATCACTGTGCACAAAGCTACTTTATTGCTGAATTGAACTTATTTTGTTTCACAGTTATTGAACGGAACTAAATAAACACTGGACTTCAGCTGAAAAATGACACTGTTGTCTTTTTTTCAGGGCTGCTTTACAGCAGAATGGAATTCTGTTTGCTTCGTTTATCATTACTTTCCTCTTTATCACTGTAAGCAGCTTTGAAACAATCTATATTGTATAAAGCGCTGTATAAATAAAGGTGACTTGACTAATCTACTAGCTAACTAACTTTAACAAATGGAACCTTATTGTAAAGTCTTACAGTTTAGTATGCATTATACAGTACCTAATGCATTAAGTTTAATAAATTGAATCTGATTAAGTGTTACCTACACCATTTAGGTGCATAAATCTTGTCAAAAAAAAAAGTGTCAAATCTGTGCCTTTACTCAACCCTGATCAAACGTCTCAGTTTATCCTTTTGAGAGGTCATTACAAGAAACCATTTTCACTTGATTTTCAAGACCTGTCATAATGCTTTTACCAAGCCAGTCTCTTTAGGTGCTTTGTCCCTCCCGGCCATGTGAACAACTTTCACTAAATATCAACAATGGTGCTGCTGTCTAGGGACAATGATGCTGAAAAAGCAAGTTGTTAGTGGCTGTGAAAGGGCTTCTCTTTAACCTCGATTGACCAGCCTTTCTAAACAGCATCTCAATAAACTTGGATTTTAATTAAATTATAACAGACAATATAAATGAAAATATAGTGTTTACTTAGCTGTAGACCATCGCATCAAGTTTTCTGTGTGTAATGCTGTAGTTTGACAAGTAAAGAAGAAACACACTTTGATGTGCACACTAATTATTCCCAATCAAAATGAAGAGATTAATGAGTGACTACTGGAATTATCATTTATTTTTCGATTGATTAAATTATCTTCCTTGGGAAATGAGCGAATGGCCTCAACTGAACTTCGGCTGCTACATACATTTTTAATCTGAGCTGTGTTTGTTTTTAGTGTAGCACACCTATATTCTGATTTACTCTATGATAAATATTATATATACTCTTCTCAAAGTGAATGTACAGTGTTGTCTTTCACGGAGTCACCGTTCTCAGTGGAAAGTTCAGTGCAGATGTATCTATAACATGTTTTCTACTTCTGGCTAGGTGCCATTAAAGTTTAATGTTCATTATAGCAGCGAGGCAATATTTATTTTACGATACTTTTTACACAAGAGTATGCACAACCCACTTCTCCATAAATAATACAAGTCAAACCCTTGAAATCCATTGAAATATTTAAGCTCTTGCTGCTGTGTAGATAATATGAATGAATCACTATCACACACATTTGCATCAAAGAGAGAGAGAGAAAACAGGATTGGGAGTTTAAGTTTCAAATGCAATATTTTCTTTTACACTAGAAGTGAGCTAATCTATGTTTAAGTATAGCTCTGAAAGCAATATATCTCTATATATTAGATTACATTACTTGGAGTGTTGGGGAACGTTACAAAGTTCTGTCATGAAACTTCAGATGGTGCAGGCTGATAGATCCTTAACTCAATCTACTTGCAATGACATAATTCTCTATAGGGCACATCTGATTGGTTCCTGCTGTATCAGTAGCCAATGAGCTCGCTGATCAACCTTCAAATACTTGATCAGCATTTGCATTAGCATTAGCATTGCACAAGCATTTTCGGGGCGGGTCCGTCTATGGCCCGCCCATAGCAACGGCCGTGGCGAAATCAAATGCGCTTTGGCCGTTCGTTTACGCGACAGTGGCGTTTTGGGTGCCTGAAAATGCAAAGTGCAAGTTTTTAAAAACGGTCTCCGGTTTCAAAAACTCGAATCTCTGATGACGTCATGCACATGCGTATTACGTGTTCAGTCTATAGTGTTTCATCGCCATCTAATGGCCTGGCAGAAGGATACTGAATTTTTAGTCTTTTTCGTGGATCCGTGTGAATGGGGATCGTTTGGACAATGGTGTCGTCTGTACGCGGAAAACTCAAAGGAAAAACGTCTTCCTCTTAAGAATATCGTCATCGTGTGAACGTACCCTGAAAGCATGCAAATGCAACTAAGACCAAAATGACGGATTATGTGTTACACCAACACTGATTGCTAATGTCTTTAGTTGATGTTATATGACTGGCAAACTTTCTAAAGGCAAGCTTTGCAGTATAAAAATGACTGTGGTGTTTTATTCAGACAGTTACCTCCTCTAAATGTGCTGGAACTGCACATTACACTTTTAAAATGTGCTCTGGGATCCCAAAATATACATGTTAAATGATATTCATAAGGTCAGCCGTGGATAATCTTAAATAGAACATGCTTTATGCACTGCAATATTCTCAATTATGCCTGCAGAACTGAGAGAATGTCAATGGAGCTACACTGTAATTTTTGATCATCCTGAATAGCAATGCAGTCTGTACTTACGGAACAAATGATCCTTCTCGGATTTTAGGGGGCAGGGAAAAAAAAACGTATAAGATTGTTTATGCCATTTTCTTTATGATAAAACCTATTATTTCTGGTGTGCCACCATGCACGTCTTAATATGTACCTGACTGACTCTGCCGATGTCTTCTTTGCTAGTTTGCTGCAAAGTGTGTTGCATTTAAGATGTGATAGTAATGACCACAACAGAGTGTGAATTTACCTAACAGTCAAACTAGGCCAAATGTATCTTGCTTCTGTGCAAACAGAGATATTTTGTATAAAAATAAATAATAAATAAATGGTTAAATCATTTTCAGTGGCAGTCTATTACTGACAGCTAGTAGAGCCACATAACTGCATATGTAATTTACAATTATGGTTAGGATTTCATTTTCAGTGTTGGACAACTTGTGAATATCCTGAATAAGTAAAAAAAAAGAACAACTTTTAAAAGGATTTGCGAATCTCTGTTGTTTTAATTTTCCATATTACTGTAATGTCCCTGAAGGAACCCCTGAATCTCATAGTGCAACAACAGATCTAATCAGCCAAACTGTTTGCAGCTAAAGTGATCCTTCTGTACATGTGCGCCCTCAAAAGATTTACACATTTAGACACTGACAGTTTCTTCGAGCCATTGTTACATCTGCTGTGAATTTCTAAAACTGCCAGTTAGTTGACATGAAGACTGTCGGATAAGAAAGCTTCAAGGCCTGTTTTTGCGTGAGCCTCTCTTGGTTGCACTATTCTCTGGAATAACATTTGGCAGTGTGGAGAAAATATCATTGCTTTCAGCAAGTAGAAGCAGTGAGAAGTAATTTACTACTTTAATTTGCATATATCTGGTTATAGTATACTAGTTTAAAATTTTTATATTTTATGTTTATATTTAAAAAATGTGTTGACGTTAAAAAATATTAATAAATTAATAAATAACTTTAAACAATGTTATATGCTCAAACTAAATATGAAAATGTAAAAATTAGCCTACTGTATATTTTTGTGTTTTTGACATTTTAGTGGATAAAAAAAAGGTTTTAGTTACTTTCAAGAAAACTTAGCTGCCTATACAGTAGACATTTTTTTGACATTTTGACAAATAGGTAGGAAAACTTCAAGACCCATAATACACTGGGCATGCTGCCATCCAAGGCCACTCCCACCAGCCTACGAGAGTCAAATAGTCCCTTGCTTTAGTAGGAAATACTTCTTAGCAAACTGTTAGTCATAATGGTGTCGACTTGTATTTTTCGCGCGTGCGAGAATTCAAAAGTGAAAGATTACCGTTGGTTACCAGTGAAGGATCGAGCGCGTTGTAGCTAGTGGCTAAAAACGACAAAGTATCGTATATGAAGAGAACGCCGCGCTGGAAAACCTGAAAAACCTCAGTGTTTGTAGTCAACATTTGAGTATGGGGTCTCTGCGGAACACAAGTGGACTTTTCTAAAGTTGTGGGTGTTTTCAAACTGGTGTGTGTAAATCTTGCAATGAAAATGATGCCCTTCACCCGACCCCTCCCCTAACCCGTAAAATACTGACACGTGGTTGAAAACGCCCCTCTGTTTATGACCTCACCCACTGATCTCGTAACTCCTATTACTGTCCTGCAGAGACCTATACTTCCAACATTTCAAACTGGACGTCAGTTCTGTCAGGTCTTGGTCCAGGTAACACGGAGAACGTGTTAACATTGTTCATTTACATTTACTACCGACATTTGTAACAATGCAAAGCGGGTTGAAAAGTTACATTTTAAACTAAATGAAAATAAGAAATGTTGCCTTGGCAACCAGCTGAAAAAAAAGTCATTATTACCTCTCGAACACTAAATCTAAACATTCATTTGTTTGGAGTAATGACATTTTATTATGGTTTTATTTAAATTTTTAGTTCATAATAATATTTCTGTAGTTCACTGTAGCAGATAAGTTTTTATTATTTTATTTTTAGGGGTAAGGTTTCATTTTGTTTTTCAAGATTTCATATAGGCTACTGTAGACTGAGGTTTTGGCATTTACTGTCAACATCTTTACAAACTGCTCTGTGCTGGCAGGATGAAGTTGTTGATCTGTGCTCTAAAGAGCTGATGTGAGTTTGTATGATGTGCTGACCTGTTGCCGCGGCCCTTGGGGCCCCGTGGAGAGATCAGAGACAGAAAGATGGTTTTACTGGCCCCTTACTGAGCAGCAGGTCCTCATGTGTGTGTGTGGAAGAAACTTGCTGACATCCTACAGACAGATCTCTGATAAGAGGGGTAGAGAGATCGGCTACATCTCAGGTGGTTGCGTTTCAGAGGGGTCGCCATAACTGACATGGGACACAAATATGGGTATATAGAGTGTGCATTTGCTTATCAGGAACACACACTCACGAATGAACAACTTTCTTTTAGTCGGTAATATCCTCTTAGTATCACACACACACACACACACACACACGGTGTGCTCAGGCCACCTTGCGAGGACCCTGCCTCGGGGGGCCTCAGAGCACTGAATCCCCCTGTGGTTCTTGGCTAATCCCTTCCCAGGTTAATACAACTATGACCTCCTCCAGCTCTGCCTGGTCTGATCCTATCTGCTCTCTCTCTGGCCAAAGTGGACTTCAGTTGATTTCAAAGCTCTGCCACAGCAGTAATAAAACCCAGAGGCGAAGCGCAGAGCGGCAAGGCCAATCTGATAGCAGGAAAGACGGCCATTTGCCACGTCCTCTGAGTCTTATTGCAGTCATTTTTGGGAGTTAGCAGTATATGATTTTTGGGCAAAGAGGTTAGATTGAATTTGCTGCACTTTAGACTGTTTTTATTCCTCTTGGGGGGTGTAAGGAGTTGGTACAATAAATTTAAGACTTTATTACTTTAAAGCGACAGTGTGTGATTTTTGTGTGGCTGACAGCATCGGATGGAACTTTAAAAATAATAAAAAAGGATTCTCAGATGCATCGTGATTCTCTCTTTAACGATTCTGAATTGATTCTGAAGTTCTTTTCTGAGTTATTACTGGGGGTATACAATAGAGTTTGGTGAAAAACAAACTTTTGTCCGCGGCAGGCGTTCAAGAGTAGACATCTCACCTCTACGGGAAGTTACCCGCATATTGATGGCAGCTCCCTGATGACCCACAAATGATATACAGAATGTCCCGGAAATCAAGCTAGAGAGAAAGAGAAAGAGAAAGAGAAGCCTGGTTTACCTGGTGTTAAAATGCGCTTTCTGTGATCTGATCACAAGTGGTCAGCCAAGAAGCATTACCATTTACACCTGGTATTATCATGAGTTTTAAATGCGTCTCCAGTGACACTTGCTTTTGGATTTTGTCGAGACACTCCCCTCTTACAGTATTTCTTCACACACTCCACATCACTTTCACTTTCGGCACACAAACAAATCCATGTTATGTGGCATACACAAATATAATATAATGTGACGTAACGCAACGTAGCGTAACATAACATTGTCACTGTTTGGATTTACATAGGCAAATGCTTAAAAGTCTATGATTAGATCATGATTGCTGTGATTAGTATGTTTCTAACATGTTACTATGTTTGGCAACAGATCTTCTAACTCTAATTGGTGGAGTGTGTAGTACTGTATTTTAATTCATTTCTTAAACAACCATGGTTATTTCACAATTTAAGCCTGATGAATCTTCTTGAAATTGTAATCCTGGAATATGGCCATTATATGTCTTCCTACGTGATTGTTTAATTGTTGCTTTTGAATGCGCACTCGCTTTTCACTTTCTCTTCTGAATTCACGAACACACATTCTCTGTGTATCGGCCTATAATTTGAGGCCATCAGGGAGCCGCTATATATGTGTGGGGTATTGAAATCGCCTTTCAATGCACGGTCACTTTTCTCTATAATGTGTACTTGGAGCAGCGGTACTGACCACATATTTTACAAGATAAGATATTTGAAGCGAAAGCTGCTGCTCTCTTTGTGTGTTTCTCATCGTCTCTGGTCGCATTCATATGTAAATTGTGTGAACTTATTTCGTCCATTAGATCAAGCAATCTGAAAAAGTCCACACATTTACCCGCCCATAAAAATAAAATAAAAAGTCATACAAAAGAGGTTGAAAGTGGAGAAACGAGATGGATTAAAACACCAGGAGCCTCATGTATAAAATTTTCCATAGATTTTATTCTAAAGTGTGCGTACGCACAAAAGCTAGATTTTGAGTACGTACAAACGTTTTTTTTTTAGTAATTTAGTATTTTTTTAGTAAGTATAGTCATTAATTAATAAGATATATTTCAAATAAATTCTGTGTTGAACCTTACTATTCTTGAGCATCAAATCATCATACTAAAATTATTTCTGAAGGATCATGTGACACTAAAGAGTAATGCTGCTGAAAATTCAGCTTTGACACCACTACATTTTAAAATACATTCAAATACGGTAGTTATTTTGAGTTGTAATATTTCATAATATTGATGATTTTACCGTATTTTATTTCAAATAAATGCATGCCTTGGTGAGAATAATGTTCATAAATAATAATTATTACAAACGTCTGACCGGTAATGTATACTTAACCTGTTAGCTGTTGCATTAACTGATGTTATGGTATAGAACCTTATTGTAAAGCGTTCCCATTGTGACAACGGTTTAATCATTACTCAACAAGTGACTAACATTGAGTTAATAAATCACTTCAGGGATGATAGTTGGCATGGCGGTTGGATTTATACAGTGTGTATTAATGCCTCATTTATTTATTGCATAAACCATGTTATGTGCAACATTGTGAATTCAAGCTTTGAGTCTACACACAATGAGGAAGATTGTATAATGACACACATAACAGATCAAGCTCTTGGTTCTGTGAGCCTCTGGCTAACTGGCATGTTTGTGTGCCCATTTATGCCATGTGGCACCCCGGGCACCATTACTTTCCATGTGGCACTGTCATCTATGTTGACATGGGCACCAGTGCAATCTCCTCTGTGGAAGCCCCATGTGAAAGCCAAAAAGGGTTTGACATGGGATGTGCTCAGAGGATTTGCCCCGCAACTGTTGAAGAGTGTTACATGGATAGCATGTTCAGTTGAAACTTTTGCTATCCTAGATTTTTACAATTGCAGCACTAAGCTCAACAGCTTTGGGTATTATTCAAATGAACCTCCCCTTATATAACCTTGCTGATGATAGAAGAAATACTCTAGTCAAGGAGGAATTGGAGTTTATTATGTTTTCCAAATACCGTCAGATGAAATTAGGCCATGCTGTCTACTGTGCTTTTTTATTATACCTAAATGAGGCGTTTTGACAGTCCAGAAGGATGTTTTCAGACTCTGATAGTGTCACAAGTAATCTAGTCGTTATAAAAGTCTCACAAAAACACTGGTCCCATGTTTCACTTATGGACACTTTTGTTTTTACAAGGAGAGTTAATGAGCTATTACTCATTTAGGATATTTTGAGGTTAGAACTTAAAAAAAGATAAACTTTGTCCAGGGAATGTGCACTTGATTTTGATGGTGATTATTAGTAACCCACTTTAGCATACTTTTAAAAATGTAAAAGTATTCTGGGGAGTAAAAAAAGACAATATACGAATATACTTAAGCGTAAACTGAAGATAATGTTTTGGACACTTAATTGCATATTAATTTAAATTAAATGATAATTTATCAAAAATGATTTAATAATAATAATTTATTTATTAAAACAGTTAAAATTTATATTAAAGGCAATTAGCTGAACTTAAGAGTGATTATTTGACCCACTTAATTACTTCTTTGGTAAATGTGCACTTGATTTTGATGGTGATTATTAGTAACCCACTTTAGCATACTTTTAAAAACTTAAGTATTCTGGGGAGTGAAAAAAGACAATATACAAATACTTAAGCGTGAACTGAAGATAATGTTTAGGACACTTAATTGCATATTAATTGAAATTAAATGATAATTTATCAAAAATAATTGAATGATAATAATTTATTTATTAAAACAGTTTAAATTTACATTAAAGGCAATTAGCTGAACTTAAGAGTGATTATTTGACCCACTTAATTACTTCTTTGGTAAATGTGCACTTGATTTTGATGGTGATTATTAGTAACCCACTTTAGCATACTTTTAAAAACTTAAGTATTCTGGGGAGTGAAAAAAGACAATATACGAATACTTAAGCGTGAACTGAAGATAATGTTTAGGACACTTAATTGCATATTAATTGAAATTAAATGATAATTTATCAAAAATAATTGAATGATAATAATTTATTTATTAAAACAGTTTACATTTATATTAAAGGCAATTAGCTGAACTTAAGAGTGATTATTTGACCCACTTAATTACTTCTTTTGTCTTTGAAATATGGTTAAGGTTTACTGCTGAATTATTGTTAAGAATTCATCGTAAATTAAAATGTCTACTTTAATGTAATTTCTATTGAAACTTGTACCGTGTATTTAAATGAAGTTTAATTGTCCTTAAGTGTTCAACATCTGCCCCACCTTTGAATTGCAGTTTAGTTACACTATTTTTTTTATTGTATTTGTTACAGTGTAATTATACATGTAAGTACTGAGTAATATTAATTAACAACATGTACTATGGTTAGGATTTTGTTAGAATTGGGGTTTGGGTGAGGGTTATTTGCATGTAATTATGCACAATTTACTGTTATTATTATATGGTAAACCTGTAACAAGCACACTGTAAAATAAAGTGTTATCATTATTATTACTTTAAGTCATGCCTGTCTCAAAATGAAGCAAGTTTTGTGAACGACAGGTATATGAGACTAAGGGCATGACAACGACATGCTTAAAACTTCTTTAATTTTTCCGCGTATACAGACGACACCATTGTCAAAACGATCCCCATTCACATGGATCCGCGAAAACGACTAAAAACCCTGTATTCTGCTGCCAGGCCATACGATTGCGATGAAACACTATAGACTGAACACGTAATACGCATGTGCATGACTTCATCGTCTTCAGAGATGCGCGTTTTGTTGTTTACACGGAGACCGCTTTTAAAAACATGCACTTTGAAACCCGTTTTCAAAAGTTTGCGTTTTCAGGCACCCAAAACGCCGTTGTCGTGTAAATGAACGGCCAAACCGCATTAAATAGTGTTATGTGTTTAGTTGAAAACGGTGTCGTGTAAACAGCCCCTAAACATAATGGTGACAGCTGCTCTGTCTGTGCGGGGTAACGAGAATTTAAAATGTGTGTGTGGATGTTTGATTGCCTGTTGAGTTTCTGTGTACAGGAACAGCTTTGAAGAGCTGCTGTCTACTGAAGGCTGCATAGTTCATTTGTTTTCTCTTGATCTGATATCTGCCAATCAAATGCCCAGAGAGCCACAGTTAGTGCTGGATTTAACGCTGGCCGCACAGATATCCATCAGGTGGATCCCACACCACATGGCGTAGTGCTCTGTTTATGTGTGTGTGTGTGTGCATTTCAGGCCGGCCGCTCTGTCTCTAGGGCAGATTACTGCTGCTGCCACGGTGCGCTCGACAAATTGAGCGAATAAGGACCAGCGTTTGAGAAATGCTCACCTTATGTAGCATGGGAGGAGACGGATTCACTTGGGGGCTACAGCACATTTGCCAGCTCTGTTTAGTTTATTATCGATGCGTGTGTGTGTGTGTGTGTCGATGTGTAGATGCCACTCATGCTGTTCAATCTCACTAGGTGGCCCTGAACACTATCTGAATTGCATCATAAGAATTAAAGTTGAGCATCTTACATCTTCCAGAAATATGGGAGCAAGTAGATACTAGACACTTCGGAAGTAAACAGCAAAGACCACATGCGTTTATTTTGTGAGCTGCCCCTGGAAGAGCACAACATGCCATCTTTCAGCGTCACCTCCGAGGGAGACGTGTTTACTGTTTACAGCATCTTTGATATCAGTCGCTCTCTTCGGCGAGGCCTGTTGTTGTCTCATCTGCTAATTGCTTCTTTTCTTGCTGCGCTCACATGCGCATACTAATGCATGTGAGCACTGATGGTGTGCGGTGGACTTTCCTCTTTCTGTTTTAATATAAATTCCAGTGTTATTGTTAGCTAAAAATATTAAAAATTGTTATTAAAAGCTGGTTAAGTACTGAACACATAGGACAAGATGGTTATTGTCCCTTTTAAACTTAGTCTTAACTCTTTCCCCACCAGCGTTTTTGAAAAATAGTTGCCAGACACCGCCATCATTTTCTAGAATTTTCACAAAAGTTATATGGCCCCCCCAGAATATTTTGTTGAATTAATATCTAAACATGCAACATGTCAAAAGAAAGAACAGACCCTCTGCTTGATTTTTTTGGTAACACTTTATTTTGATAGTCCACTTTAGACATTCTACTAACTATAAGTAACTTTGTAACTACATGTCAACTAACTGTCATTAGAGTATTAGTAAACTGTCTGCTTAATATCTGCTAACACTTTATTTTGTTGGTCCCCTAACATACATTCTCTTGACTATAAGTAACTTTGCAACTACAAGTCAACTTATTCTCTTAACCCGAACCCTAACACCTAACCCTAACCTATCAGTCTACTGGCAGTCTACTACACTCTACTAATACTCTAATGAGAGTTAGTTGACATGTAGTTGCAAAGTTACTTATAGTTAGTAGAATGTCTAAAGTGGACTATCAAAATGAAGTGTAACCATTTTTTTTATATATATATATATATATATATATATATATATATATATATATATATATATATATATATAAATTTGGTACCAAATTTATCAACACTTGAATATGCAACACGATCTCATGAGAGTGCGTATCTGTATACCATGAATGTTAATTCTCGTGCTATTTATACGCCAAAAATGTTTTTTGCGTGCATATGCTACGCACTGAAAACCCTTGGGTAGGATTAGGGGTAGGGAGTGCGTGTTTATTACACACCATAAAGTGCGTATCATATGCACGCAAAAACTATTTTTGCCGTATAAATGGCACGAGAAATAACATTGGTGGTATAGATACGCAATTTCATGAGATCAGGCTAGAATATGGGTAAGTTTCATTAAAAAAAGCAAAAGAAAATTACAAAAAGCTGAGAAAATCAAATTTTTATCAAAGACTACGTCTGGAACGGATTCAGAACGATGATCAACGGAGAAGATCGGGTCCATCAACAACCCTAAAGCTTGTACAGTCCTATAGCTCGTCTTGGGTCGACATTTCATTCAGTATGCAGTTTTGATTTCTATGCTGGTTAAGGTTTTTGATCGCATTATTTTACATCTGCATCTGCTTACATAATATTGTTTTTTTCTGCTTCTTTTTCACCTGTGTTTTGATCTGGAGATTTAGTACTCATTCAGGAGTTGCATAATAGCGCCCACTACTGTATAACAGTGAAAATACGGAAAGCCTGAAATGGCGTTCTGCAGTAGTTTCTGTTTCTTTGATGGTTTGGTGCAGGGCTTGGCTATATTGTTCAAATATTGTTGTCCGTGTTGTTAAATGTTGTTTAACATTTTTGTTTTTGCATAAAACACATTATTATTGCATTGACATAATTAATCAGCCAATCACAGCAATGTGAAGCCCCTGCCTCCACACACATTCCCGCCTACAGGGCCTCAGTGGGAATGCATTAAGATCAAGGGTGGCAAAAGAGAAACTCTGGTATCGCTGTTGGCCAATGTTACTACACCATTTGATGTCTTTTTTTTATTTTTTTGCTGTTGACTATTCTAATCCAAATTTTTGAGGACACACACATAACTGGTGCACAAACACACTTGCAATCCCCCCTGGGCTGCATTTAGGTCAACTGGAATTTTCTGCAGACTGTAAATTCTGCCATGTCACACAGAGTATTGTATCTATCTCTCTCTCTCTCTCTCTCTCTCTCTCTCTCTCTCTCTCTCTCTCTCTCTCTCTCTCTCTCTCTCTCTCTCTCTCTCTCTCTCTCTCTCTCTCTCTCTATATATATATATATATATATATATATATATATATATATATTATTTTTTTTGGTCATCCACACTTTCTTGTTCCTCTTTCCAAACTGAGGCGACACCAATAACACATAACATATATAACACCACAGCACCGTCCTCCATCTTTATCCTTCTTTTTCATCTCAGAATGTGGATAGAGTGAAGAAACCGATGACTAGAAGTGTAAGGGAATGTTACTACCACGCTGCCTTAAAAGCTCAAGCATGAGGTGCAGTGCTTGACTGTAAGCCTTGATAATTGTACACTTCCTCATGCATAATGGATTGTTTGTCAGATTACCATTTTTTTTTTTTTTTTTTTTTTTTTTGTAGATTCACACACTCCACAAGTGGAATTGATTTTACCTTGAATGGCATTCTGGTTCGTGTGTTCATGCATATCTATGTGTATGTTTGGTTACGGTGAATGGAGATTTGGCACTCTTGGGCTTATGTGTACGTTTGACTGTTTCTTATTGCATGCATGCTTGTAAACTGGCACATGATCCACATGATGAATAAAAAAAACGAACAAACAAACAGCATATTTCGAAGGGTACAGCCTTGTCCATCAAAACTTGAATGCGAAAATCTACAATGTCAAAGAAGGCTGGAGGATGCGTGCCAGTGCACTGGGTCTTGTGATTGAAGTCAATGGGTTGAACAGAGAGAATTTATGAAGTCAGAGAACTAAGAAGTCATAGCCACAGGGCACAGAGTCACAGTCTGCACTGGCCAAAGAGCCGATTACTAATGCATATGTATGAGACCCAACAACCGAAAAAGCAAACATGCATGTTTTATTATTAAATATACATGCAGAACTATTCTCTTCAAACAGACCCTCATCTTGTCATGATCTCTTAGTTTACCATCATCTTTTCCTTCTTGTCTAAATGCAAAACTCATTTAATTGTAAATGACCACTAAACCATGGGGCTTAGGAGGTCGTAACCTTTAGACTGAAGCCACTGTCTATTAAGCAGGTACTGAGTCTCCTGGAGGAACTAGTCATTATTCGTAATTAATAGTGATCCAACTTTACCCGCATAGGTACACTCAAGTAAAGCAATATATATGCAGCAAATCTAGGCTCTGTGAATGTTTATATTGTTGCAAAATGTAAAATATATATTGCACAGCTCTATACATGAAGTTTGATATATAATATATATGGCATATATCGCTTTAAGTGCGTATACTGTATGTACATGTATGCAAATATTATGACCAGAGATGCCGCTTGATGGCATCGTGGCATCCGAAGCGGGACCTGAATGTGTGTGTATTTTCGGCGTGGTCTTTTAAAACAACAAAACAAAAACTCTTCTAGCACGTGTATTTACCTGTGTCAGCTGTGTTGTGTATTTACCTGTGTCAGCTGTGTTGTGTATTTACCTGTGTCAGCTGTGTTGTGTATTTACCTGTGTCAGCTGTGTTGTGTATTTACCTGTGTCAGCTGTGTTGTGTATTTACCTGTGTCAGCTGTGTTGTGTATTTACCTGTGTCAGCTGTGTTGTGTATTTACCTGTGTCAGCTGTGTTGTGTATTTACCTGTGTCAGCTGTGTTGTGTATTTACCTGTGTCACCTGTGTTGTGTATTTACCTGTGTCAGCTGTGTTGTGTATTTACCTGTGTCAGCTGTGTTGTGTATTTACCTGTGTCACCTGTGTTGTGTATGTACCTGTGTCAGCTGTGTTGTGTATTTACCTGTGTCAGCTGTGTTGTGTATGTACCTGTGTCAGCTGTGTTGTGTATGTACCTGTGTCAGCTGTGTTGTGTATGTACCTGTGTCAGCTGTGTTGTGTATGTACCTGTGTCAGCTGAGTTGTGTATTTACCTGTGTCAGCTGTGTTGTGTATTTACCTGTGTCAGCTGTGTTGTGTATTTACCTGTGTCAGCTTTGTTGTCGATGCCTCGAGAGAAAAGAAAGTGTAGAGCGCGAAAGCACCAAAGTGACTGAAGGATTGTCGTAAAGCAGTATCTCTGGTCGTACGATGTGTATGACGTCATTGACATTTTAAAAGACTTTTTAAAGCAAACAAGTGACTAAAAAATCGAACACCCAGCAATGTGTAATTTTTTTGCATCTCCTTTCGAATACAACATTCAAATTACTAGACAAGAAATTATATCCTGAGAAAAGTGGATTTTGAGGGGTATAGCTCCATAGACCTCCATTCATTCTGCACTCGTCTTGTGAGCGCCCTCATATGGCACCTGAGTGGAACTGCAACCAGTTCAGAAGCCGGAAGATTACTGAGAGTGGCAGTTCTCCCCATATTAGACATTCTCTAGTCTCGCGTAGCCAGACCTTCAGACTGACGGCTGAAGGTCTGGAATTCATATCAGCTTTCTTTGGCCAAGGCCCGCCCATAAGGCCGTTTGACCGACATGTCAAACAACCAATTTCGGGGCGTGGAAATGTCCCCACAACAACAGACCGGCGTGCAATACGTCTTCACTAAGTGCCTCAAACAAAACTCCTGGACATCTCTTAAAGAGTCTATGCCGTGAACCTCGCATACTTTTGAGAATCCTATGTTTAGCTGATCTTGATAAATGCTCATTGTCACTCATGTAAACACAACAGTTTTTCTTCCGCAATCACACGTCTGCGCTTTGTTTCCCGGCGGACCGAAAATAAACGCGACACTCGCGCCCCCGGAAATCAGTTCAACCAAGTTCAACCAATCAGATGACGACTTCGACATTCCTGAAGTGTTTCCAGTTAAGTGTACCATATGCATCAGACGTTTAGCCAACGTTCCGTGGCCGTGACGTCTGAGGCTGAGACTAGACATTCTCTGGCTTTAGTCTGAAAGAGTTCGGTTTGTGTTGTCAACATGCTGAGAAGATGCTGTTTCCAGTGCTGGAAATCACTTTTGCCTGCATTTCGTGCTGGAATTGATATAGACAAACCAACACCATTGTTTGCATCGTTGTGTATCAAGTGCTGAGGAAGCCTCTGGAGCTCAAATTCAGATATGGTAAAAATCATAGACTGACTCTTCGAATGGACCATTTTCAGACTCTTTGAGAAATGAGGTGATATGCAAATATATATATATATATTTTTTTTTTTACTTGGAAGCATATCACCCTATGGCAGGAGGTAAAACTAAATAGCACAAAATAGCACAATAGTGGCACTTAAAAAAAAGGCAGCTTTGAAACAATGTGTATTGTTGTCAGTGTCATGTTCTGTTTGTTTTGACTTTCACTCATCACATGTGTTCCTTTGTTCTAGTTTCCCACCACTCGTCAGTCATCATGGACACTAACTACATTCATCGCAGCTGTTCATCCTTTAGTTAAACATCGCTGTGTACTTACTTCCTGCCTGTGTTTCATTTCATCGTCCGGTATTGTTCGTGTGTCATGTTTGCACGCTGTCTTGCTATTCAGTTCTGAGGTATGTAAATAAACATTATTGTTTATTGTCATGGTTTCCCTCTTCCTTGGATAACCGTGACAATTGTGAGAAGCACTATAAAATTAATATAAAATATAAAATTCAAAACGTGAATTTTCTGTGGCTTCAGAAAAGATTCTATAAATATAAATTAGGTTATGAGGGAGTCCCTTGCAGGGGGTCTGTAGCATCAAAACGCTTAAAACTCCCCAGAGTTCAAATGGTTTTTCGGAGATTTAAAAAGTGATTGATGTTACATTAGAAGTTCACAGCACTACACCAGTGAGTAAATGGATAGAATCAAATATTCTTTGTGGAAGTGTTCTCCAATGGCCGTAAATCTCTTTTTGTTTGTAATTGGAACCTTTATTAAGAGTGTATTCTCAATCACTCTATCCCAGAAAATTAAAGACCCCGGTTAATAGCGAACTAGAGACTGTGACAAACTGAGCAAGGCCCATTAATCATGGTGTAAAAAAGCCATTGGGCTAATGTCAGGCCAAGGCTTTCACCCATACTCACCTGCTCCAGACCACATTATGAGCCAAGGGCATCTTGAGTGCAAGGCCAACCAGACCATCATCCCAGAGCTGAGCTTTCCACTGGAGGCATCTGGCCCAGGCTCTTGAGCTTGATATGCAGTCTTCATGCCTCCCCTCACTGTGGCAACCAGAAGGTCAGTCTGGTAACCTCCATAATAGGAATTGGCAACTTAGTCTGAGCCAGGCCAGCATTCCAGCTCAGTGCACCATGGGAAATCACTGTGTATTTGACTGAGTGTTTGTCCATGTGTGAGGGATTTTAAGTAGAAGGATGCAGTTTGTGAAAGTTTCAAGATTGTGTGTGTTTTTTTTTACATTTCCATCCTCTGATGTGAGTGTAGGTGTATGAAACGGGTCAGGGAGTGCATGCATTTGTTTCGTTCCATGTTTGTCTGCTTTTGCAAGTGCATGTGAGTGTTTCACGATTGCTTGGTGCTTATTTAAAGTATGCATGCCCAGTTATTCCCCCACCCCCAAACTGGCAGTGAGCATCTTCATGCAGCGTGCAGCCGCTCATGTTCTCGTCCTACTACTTTACTCCCTCAGTGAAATAATGTTTTCTCTAGCTGGCTGTTGTGATGCTGCATAACAATAACAAGCTGGAGTGTGTCTGTCTGAGACTAATGCCAGTAAACACATGGTTTCTTCACTTGTCCTCAGAGACGCTGCATTTTAAGCATCCTCCAAAGAACCTCGTTCTCTGCACATAATCTGAAAGCACACCAACATACTCACCCTTTGGCCATTTTAGTTTAAGCGTGATGATGACTGAAAAATAAGATAATGGTGAATTGGTTGAAGAGTAAATTGATGTATGACGAAATTATATGCAATCTGAATATATTTCAAGTTATTCCAAAATATTTTAACTTCCTTGCTGGACAAATTTTAGAAATAAAGAATGAGCTTTCAATTTATTAGTGTGAGCAATGGCCAAAATGTATTTATATTAAAAGCAATTAGCTTAACTTGACAGTGTTTATTTGACCGACTTAAGTATGTTATATGTAATTTCATAATTACTTCTATTGTCTTTGAAATGTTGTCAAAGTGTACTGACGAATGCACTGACACGCATTTATGGTCAACTAAAATATACTGTACTTTGTCATTTCTATTGAAAATTGTTTCTCACATATGTAAATGTATTAGTGCATATACATGTAGTTTACTTTAAATACAATATTAAATAGCACCATTTAAAATGATAATCAAGTGTTTTAGTGTTACGTCTGTATGTTAGTCAACACATCAAAGTAAGTGTAGGCTTACTTTAAATGACAAAAGATTATTAAAATCAAAATGTACTTTAAAGTAAAACTTTAAGTTTGACATTATTATAAAGTGCTATTTGTATAGTGTTAAAACAGTCATGGAAGTCCTTTATTTAATTAATATTATATTACCTGGCAGTTATATACTTGCATTTCTGCTAAATATACATTACTTTTGCAGAATGTATTTTTGAAGTACACTTCAAAAACAAGTGGACACTGAATACAATTAAGTGCACTTCTTTTTCACAAGACTAGTGTTTATGAAATTCTTTGAATTAATTTAAATTCTACTTCCTTACATTCAAATTTAAATTGCCATTCTGTACCATGCTTGCAACCTCAATTCAGTTGCAGGAATTGAATCGGAATTTAAAAGTAATTCTCAATAAAATTGTGAATGAAATATGTATTGCATATATATTTTACTTATGCATATGATAATGATTACATATATTATCGCTTGTTTCTGCATATTCTTCGCATGTGTTTTGATCTGGAGATTCAGTACTCTTTCAGAAGATGTGTAATAGCGCCCCCTACCGCATAACAGTGAAAACACGGAAAGCCCAAAAAAGCAGGGAAGTATTTTCTCACAAATGACGGAAATTTCCATCAATGGCGGGGAATGAGTTATGTCCAATTCACCCTGCACCGATGGCAACCGTCACAGTTGTCGGAGCTTGTTTTTGGTAATTGATCATGGCGCTTGACAGGTCGTGGAATGTCTGAGAGGTAACATCCAGATTGTCCGCATTGGTCGGCGTCTGTGGGTGCGGTGGGAATAGGCCTGTAGAGACTATAAGAGCCTAGCAACTACACCTAGCAACCATTCTGAACCCCCTACAGCACTATACCATCTACGTAGCAACATAATAAAATCATCTCGAAAAACCTTCACAACACACTGGAAACCACCTTAGACATTTTAGGAAACAACATTTTCTTTAGAACGCAAAAATGTAGTTGTACTTTTAGTGTAATATGCCGATATTTTATCAGGGCATATAGTTTGTGCACCTGATTTAATGACAATAATGCTTGACTTAAGGTGTGGAAAGATTTACACATTTATGAGGGCAAAATCAAGTCATCCAATAGGAATCCACACAATCAGAAGTTTCGCATGAGGGCAAAAAAGATCACCTGGCAAGTTGGTCACGCAAATTTGTTGTACCGACCATCAGAAAGCAGTCTGTATGCTTTTACTTTGAAAAGTACTAAATTAATAACCTAATCATTAAGCAAACATTTAGCACTCAGAGTTTTGGGTCACATGAGTTGAGGTCAAGTCAGGTCACAGTATTGATTCACTCATTTATGCCAAAGGCATCACTACATGCTATCCATTACACACACACAAACACACACACATTTCTATACACATGCTTATTCAAACAATCACAAAGTTAATCAGTAAGCAAATATTTAAGACCCTTTGAACTTGTCCTAAAGGAACCGTGAGCTGTCTGTCTGTCTGCCCGTCTGTCTGTGTTTCACCCATATTTACCCTTCCTATGCACTTGCTGACATGGTGTAAGGTGTCGGCTAAAGTTATATGCCAAGCACCCGTCTTGTCAATTACGGCTATCGGACCCCCTCACACTGGCTCTTTAAGTGAGCCAAAGTTCAGCTGAAGGACAAAAACTTTGACTTCCAGTGGCAGTCATGTGGCCAGGCTTCCTCCTCGCGCAGCTCCGCTTTGGGCCCCTTATCTGATTCCACTCTGCCAAAGCTGCTGTTGACAGCACAGTGCCGGTTTGAAGAACAGCACGTCCATTCATTGTGACGCCCCCTAATCAGAGAGCCAGAGAGAGAAAGAGAGAGACACTGCAGAGCTTTATTTTGTATTATCCTTCATGTATTTGCAAAGTAAAGACTTTCCTCTGCTGTTTGCCAATGAGAATATCAAGCGCTGCTTGAGAAGGCCTGTGGGTCTTCTTCACAACCTCAGAGTAAAACAAAAACCCAATCAAAATAGCTAGCTGGAGGGCAACGGAGGAACAAACAAGCCCACCACAACATCACAAACTATTCACACTAGAGACAAATGAAGAGGGTGCAAGAAAGGGACAGGCATACACAAACCAAATAAAACACAACACGTATCATGAGGAAATCAAAAGGGTGGATAAAGATTCAAATTCATACAAATCACTCTTAACTCTACAGTACATTAAGAAAAGTTTTGACTTCATCAATGATAGTGAAGATTTTATGAAAATATAATTGTAACGATTTTAATAATACATACTGTTGTCACATACTGGTGGCTGTGATGAAGCGCCAGAAGAAGAGGAGTCCAAGCAAAACAGTCTTTAAGAAATCCAACAAGGACAACGTGGGAGAATCACCAGTAGAATGACATAACACAACCACATAAAACTAAAGACGACACGGAACAATGAACAGACAGAACTCAGGATTTAAACACACAGGGAGAGTTATCAAAAGAAATACGAATAGTTGAAGGAACTAATTTGCAACCAGGGAAACTAACAACCAGGGAAACAAAAAAAACTCAGGCAAAATGGAACATAGCAATGCCTGAAAACGAAACTAAAACAGAACATACACGTGACATTAGTGCCCTCTCCGGAAGGCATGTCCTCGTGCCATAATGAATCCAACTGAGGAGGGAGGGAGGGAGGGAGGGAGGGGGATTCGGAGGTGAACGAGGGGCTGGCAAAGAGCAGAAAACAGAAGGCCAGGGTACCAAAGACTGTGGGAGAAGCCAGGGAGGAGAGGAGGAGCCAGGTGGGAACCCAGAGCACAGCCAGGACGAAAACCCATGGTGGAAACTTGGCAGGCGGACCCAGGGGACGACAGACTGAGACGGAGCCAATTGAGGTGGAGATCCATGCAGAGCCAGAGTCGATGAGAACACGTGACACCAATGGATCTGGAGGCAGAGGTGGAGCCATAGCGACGAGCATCCAAGGTGGAGCCAGGGTGCCAGAGAACTGAGGCGAAGCCGGTGGGACTGAGGACCAAGGTGGAGCCGGAGGGAAGGCGGAGCCCATCACAGTCCAACGGGTGGAGGTATGGAGCACAGCTGAAGACCCAGAAGTCAGAGCGACAACTAACCAAAGTGGAGCTGTAAGGAAGAGCCAATGGAGGAAGGAGCCGACTGGTCGACGAGCCAAGGTGGAATTACGGGCTTGGTGACTGGAGGTGGAGCCACAGGATCCCCTTGCCAAGGTGGAGCTGGAGACAAGAACACCAGAGGCAGATCCACAGCGGGAAGTTGAGTCACCAGAGGAAAAGCCGAGGACCTGAAGGGAACCAGCAGAGGCGGAACCCGAAGGACTGGCTGTATTTGGTAGAAGAGTTGGGAGAGGGACAGTGGGTGGGATCTTTGGAGACATATAAGTCTTAGAGCTGGATGGGACCAGCGGAGACAAAGGAGACTTGAAGCTGGGCGGAACCAGCGGGGACGGGATACTCATGGAAATATCCTCTCTTCCACTTCCTCATATTAATCATAATTCCCAGAAGCCAGGTATAGCTCATCCTCAGCGGCGGGAGTTTGCGTTTAAAGAGCTAATAAAATATTTAGACCCAGATCAATATTTAGTGTCTAGTTATTTACTTAGGTGGCAAATAGCCGAGTAATAAGCGGGATAATGTACATCCAGCTGGTTGTTATCTGAGAATAAACCTTTGCTTCGCTTCAGGGTCCTCATCACCCTGTTGGGGGTTTATTCTCAGATAACAACCGACTGGATGTACATTATGTGAAAGTATTATAAAAATTATCGGAAAAAAAATGTAGTGCATTACTTGGTTCTATACACAGGTTTCTTGTATACAAACAATACCGGATGATTGAACTGAAAAAAATAAATAGGCAAAATATTGACTAATTGAAAGTCATAAAGCTATGGAAGTAGCAACGGATCTTTTCTTCTGTAATGTAATATACATCTGAGTGAAACTCATTTTCGAAAAAAAAGAAAGAAAAAAAAAGTAGGTTGATTCTATCCTTCGGTGGCAGATCTGAATGTGGGCTTGCAGTTGACTGTAAGAACGGGTCAGGTTTATGCAAACAAAATGATTGGAGAAGTCTTGCCTACTTCACCAGAGAGAAGTCTGTCATTTCCCTGGAAGATTGAGTTAAACAAAACATTAAAAAATTAAACATCCATGGATATATCATTCACAATAAGATCAATAACATGAAACATAGATGAGGTGAATTTCCATTTCATGCCAACCTTAAAAGGACGTTTATGTCTAACAACACAATCTTACTGAAGCAAAACAAAAAATGAACACTGACACAAATGTAACAAGACAAATACTTCAAATCACCCTCAGACAAAATCAAAAATACACACCCTCAAACTCAATTACTCAGATACTTAACTAATCACACAAACATTGCTTCAGCACACACTCTGATGGCTGATGGTCCTGAAACAGACATAATGTTCCTCGAAACATTTACCCCCCTTGGCTCCCTTTTCGCTATTTAAAACAAAAAACACCAGGCTTCGTGCTGGTGCCTCGGCAGGCAGATTACGCACACAAAGGTTTGAATTGTTAATCTGGCAACACGCATTAGCGAGTGGTGGGGGGATCTCTCACACGGGCTCTGCAACGGAGCTTATGTTCTCTCAATGGGGAGTCAGCAGTCTCCAACTGCGTTCTCTGACTCACCAATGCCAGTGCAGGGCCAATAACGCTGCAGTCTTTGTTGTACCTAGAGCACATTACGCCACAATGCGCTCCCTCTGCGCATCCTGTGAGAGTCGCAGTGGAAAAATGTATGTGGGGGACTGGAATTTGCGTAGTTCGGGTACAGCATGTAACAACTGAGGGAAGAGAAGTTGTGTGTTATGTAATATCTACAGGGGAATCGTTTAACTTTGTGCAGTTAAGAGACAAGGGAATGTTTGATGAAAGTGTAAAAATCTCATATTATCATTATTATTAATCAATTAGGTTTATTAAAGTGATGCTATACAGTAAATAATTTGTCGTCAGGCTCAATGTGCTAATGATCTACAAGCTTCATCTGCTTCCCTCATTGCCACAATTTTTTTGATCTAAATACGCTGTCAACTTTCTTTTTTGCGTCTTTGTATCAATAATAAAGTGTGATTGCCTTGTGGGGCCACTAAACACACATTTGGGTACACCGCAGGGGAAAACTGCAACTGTGAGACCTCTTAGCGGGGCTTTGGCATCTTAAATCATGCCAATCATTAGGCAATATAAAGACAGTCAGTCATGGCAGTAGCCAAAAGGTGGAATAACATACCAGCCAGGTACCAGTCTTGTTTAAGCACAGAGCAAATGTGTTTTTAAGGTCCCATGAAATCAGTTTACGAGAACAGTGTTGATGTATTTGCTTTTTTAAACAGGAAGCTGGACATATTAAAATGGACATAAAAAATATTAAAAAAATTTTTAAATAGCCAGTATATGTCACAGCGGTGCCAGTAACTCACTACTTGCTATTGCTAGCCAGAGGCAGGTGGTATTAGGGTACATTCTCATTATAGAGAGCATTTGATTGGACAACGTGAATGAGTTGAAAGTGAATCCTGAAAGTTGAAAATATTAACTTTATAGCACATAAATGTAGCATATTTTGCCATAAAAAAAAAAAAATTCTATATATATATGTTTTAATGGCAAAATATGCTACATTTATATGCTAAAAAGTTAATATTTTCAACTTTCAAGAGAGCACTCTCATGGTCTTGAGTTAATAAACTAGAATTAAAAGGACAACATTTAAAGTGAAAAAAATAGGACACTTTAGCATACTTATTATGTAAATAATATACTTCAAAAGAATATACTTAAGAGCAAAATCTGTTTTCAGACACTTAATTGCATAGTAATTGCAATGGAATGAAACTTTATTATAGTTAAAATATAAAATGCAATTTGATGAACTTAAAGTGTTTTAAAAAAGTACATATACTTCTATTGTCTTTGAAATATTGTTAAAAAGTTTACTGCCGAATGTACTGGCAAGCTTTTAAGGTTAACTAAAATAAACGTTAATGTAATTTCTATTGAAAGATGTCAACTTATTTTGATGCATTAAAACGCATGTTAACTTGATTGTAATTTAAACTGTAGTGTGATATTTTATATTATTACATATAAAGTTAATGTATTTTAAATTGCAACATCATCATTACAGATGTATAATTCCAAATATGTTTAAAAACAAACAAGTTTCAATAGTCAACGCATCAAAATAAGTGTAGGCTACTTCTTTAAAGCACTAAGTGTAATAAAGAAATAAGTGTAAAGCAATAAGTGTACTTTTAAATATACTTTTAAAGTGCCACTATGGTTTTTCGAATATTCCCTTTCATGCAGTGTGTAATATAGCTGTGTGTGAATGTAAATGTCATTGATGTATATTTCTGCCTGTTGTTAAAAATACTTAGTTTTGTGTTTTATATTTGTGTAAGTTTCCGGCTAACCGCCTAACAAACGTTATTATTGTCTTACTTAAAAACTTCTGCTAAGCAGCTATGGCCCGCACTATTACCTAAAACTGTGTCTATTAATACAGATTGTCTGTCGTTCTCACTACTTTGAATAAAGATAAAGGACTGAGCAAGATTTGTTTTACCAACGTTTATGTTACATAAGTCATTCACGTTAGTGCTCGTCTAACGTATGGACCGTTATTGATACAGTTCCTGAATGTGGACCTCAATTAATTAGAAATACACATTGGTTTGTTGATGGACATACACTTGTTAATGCTGATGGTGAGGAATTACAGTTACAACATCGTATAATGTACTATACCTCAAAATGAGTAGCGTATCACTGAGAAACGTCTTGCTCAAGTTGTTTTTGCGATGGAGGTTCGGGTTAAATAACAAGTTCTTCCAACGTTTCATTATCGGACTCGCACTCGTATTGATATGGTAAAATTTCAACGCAATCGCTGAGCTGTAGGAAGCCTCTTTACGGAGCTGAAGTTCAGTTATGGTAATGGGCTTTTAGCTTCTGAAACATGCGCTGTAAACTCTAGACCAATCACAACAGACTGGGCCATCTGACCAATCAGAGCAGAGTAGGCTCACGGAAAGAAGGGATTTAGAGAGACGGATTCATCCGTCATTTGAGAATCATTGAAAAAAGTGATATGCAATATATATTATGATAAAATTACATTTGATGCATGTAAACCTGTTGTAGGAGATCTCCAAAACAAAATTCAAAGCATAATAGGGGCACTTTAAGATTTGAAGTACACTACCAGTGCACATTCAATACAATTAAACACTTCTTTTTCACAAGAGGGTCTTCCAGCTAAACAGATACAAAAGTTTGTATTTCCCCCCTACAATATGTGGTTTTAATATGCATGCAAAAGTCAGGGTTTGTAAATTTGTGTAATGCAGCATCAGTAGAATGAATTAAAGTCCGTAAGGAGAGATTGATGCTGACATGATGTGAAGACATTTAACAAACCTAAATGAATTCAGCTATAAGTTGGCTACATAACTTAATTTGCTCAAACATTGATGTAATCCATTGGGATTTCCCCCCTTCTCGTGTCTCTTTACATAATTTGTGAATTTGCATGAGGTCCCGCTAGCTGGTGGGCCGCGGGCTGTCTTCAGTGACTGACTCATGTCAGTCACATCCCCATGCACAGCTGTACGGAGATGCAAATAGGATCAATCTCATTTAAATAAACTCCCAACCATCTGGGGGCATGCGTAAAGGAGGGGGTGTCATATGAGCAGTGAACGCTGGACAGTAGTTGGGGGTTTTCTCATGAATCACTTTCAGATTTACACATAATGGAGTGATGGGATCAGTCAGTCAGGCTAATGATCTCTATTGATCCTAAGCGTTATCTCACGGACATTATAAGTATTTGTGTTTGCCTCTTTGATAGAGAAGGTAGGCTGGCGGCATGTGGTTGCACTATTCATCAAATTTACCAATTCAAAACATCAAAAATGTTGTACAATTTACATTAACATACTGTTGTCCATGTTGATGTCAGTTTTTCATGATATGTCCCTTTAAGTCTTTGTTAGGTTTGCTGTCAAGACCAATACAGTAAGCGCTGCCCAATCCTTCAATGACAGCTTCTTTTCAAAGACTGCATTACATTGTTAAAAAGTTTCCCCAAACAATCTGAAATCTGCTACCTGAACCGCTAAGGTCGGCCTGAAGTGACTTCCCCAACATCTTATTGTTGGCTATAGCTACTGGGATAAAACTATTTTCTTTTTCTGTTGTTAAGAATAAATGTAGTCCTCCTTACCTGGTCATGTGTAAGCTGGCCACAACTGAATAGCCGCCAGACTAAATTTGTTGTACGTTTGGGTAGATGCTGTTATGTACAATATGGATGTACTGACAGCAATTAAAACTGAAGCAGTATCATGCAGGGGTGGAAAAAAACAGCATCTCTTGGATGTGGCAACTACACACTAACTAATCTCAATTCTCAAGAAACGACAACAACAACAACAAACTCAAGACTACAATCGAGGTGCTTACTGACATAAAAAATATCTCTCTTTTGAGTGGACGGCAAAACAGCAACATTACACACTGAAGAAAGTTGAAAATGTAAAACATAAGAGATCATAATAGCCAGAGTCAAGTAAATGTTGTAAAAAGCATAATAGGACCCCTTTAAAAAAAAAAAATAGCCAAGAAGGATTTTATATCACATATAAAACCGGTGGCCATATGAGTTTTGGGTTCTGAAAATTAGAGTAGGTCTATGTCTACAAACAGTAGTACATCAAACTCTTTCATTTCGAACCAACAAGGGAAATTCAAAATTCAATCACATATTATGCTCATGTTATCCTATGTTAACATGTTTGTGCTTGATATTGCTCATTTTGCAGGGCAAGTTACTGTGTATTTTGTTTTTCAGAGCGATTAGTATTATTTGAAATATAAGCACTTTTTCTGGTATCATTTTTGTACTAAAAAGTGTCTGCTTTGCAAAAAAGTGCAGTGTTTCAGATACCTCAACTACATTATAACTTCACACTCCTAAGAAGGCGAAACTAAAAGAGGTTTGATATTAATAACTTCGCCTTTAGTCCACAAAGAAAGCGAGGACAGTCATTAGATGTGGAAAGAGACAAAGGGTGAAGTAACATTTTCCAAAAGTTGCTAATGTTAGCAAGAACCTATAGTACATCCAGACACTATTGACTCTCACACCTTAATGGTAACACGTCTAGACATTTCCAGGCGCAGAAATACCTCAGTGTCTTATTAATTAATTAAAAACACTGTGGCGTCTGTTAAGATTACATCAGCATGCTTCTAGAGTCCTGGAATACTTCAATGTGAAAAGTCTTGGATGTTTTATATATTCAGTTTCTGCCAAACTGATATGTCCTGATTCTCTCTGCAAACTCTTGTCCCAGATATCAAACCTTTAAAATTCTTCACTCTGAATCCAGAGTACCTTTAAAAAAAAAAAAAGGAGTTCCAAGCATTAAAAAAAGACCTAGAACAAATTGTCTTCATGGTTAGTTTGTAGTAGCCAGCATTAAAAGCCTCGAAGTAAAACCCTTGTGAAAATGTACACTTTATCAATATATTTTAAAAGAATAGACTTAATTGTGAATTGAGTGTAATTTTTTTGGACACTTATTAAATAAAATGTATATTAAATGCACTTTTAGTCAAACTTTAGAGTGCTTTTTTAGATTTAAGTAAAATTTGTATGTAATTTCATGAATACCTTAATGTAATTTCTGTTGAAACTAATATGTATTTAAATATAGTTGCAATGTAGTACATTTAAAATATATTAGCATTAATTTCAAATAGCACATTTCAGTTAAAATTAAGTGTACTTTAAATTGCAAGTACAATTAAAACAATGATAAAAAATGCACGTTAAATTAAAACTTTTCATTTGACATTATTACAACGTGCACTTTTTAAAAGTGTACTTAAGTGTGTTAAGAAACAGTGACATTCTCTTTAAGTAAACTTAAGTGGGCTTTTATTTAATCCAAGTTATATTATTTGCAAGTACAGTCTTTTAAAAATATACTTTTAAGATTTGAAGTACACTACAAGTGCACATACAGTACAATTAAACACATTTTTTTTTCACAGGTTAAGTCAGAATTTCCCCCCTCCAATCCAACGCTAACATAATAAAAATGGCATTCTTCTTCGGTTGGCCTGTTTGTTGTTTGTGCGCCCCTCCGAAATTTCCTTTCGGTTTGTCACATCTTGGTGCTCAATCAAAGATTATCTCCTCAGCCCATAAAGAGCTTTGTCACTTCGAGATGTCTAATTCTGATTGAGAACCCTCCCTCCTCCTTTCCTGCCATCCTTTTCTCCAAACTAATCCATAGCCTATAGTTTAGCCTTTCATAGGAAAGATTACAGAGAAATAGCTATTAAGGCTTTGGCGCTATCAATTCTGATATCGCAAAGCCACTTAAGGGCCCAGCAGACTCGGTTAGGATTCTGGACCCAACTCTGCTGTGCAAGGAGTGAGAAAGAGAAGAGGGAGGGAGGAAGTCGAAAGAAAGAGAGAGTTATCTTGTTTCGAAAGATTTAGTCAATGTGCCCCTCTGTAGACCACTCTCTGGTCTTCTTTATTAAGATATCTCCCAAAAATACATTCATCAGAATAGCTGTAGATTTGGTACGGGGATCCCACCAAATGTTTTGAAGAGTTTAAATGGTTTCTCTTAAAGGGATAGTTCACCCAAAAAATTAACATTTTGTCTTTATTTACTCACCCTCAAGTTGTTCCAAACCTGTATGAGTTTCTTTCTTCTGTTGAACACAAAAGAAGATATTTAAAAATTGTTGGTAATCAAACAGTTGACGGTAGTCATTGACTTCCATAGTAGGAATAAAAAATACTTTGGAAGTCAGTAGCTGCCGTCTACTGTCTGGTTAACCGACATTATTTTTTAATATCTCTTAGTAGAAATAAATTCATACAGGTTTGGAACAACATGAGAGTAAGTAAATGATGACGGAATTTAATTACTATCCATTTAATCTTTTTTTTTTTTTTACATTAAAAATAATTTAGTATGAAGGTAAAAAAACTATGGATAGGGTTTCTGATCAGGTATTCTACACCAAAAATACACCAGTAATACCCCCTTGTGATTTTTATTTTATTCTTTTTAAAGCTTTTACTTGAAAAAGGTGATTGCTAACAAGTGGCTAAATGGGACTATAGAGGTTGTCGGGGACATTGTATTGACACATTCATCATTGCGCGCATAATTGTGCTTTTGCAAACTATTCTAACTCAAAGTAGCTTCTATAAATATGCCTTAGAAAAAAAAAACATCAATGGTGTGCATGGCACTGATATTTTAAGATATGTTAGCACAAGTTGATTTCAGTTAAAACACCATTAAACATGCATTATAGTCTGGGACTAGACTTAAGCCATGTCTGTGAAACCAGGGGAAAGAGTTGTTGGAAGCTTAATGGTGGTGACGTTGAATTAATGGGACTGTGGTGAAGTTTTTATTTTTTTCATGTGTAGCTTTTTACTTCTGCCGATTATATTTAGGCTTCAAAATGCATAATAGTTTTGTTGATTTGTGAAGATTATCAAGATAAACAAAATCAGAATCATAAACTTTTGTTGGTCACATGCAGAGCTATTTACTGCAATAATCCAAAAGCCAATGGAAAAAGCCAATGTTTTTGTATTTGTTCAATCAATGTTCAAGATGTTCAATGTTCAAAATCAATGTTCAAGATTTCACTTTTCTAACTTTAGTTAGAGTGTAATGTTGCTGTTTGAGCATAAACAACATCTGCAAAGTTACAACACTCAAAGTTCAAAGCAAAGGGAGATTTTTGCTTTTAAAGAAATCGTTTTTTAAAGACTACAACAAACGGCTGGTATGGACTACACGACATTCCTCACGGGTTAGTGACATCACCAACCTTAAAATTTACATAAACCCCGCCCCCAGGAACACGCAGTCCATGTTGAGAAGAGGGAAAGTTGTTGTAGTCCAGCACATTTGTGAGTTAGCTCAAACTTTAGCATCCGTCTTTTCACATGCAATAGAAAGTCACTCTGTGTGCATCTAACAACAGTTCCTATACGAGCGATTTATAGATTATCATGACAAAATATGCTAATTGAAGATAGTTAACGCCACATCAGCAACATAAATTCATCAACTAACCATTCAGAGACGTCCTGTTGCATTCTACATGTTGTCACTTCTTCTTGAGTCTCTCCATCATTGTCTGACTCCGTTTAAACATAAAAGGCAGAACAGTTTCTGTCATTTTAGTGTGTGTCTGCGTGAGGTAATCGGAGTTGCTAAAATATGAGCTCTTGAAACTCCGCCCTCTGTGTCGGGAGCAGCAGCTAATTTGCATTTAAAGGGCCAGACACAAAACGGTGCGTTTTTGCTCACCCTCAAAAAGTGACAACTTTAACATGCTATTTAAAAATATCTGTGAGGTATTTTGAGCTAAAACTTCACACACACACTCTGGGGACATCCAAGATTTATTTTACATCTTGTGAAAAAGGCTTTTTAGCACCCCTTTAAAATGTCATTCCACTTAAAGGTAGGGTAGGTAGGATTTATATAAAAACTTTTTACCAAATTTGATTAAACTTTCTATATATATCAATGCATAATTAAAATGTAAGTACTCTGATAAAAAGAGTATAAAAATCGAGTGACTCTAGACCGTTTAATCTTCATTAAACACAGCTTATTATTTCCATTCGGGACGAATCACAGGATTGGCTAGCGCGACTGTCACTCTCCGTCGCCATGACTACCGCCGCTATTACTGGCTCTGCCCACGTGCGTGCAGTCGCGCACCCGTTTTTAGGTGGGAGTGAATGGAATTAATGAGCTATGTTTATTGAAGATTAAATACACTAGAGTCACTCGGTTTTTCATACTCTCTATTTCAGAGTACTTGCATTTTAATTATGCATTGGTATATAAAGACAGTTTAAACAAATTTGAATAAAAGTTTAGACAATTCTGACCTACCCTACCTTTAAAGCGTTCAAGTGTTTCTATCATGCAAGTGCATAGTTTCTGTGCACTTGCGACCTGCAATTTCTGCTATACCTCAGTGGAATTGAAAGTTTAAGACTGGTTCAAATAAACTCCTCCTGTTCAACTAGTCAGTTCACGCAGCAACGCATATAACATCCATCTGTGACTGTGTATGCAATTCTTGAAGATTTTGGAACAACTTGGTATTCAAGGTTGACTACAATTTACCAGTTTTATAACCTCAATATGTGTTACCTTCTATAGTTTAAAATAAAGTGTACTTTCTTTTTTACTGGGAAGGGTGTATTTTCAAATTCAAATGAAATGTACGATTCTGTTCACTGCATTCTGACGACACTTACACATAAAACAAACACAACAAATGGACCAAACATTTTGAAACAACATTATTATAGTTTCCATTGGGTTGATAGCCCCATTCTCCAGGCTCCCATTGTTGAAGACGCTTTAGTTGCATTTTACACTGAGCAAGTCCTGGAGGACACGGCGGGAAGCCTGTATCCAAACAGCCAGCATAATCAGTGAAATAGAAGGCTATCTATGGCCACTTTAGTTTTGTTAAGATACCAGATGAGAGCGGAGAGTAGTACATGAGCGCATGAGCTGAAGTGCTACACTACTTACACTAACCACTAATGTAATGGAAGCAAGGCTTAGGTTGTCAGGTCGCACAGTGGGCAGCCGCAGCAAAGCTATGTGCCACTCGGCCTCGTGACTGCTCGCTGTTCATCCTTGGATGTGCTCCAAATGACACCCTATACCCTTTGTTGGCCGCCACATGTGACATCACCAATGGAGTGGGTTAAAAGTGTGCTAGGGGTCAGTCTGTGAGGGAACATACCGTTTAGAAAGCCAAAGGCCACAGAAAGTACAGTGAAAGGGTGACGTGTGGAATCAACCTTTGCTTTATTATCTCAGAGAATCAATGGTACATCCATTGGCACTTAAATGATATTGGCACGACTTTCCCAATTAAAGATGGTCATTAAGCTTACACTGCAGTGACAGCGACCATGAGTAACATACATTTATGAGTCTTGGCATAACCTCATTCAGTCTTTATGCTCTCTTTATGAGGCCGTCTTTCAAAGAGTTGGAAACGTGCGGCATATTAATTTACTTTTAAAACTTGTTTGATTAGGTTTGCCAAGACTTTGGCCACGTACACACTGCAGCTATATGGTTGTCAGTTCACCTTTTAGTGATTAATCCTGTTCTATACCAGGCCCTGTTCTAGGGGGGTGCTAGATGGTGCTAAGAATCCTCAGTTGATACTGTAATTATATATTGGTAAAACAGATTTGGCAAACAATCCAGTGCATACTTCTGTTTGGGCACTGGAAAACATCAATTGTATCTATTTACAATGTGTTTGCAGTGGTGAGCAATGTAGCCTATCACAGACATAGCTGTTGATATATTGAATGCAATGGCCAATCAGTGGAGTTTAAGTCAAAATCCACTCACCGGTAAAAACGCCAGAGTTTAAATTTATTCAGTGCTGAGTTATACAGGCTCGCGAAACCTTGCCTTAACAAACTAATTGTAACACGATGTAAGAAAGAGATTTATTGTGCATTGTTGGCAGCTTCATTGATCATAGCGGAACTTTGTGAGATTGTGATGAACAGACAACATTATAATAAAGCGTATATAATAAAGTTTTTTTATGCAACATCTGCATATAAATGCTGGATTTACTCTGCGTGGGACATAAATATAACATTTCAAAATAGTAATGCATTAAAGCAATGTAAAGGCAGATTAATGGACAAATATTCATATTTGAAAATCTATTCCAAATAATCTTAAATCGTACACTGCTATGGTGGAACCGTTGCTTAGCCTAAATCTAAACTTTAGAGCACCCTCAGTGATTTGATTCGGGATCCGGGCCTGTTCTGTACACTCACAGTTCAGTCATTTACAGGAGTGACAACCGCATAACAGGTAAAAAATGACCGGCCTACAAAAAAAAAATAGCTTATAAATTTCTCGTTATGCTATGTTATCACCAAATATTGGATTCAATCTTTTTTTGGTCAACTTGTTTTTATTTCAATCAGGACAGGTTTTGTGGTACTTTTTGGAACTGATATATCGTCTCATTGATCTGAGCGTAAGCACGTAAGTCATTATGTGTGGATAATTGTATCAATATTCAACAAAATATAGAAAGAAATGGCACTGTTTATCACGCTTTAATGTTTAACCAGGGAGTTTTGAAATGCTCTTATTTTGTACAAAATGACACAGTCCCATTTGTGGTGTTCCCTGTCAAAAAGTACCGGCCTACAAAAACATTGCTTATAAATCACTTGTTATGCTGTGTTATCACCAAATAATAGATTCAATCTTTTTTCACTCAAAAACTGATGTTCATAAGCTCAAAATCGATGAGCCCTACGATCAATCAAACAAAAAAAAGTGCAAAAAACGATCCTAAAATTTTTGGGAAGAAGCGTCATGCTGCATTTTCCCTTTCAGCGTGAGCAGACAAATTGGTGCTGTCAACTTTACTGGTTGTGCCCGGTTAGGACACGTGCAATCGTTTGATTCCTAGAGTTAGTGAAAGAACGCGTTTGTTTCTCTATCACACTTTTGCTCAGTTTGTTTGTGTCTATTCAGTCCCCTTGTCCTTTCCATTCACTCAATACCAAACCAGTGAATGGAAAATAGCAGTGCTCGGTGGAAAAGTACACCATACTCTCATTATAGTGTGTGAGTTTGATAGCATTTTTACACTTTAAGGAGGAAACAGCAACAACATGATATAAAAACATTGATGTACTTGCATATTAAATCTAAATTAGGCTAAATGGTTGCACCTGTTGAGGGTGTTTGCGTGGTAACTTTCTGTATTCCATTTGTGGAACGCAGTTTTGGCATTTCCCCTGAATACAGAGAAATGGAGGTTCCATTTTGTATAAAGTCAATGTACACGTGACTGTACACCTTCCAGTCATTTTGTTAATTGTCCCTCCTCCCCTCCCTCTGCTTTATAGCCACCGGTCTGTTGCTGTGTGCCACCTTTAAACCCCTGCTCACTTTGGAGGCAAAAAAAAAGCATTTTTAGGCAAGACTCCAGCTGGCCACCAATCTCTCTCTCTGGCTAGAGATGGACAGAAGGTATGGTGCCATGATAAGGACAGCTGGCCCCAGCATTACTATGAGCCTGCGTGTGAAAGCACAGATACCTTTCAAAGCACGTTATCCTCTCTTAAGGAAAGCGATAATGACAAAGACAAAAACAGAGAGGGGGATGGGTTTGTTTACTGCTTCGGTTGTCAGATATCGTCAGCTTTTCCCAAACTGAACTTGTGCTGTAGAGCACAACGTGTCATTTTCTGATTATTCCTGTAACACTTTAAGCAAACAAGTGCAATATCAATGTTACTAAATTATAAAATGATGGTTGACATGCACAAACATTTGCATGATGGATGGTTTTAAATAGTCACCAGCCGGAGTATACATATTTAAAACTGGCAATGTTTACATTCTTAATACATATTCCTGATCTTACTGTGCAATTTGTCTTTTTTTTTTTGGTAATCTTTCATCAAAATGTAATAACTTGCTCCACCTCTGAAACGACTTTCCTTTCAGATGATGTAATCGAGCCTCTTTATTTTTCAACCAACCACTTTTTGAGAACTAATCAATTCAGGTCCTGACCTACATTCCCCCCACTCTAACATACACATCACATTGTGGAAGTAAAATAGGTTGCAAATGACTTTTTACATTGACAGACTTCATGATCTTTTGGTATTTGGGAGATCTATTAGCAATACTTTGCCCAACTTATGAGTGAACCGTTGTCCTCATTGATCACTGGACAACCTCCCCCGAAACATATTTGTCATTCTGACATTATAGAAGAAGGACATGTTCACTTCGCCAACCTTCTTGACTAGAATAGATCAGTATAATTAATTTGCTCAGGATTATTATAAGGTGGCACAAATCCGCGGATTGAACTGATAAGGAGAGGTGGCGACGTTGATGCTGTTATCAGTGAAACCATTATCCACTTCAATTAAGATGAAGATGTAAATCCCTAAAGAGGAACTGCTTGTCAAAAGAGACTGGGGATTTGTCTCAAACTAAAAAATATGTTATACTTGTAGCATGTAGCTATGGCATTGTTTTAATTCAGGGGCTTATACAAAAGTGTGGCTACCTTCGGTATTTGTACTGATTGTATGGAGAGATATACTCAAGAAATCAATTTAAAGGGATAGTTTACCCCAAATGAAAATTCTGCCATTATTTACTACGCCCTCATGTTGTTACAAACCTGTGTGACTTATTTTATTCTGTGGGACACAACATGTATTTGAAAGAACAATTCAAATGTTTGTTGCTCACACAATTCAATTCAATTCAATTCAAATTTATTTGTATAGCGCTTTTCACAATACATATTGTTTCAAAGCAGCTTTACAGAAAATGCATTTCAGAAATGTACATACAAAAATACAGTTAGTTAATCATAAATTTAGGGCATAACATATCGCCGGCGTTGGGTCGTCTCGTCACAGGCGTCGAGTCGTCTCTTTGGGGCATCTGAAGTCTCCATGAGGGGCTGGATACATAACTGGAGCTGACGAACTCTATTTGAGTTATCTCGGGACAGGCGTCCCGAGATAACAACAAAAGAAGGCAGATGGGAAATAATTAGCGTAGCTGCTGTTCATAATATGAATGCATTTGATCTGATTTAACTGTAGTATAAAAGGTATGAGATGCATTATGTGAATGCTTGGCTAAAGAGATGCGTCTTTAATCTAGTTTTAAACTGGGAGAGCGAGTCTGAGCCTCGGACAATATCAGGAAGGCTATTCCAGAGTTTAGGAGCTAGATGTGAAAACGCCCTCCCTCCTTTAGTGGACTTAGTTAGGTACGACCAGAAGCCTCGAATTTAGCAATCTTAAAGAGCGCGATGGATTGTAGGGCGATAGAAGATCCCTTAAATACACAGGAGCTAAACCATTTAGGGCTTTATATGTCAGAAGCAATACTTTGTAATTGATACGGAACTTAATAGGTAACCAGTGTAGAGATGATAAAATTGGTGTTATATGATCATATTTTCTTGACCTAGTAAGAACTCTAGCGGCTGCATTTTGGACTAACTGTAGCTTGTTTACTGAGGATGCAGGACAACCAGCTAATAGAGCATTACAGTAATCTAGTCTCGAGGTCATGAATGCATGAACTAACTTTTCTGCATCAGAAACTGATAGCATGTTACGTAGCTTAGCAATGTTTCTAAGGTGGAAAAAGGCTGTTCTTGTGACATTTGAAATATGATTTTCAAAAGACAAGTTGCGGTCTAGTATAACACCCAGATCTTTTACTGTAGAGGATAAAGTAACAGGACATCCTTCTAGATTAAGGTTGTATTGTAAGAGGTTTTGTGGGCAGTTTTTTGGACCAATCAGTAATACCTCTGTTTTATCTGAATTTACAATGACAGTCAATGGGGACCAAACAACATTTGACCTGATTAACGTTCATTAAAGTTAATCGGGGGTGGGACACAAAAGAAGTGCTCAATTGTATTAAATATTCCCTTGTAGTGTACTTTAAATCTTAAAATTATATACATATTTTTTAAACTGCATTTGCACTATACTATTGTTTTAAAAAGGCCACTTACATTTATTTAAAGAGAGTGCACTTTCATATGGAAGCTTGGCGACTTTTTATCTCGCAAATCTGACTTTTTTTCTCACAATTTCGAGTTTTCATCTCAATGTGTTATATTGTGTGTTATAAAGTCAAAAGTGTGAGATATAAACTCGCAATTGCGAGAAATAAACTCACAATTCAGATTTTTTTCTCAGAATTGCTATGACGGAATTTGCAAGCGGAAAGACTGAACGCGTCTTCAGAGTTCTGGAGGTTAAAGAGCGCAAGCAGATCTACGGGACAAGCCAGATTCCACCATATCTTTATGTATACAATATTAACAACATTGTAATACTTTTATTTTTAATATGTAGTATGTTTGTGTCTGCGCCCTAACACACCTCGTTTTAAGACCAGCACGCCCATGGGCGCACAAATGCATTTGCTATTTAAACAACGTGGAGCAGGATGTGAAAATGATAACTGCGTCCGGCTGAAACTAGCAAAACACACTTGGCGCTGCATTGCGCCGGGTGTATGATAGAGCACATTAATTCGCAATTCTGAGGAAAAATTTCAGTCTTTTTTTTCCTTAGAATTGGACTTTATAACTCGTAATTGCGAGTTTATGTCTCACAATTTGAAGAAAATTTATATGCATCACTTCACATCAGAATGCCTTTATTAACCCCCGGAGACTCGTGCATCACTTTAATCATGAATAGGTGCGCTTTGATGGACTTCCAAAGACAGACACCCATTCACTCCATTTATAAAGCTTGGAAGAGCCGCAACATTTTTTTAATATCACTCCGATTGTATTTGTCTGAAGGAAGAATTTCATATACACCTAGGATCGCTTCAGGGTGAGTAAATCATGGACTAATTTTAATTTTTTGGGTGAACTATCCATTTGAAGTCATTATTTTGATGCTTAGTAAAATAATTTACAATCAGTTATTTTCAATGCATTGGGCAGTGCACTGTTTAGACAATAGAAGTACTTATGAAATTACATACAGTTTATATAGGCCTAGTTTCACAGACAGAGCTTGGATTAAGCCAGGATTAGGCTTTTGTTCAATTAGCTTTGATAAACGTGCCTTAGAAAGAAAGAAAAAAAAAACTATACTGGTGTGCAACTTCAGATAACACGATGACAGTGATGTATTTTAAGATCTGTCAGTGCAAGTTGCTTTCAGTTAAAACAGTTCAAACATGCGTCTGGAATTACTTAACTGGGTCAAAAGGGAGTCTAAATTTAGGCTAATTGTGTTTAATATAGATTGAATTATAATACATATTCATTTAATTTCAATTAGCATGTGAAAAAAACATAAAGTGTCCAAAAACATTACATTCAGTTTGCATTTAAGTATATTCTTCTAAAGTAGGCCTTATTTCCGCAATAAGTACTCCTCAGAAGGATGCTAAAGTGTTTTTCATAAGAAAAAACAAAAACACTGACACTTTTTCAAAATATCTTCTTTATGAGCCACTGAAGAAAGAAAGTGATACAGGTTTGTAACGAGTAATTGATGATATAATTTGCATTTTGGGGTTAACTATCCCTTTAAACACATTGTCTACTACATCCAAAGTATTAAGAATTATATCTATCATTACATACCTAAGGAGGAAGAACCCCATAATAACTGATCTGCTGGGTTGAGATCATCCCCCATTATCATGTTAAATGATGCTGTCATGGTGCTGTCTTGAGCCTCCAGAGCATTGAACTGTTACTTTACATAAAGTTGTCGATATCATCAAGACTCATTCGATTACGAGCACAGTGATAGGGGTGTTGCTAGACTTTGATGCGTGCCTTTTTAAATAGAGCCCTCATCTTTCCACGGGCCCTGCTGTCGGCATGTCAACAACACACCAAATTAGTGTTTATTGAATCATTGTTCTATATGGGAAATGATAATTGCAAGAGCTGGTGGCCTTGCACATTACGCAAGTGCTGGTTCATGACTTTTTCGAGAAAAACGGGCTGCCTTATTAAAGCTGGCTGCCCCAGCTCCTAATCTATTTCTAGGATTTCCGAAGTTTCAGCAAACTGGGGATTAGAGTTTTTTTTTTTTTTTGCTTCACAGATTTAGCCTCTGTCCAGCGCTCTCCTTGCTCCCAGATGGAGCAGAGTTGTTTGCGTCTGCGGTTTTTGCGGTAGTGCCTGTGTTTTGTCTGTATGTCTGCGGTGCTTTTGAGGGTTGTGAGGTCTTGCTTGTAAACTGTTTGAAGCACAAAAGTCCCCTGTGATAGATGTATACAGAAATGCAGTCAAAACATATTAGCATATTTTTGCAACATTTACCAAAGAAAAGTGTCTATACGAAGAATGCGCACGCTTGGTGCAATAAAACATCATACAACAATAATATTTTAATAATCAGCATTTGTTTTCCATTAATCAAAAGACTTGCTCATGTGATATCTGTGCGCTCTCTGTAATGGCACCTGTCCTGTCTTACACATCACACAGGCTTTTTGCTTATTGTGGTCATCCAAATTCCCAAGGCACGCCACATCTCCTAAAAGCTTTTCTCTGTCCAGTTTGATTTTCTTTTGTCTGCAGATATCAGAGTTGGAGGTTGTACTCAAATGTGGATTTTGAATGCATCCCATCCTCCAAATAAAATATTTACTTATGATAATATGTGTTTAGTGATTAATAAAACTACTACAACTAAATGACATAAATCATGCATTCGCATATTTATTTGGTCAGTTCAGCTGAATTACAGCATTTTATTTCCTTTTTTACCTTAACATTTCTATTTTCATTTCTATAGTTCAAAATCTAACATCAAAATGTCAAAGCTGATTGTTTGCATGCAATAAAGGTTATTAGGTAACTATTAGCTGTCAAATTCACTTTTTCCCCCTGGTTTATTAATTATATTAGGTCAAGATTTGAACACACATCCTCTCGATCACATAATACATGCATGAATAATGTGTGTGTGTTCATGTTTGTCTATCCCAGTGGGGAACCTTCAACCTGAATGCACACTGACTCATGGGGACTCGTGTTACCGTGGGGACCTAAATTAAGGTTCCCATGAAGAAACAAGTTATAAATGATACAGAATACTTTTTTTTTTTTAAATGTGAAAATGCAGAAAGTTTTGTGTGATGCATAGGTTTAGAGGTAGTGTAAGGGGGTAGAATATACAATTTGTACAGTATAAAAAAACATTAAGTCCATGGAGAGTCCCCATAAAGATAGCGAACCAGTGTTGATAATTTTTGTCTGTAGTTCTTTTCTTGAATGTTCTTTTCACGTAATGTTTGGTGGCTAACAGTTTAAACCTTCCTAATTATATCTTTAAATGGAATGTATACTGTTACCAAGGGCTAAATGAAATCCTTGCAATTATAAGTCGACTATGAGTATCGACTAGATGGCGGTGGCTTAAAATTCAAAGTGGCCTTGAAAAACTACCCCATGCTGGTAATTGCTAGTGAAAAAAAAATCAACATGGCATCTAACACATGAACCGCATCTTTATGACACAACAGCTGAAGAGATCAGAGCAAAACAAGGAGGTCATTGATTCTGTCAAAGGTCAACGGCCCCTGATCTTTTAACATCCCGACTTGTGTATGTGTGAGCGTGAGAAAGCTGGGATTTCAACATACTTCACATATGAAATTGAAATATGTATACCATGAATACCTACAACCCATACTCTGTCAACCCAACGCCTGACATTTGAAATAAGAGTCCATCAAAATTTGAAACGGTTTGTTGAAACTTTTTTTTTATTGACAAGCTGATATATATTATATATATTCAAGCAAAAAACATTTGTCTGAATTAACAACAAAAAAAAACATATTTTTTTCCTTTCATATATACATATTTATCTGAAAGGAAAAAAATATGTTTCTTTGTTGTTGAATATATTTGATATATCAGCCTTTCGTGACTCATATAGTATTATATAGCAGAATATGGAGCTCATACTCACGGAGGAAACATGGAAACCCAAAATGAGCAAAAATAAGCAATTTCTAAGAATAAATGTTCTTGTTCTTCAAAAGCCTGATGTAAAAAATTATGACTTACAAAGTCGAAACTGTGAAATGAAAAAGTCACGATTAAGACATAAAAAGAAATTCTGACATACTAAATTGAAATTGACTTAAAATCTGAAATTCTGACATACTAAATCGAAATTATGTGATTAAAATGTCAAAATTATGATTTAAAATTCATAATTATGAAATATATATTTTTAATTCTGATAATAAGTCAATTATCAGAAGTCGAAATCATGTCAGTTACAATTATAAGATAAAATGACGAAATCATTGCATCATAATAATGAGATACAAATTCGAAATGACAAAACACATTTTTTTTTGGAAGTTTTGATCATGTTGATAATTTAGAAGCCTTTGAAATGTGTATAAATGTGATGCATTAGGCTTTAAGGGGTTAAATGGCCAGATAGCTCTATTCTGCAGAGCAAATGCACTGGTTGTTTTCAGCTGTCGGCGTCCTGCAGTGCTGTCAACACACTGAAGGTGCTCAAAACACTGTTAATACCAAGTCTTGAGGACAGACTCTCTCCACTGTGGCCTCCTGTCACACAGTGTCCAATGTGAAACATTTGGCAGTGCGGCTCTTAAAAAGGCTGTGAAATTATATCTGGGGCTTTGACAAAGCTTATCGTGGGGAAGCTGGGGGCATTTTGGGGCACTTTAGAGAAGCGTGACGAGAGGGACAAATGTGTCACGTATGGTTATAGTCTTACATGGCTCTGTGGATCCTGTGCCTAATCTTTTTAACAAGCAAACAAATAAAAAGTCTGAGATCTTTATTTTGGCTGCATTAGCATTCACAAAGACTACAGGTATATCCAATATCAAAGCCGGCTCCAAATGCATGCTGATGCACCTGGCAGTGAAAGGGATTTTGATATGACGTTTCACACAGAACGCAAATGTTCTGCCCACCCTTTTAAATTGTGTGTCTCTCTGCTACACACGATGTTTTTGATTAAACTACTCTAAAAGAATGTGCCATCATCTTCCTTTCAGTGAATTAAAAGATTTAGATAAGCTGTAGTGATTAAGAGTGGAGGACGGGTCTGCTAGCAAATCCCTTCCGACAGCTCCTCAATATGTTTTTTTTATTTTTTTTATTTTGTGATTTATGACATTAAAACCAACATATTAATGCCATGATATCTGGCCAGTTCTTCTGCTACTGACATCATGTAGTGCTATCAGTGCATTCAATGAACAACAAACATTTAAGCCATTTTATCTTTAGTATTCCAACATTATAACACTCTGCTAATGAGATATCAGCAGAATAGTGCATTTTTAGTACACTAGTATTACTAGTATATAATATATAGTGGAAAACACATTTCATCAAGAGTCTGGTAAGAAATGTATAAGGCTGAATATGTAACTCCCCTGGCTTCGAGTAGTGTGACTGACGGGAAAGACTGCGGTCTATAGCGTCCTTGTTAGTGCGCCCGCCTCCCATGCCGGAAACGGCGGTTTGAATCCTACTTGGAGTGGTGCAAGTCGAACAGGAGATGTTATATTGGTGCCGTGACCTGGATGGGAGTGAGGTTTAGGGGGTGAGTGTAACGGAGGCCAGCTTGTAAAGAGCTTTGCAAGTAAACCTCACTCCCCTGGCCTCAAGATGCAAACTAAAGACTGCATTTTTTTGTGTGTCTTATTATTGCACCCTCCTCTCATGCCAGAAACGGCAGTTCAAATATAACCCGAGGAGTTACACATGCACATTATGGTAATTTCAAATTTGGGGGAGGGGGCAGATATAGCATGAAAATAATGAAATAATGTATATATCAATACATATATATATACACCGCATTTTCCGGAGTATAAGTCGCATCAGTCAAAAAAGGTGTCATAAAGAGGAAAGAAACATATATAAGTCGCACTGGACTATAAGTCGCATTTATTTAGAAATTTATTTCACAAAATCCAAGACCAAGAACAGACATTTAATCTGGAAAGGCAAGTTATTCAACTACATAATAGCACACAGAACAACAGGCTGAATAGGTGTCCGGTATGTTAACGTAACACATTAACAGTTATTCAGCTACACAATAGCATAAAGAACATATACCTGGAGGCTGAATAGGCTAAATTAACATTAGTCAGCGAGTCCGACAAGCAAGTTGCCGGTAAGCAAGTTCACCAAGCTCCCGCAATCTCATTCCACATCACTGAATCCAATGAATTCTTCCTCGGTGTCGCTTCTGAACAACTCCGCCAACTAGAGCGCCCTCTCGCGGCTGTAGACGGTAATGTTTTCTCTTGGTTCATCTCAGTCAGTATGAATTCATTTTGATACATAGGTCACACCTGACTATAAGTCGCAGGACCAGTCAAACAATGAAAAAAAGTGTGACTTGTGTGAAAAAGTGTGAAAAACATTATATATATATATATATATATATATATATATATATATATATATATATATATATATAAATAGTCCGAAAATAGACTTTAGACCCTTTGTCCACAGAAGTGTTTTTTTCATATGGCTGGCGTATGTATCCAATTGTTTTCAATTTATTCCTCATCACTGTCACTTTTTACCCAGCTGCCCAATCACAGTGGAGAAGGGCCGCCCCGATAAATACCACGTCAACAGATGACAAGAAGCATAATAACGGATCAAAATAATTTTAAACAAGAGCCCAGAGCAAATATGTTATATTGTATCGACATTTTTATATATAAACAACACAGAAACAAACTATCTGTGAAATAGTTACTAGTAACACTTCCGTGGATATTCCGTATCATAGCAAGCAAAAATTATGGGTTGAAATGGGACCTGGAATATGTTTTCTTGAGATTCACAAATTCACTTGCTAAAACTGCATGTAATGAAACTGAACAACAATGAAATTGAAAAAAAAAAAAAAATGCATCCAGAGATGCTTTTTTGAATTGTTTTTAAGTTTGACTTATCAAAATGGTTGCGTTAATGACGTGAGGTGCTGAAAAGAAAAAGCCATCGAAGACATCCATCTAGCATATTTGCATAATAACATTTATCAGTGCTGACTGCTGACACAAGAACACACCCTATGTGGACGGTCCCTAAGTAAATCAAAAAGAGTGATTTTATTAAGTTTGAGGGCTTACGCACATTATAACCCACTCCTTCCTCTGTGGCACCTTGTGATTATCTGACTCTGTGTGACTTTTGTTGTGTGTATTGACTCTAGCCTCACCATTGTGTTCACTTATTGCCACTTTATCAATAAAAGGATAGTCCATTCACATGCCAATCAAGAGCATCCACACTGGATTACTAAACAGATTGCTGACCTTCCCCCACCACATAAAACAACGTCCTGCACAGGGACACACTTCCTCCTCTACTGTCCTTTCTTTTACAAGTGCTCTCTGAGGGTCAACTTGTAGCAGATTCGGCTAATTAAGTGCCCTTGTGTTGAGCAGTGATAGCCAGTGAGGATTCGTAGATGCTTTGACAATCAATACAGCCTTGTCCTTTCCATTCCAGTTTGCATTTGGTAGACAATCTTTATCCAAAGTGATTCACAGTAGTAATCAAGGGTTAAAGAAATTAACATTTTATCGTCATTATAACATTATATCGTCATCGGCCTATAATCATTTCAGGGCTCCAGAGGGCGACCAAATGGTTGCATTCTGCAACCATTTTTCCTGCCGATACGACCAAATTTTGATGTAGGTAGTGCTGGAGTGACCACAACGTTGCCCAGCATCGAATGGCAAACGAAATGAAAGCGGAACGAAACTGCACTACTCATTTGTGTTTCATGGACCGTTTATTAGTTCGGACCAATAAAAGACAGTACAGTGCCACGGACTACTGGCCAGTCGCGGGCCGATCTCAATCACACGACACCGTTACTACACAGCACTGGGAGATCCGGTGAAGAAATCCATTGAATTCGCCACATATTTAAATAACATCGCTGTGAGATCTAGTAAAAAAAAACACATTTAACTTCGGATTTCTGTTAGACATAGACATCAGATCAAACAGCGCTGACGTGAAAACCAGGAGAAACATTGTGCCACGAATGAACTAGTTATAGAAGGCTTCAAAGGGTTAGTTCACCCAAAAATGACAATTCTGTCAGTAATTACTCACCCTCATGTTGTTCCAACCCCATACGACTTTCGTTCATCTTCAGAACACAAATTAAGATATTTTTTATTAAATCTGAGAGCTGGATCTCTCCTCCATAGGCTTCTATGAGATTGAAACTTGCCGGCCCAAAAACGTTATTAAAGACATCGTTAAAATAGTTCAAGTGACTACGAGCATGTGACGAGAATGCTTTTTGTGCGGCAAAAAGAAAATGATGTATGAAACCAAAAATAAGGCTGAATCCCAATTCTCTGTCTTACCCCTTCCCCTCCCCCTACCCCTTCGTCTTACCCCTAGCCCTTGTCCCTCGAAACCGAGTGGTAAGCGCTAGGGGTGAAAACATACCCCTATGAAATGAGACGCCACTTGGTTACGTCATCAGACATCGTCACTAACTGGTGTCGGTGTCACCGGGGGCGACAAGTGTTGATCACAAACTTCCAAGATGCCTTCTGCAAGTGTGTTTATGTCGATTGCGTGGGTATTGGAGATTTTTTTGCGATTGTCTGCAACAAATCGCAGAAATCAAGGGAGGAGAAGAGGTCTACGACGCCTACGAATGCTGGTGGATCCGCTTATGGTATGTATGGATTGGTAACAAACAACGTTTACCGAACTAATGTTAACCAACACAGTTAACTTAGCTGAGCTGTTAGCTAACGTTATATGTTTTTGATTTTATCTTCGTCTTTTCTTGTTTGATTAACAATAATGACTGCAGCATTAATGTTGGTTGCTGTCACTTTAAGAGCTGCACACTTCAAACATGCACTTTTAATATTATTAGTTTAATAGTTTAGCATCAGTAGCCTCAATTTTTTTTTTTCATAATCGTTGGAAGCCGAAATCAAAATACAATAATAACTTATACAGTATGCATTTATTATTATATTATAGTATTGCCTTGCATTGAGATTGAAGATGTATGTTTTTTTTCTTTAATAGTACATCACATACCTTGTATCTTTGCTTAAGATTTTCCCACTTCTTTGATGCCTGTTGGCCAGAAACCCTTCCCTCCAACCCCATTTCTTTCATCAGTGTCCTGTATCATAACCAACAAAAATGTACAGGTGCATGAACAGGAATGAATTACACATTATTGCAATAATACAATACCAATACAATAATGAATGGCTACAACATGAATCCATGACTCACTCCCATAGTTGCTTTGCAGCATATTTTGATTTTAAAAACTTGATTTTGTTTTCATCCCGAAAGTGAATCAGCTGCCGGGTTTCCTCATGCGTCCCTGTGTGATACAGGACAGTATATGTAAAGCACGTATCGATGTCTCCAGGGTGACCATACAACGTCATCTTTTGGATTCGGCTTTTGCTTTCTTACGTCACTATTCATTATGTTTAGATGCACAAGGTGTTGTTTCAATCGGACTGAATTCATTCATTCAAATCAGTGAATCTGAATGTAGTGTTTAACGTGCGGGACTAGAAATGCGGGACTGATTGTGCAAATCAGCAATGTAACGTTAGCATAGCCTAGCGTAGCAGACTAGCGATTTTGTTAAAACGTTTAAAAACGTTTCAATTAACAACATGGTCGCAAATATATATGTACATGACTGTGTAGAGCACAAAACAAGACTGTCATCATTTTTTAATAAACCATTTAAGCCAAAAATACTTACATTTATGGGACCCTCTGGATGGTGTGCCCGCCATTGTTGCCAGTTGCGCAGTGCATTCTGGGTACCCCTTGGTTTCAAGTAAGCTCGCGATAATTCTTGGTTCTAAGGGGTATCTACCCCTTCCCCTTAGCCCTACCCCTAGATCAAAATGAGAATTTGGATAGCCCTTACTCTCACGTGAACGTGCAAAACTAAGGGGAAGGGTTAAGGGGAAGGGGTAAGACAGAGAATTGGGATTCAGCCTAATATAGGCTAAAAGTGCTATCGCCAGACCCGGAGATCAACTGAATGGATTCGAAAACGGTAAAACTCAACTGTTTAACTCTAGGGGCGTTAGAAAATGAGCCTATTTCCAAAAAAAGTGGAGTGTTCCTTTAAGCATGCACAATGTTTCAGATAGTATGGCAACATTAATCAGATATAGGTCACAATTGAAAGAACGTGTAAACGGACGGTCGAAAAAATCAGATATAGGCAACAAATCAGAATTGGGCATTAAGACCTGCAGTGTAAACGAGGCCTTAGTGGCTTCGATGCTGCTTCCCTCAAATGTTAGTCTGGGGCCCTGTGAACTTAAAATAAAATGGCACATTGTAATTTCTGTACATTAAGTCTATTTATTATCAAAGCATTTGTCAGTAATACACTTTGTGTAGGGCAAAATGTGAATAATTGCATTGCACGCTGATTTAAGGTGTGCTCCTAAATTTTCTGCTTTTCTGGTAAAAAAAAATCAATTGTCTGGAGCCCTGCATTTCGTTCCTAACCTATATAACATTATCTCTTCTGTGTAACACACACACATCACACACACACACACACACACACACACACACACACACACACACACACACACACACACGCACACACACAAATGGATATTTTGAAGAAAAAAAAATTTGTCCACACAACAAAAGTCACTGCAATCATTGTTTTGGCCTATGAAAATCCATAGAAAAACTGAGAAGGTACTGGTAATTTTCTGCCACGACATTATCCGTTAAGTTTAAGGACATTTCCAAGTATTTTCAAGTATTTTTTTTTTAAAGAAAGCATGATTGTTTCACAGACAATAGTGTCAAAGCAATGACGCATATACAGTGCATATACATACACACTTAAACAAATACTGTTATACAAAAAAAGATAATAACAACAACTACAATATTATTACTAATAATAATAATCCTAGAACACAACACAATGCAATGCATAATTCAAAACACAGGTACAGTAAAACATTTGCAAAAGATAAATATGAAAAATTCTTTCTTATTAACACGGTACATTGTGCCCTACTTTTTTGGACTTTTTTGGAGTTTCATTGTATAAGCAAAAGACGTGAAACTCTTCTTTTGTGGAGGGTGAGTAAATTATGATTCCCCTTTTTTGGGTAAAAGATTTTAAATCCCCTGCATAATGTGATAGCAGAAAGTCTCCAATACTTTGGTCACACCTACCGTACCTGAGATTGGACATACTGTACTCATTCGCCCAAATAACTATGAGAGGTCTGTCATATGCCACAGTTTTAAATACACATAAATAGCTGTGATTCAAACTACTTACTGGAATGTCTCGAGATTTCAAGCAAAAACTATACTGAAATGGACTACATTTCTCAGAACTATGTTTATGGAAAGCTGATTTGATTCTTGGTAGTGGAGGTTAGAAAATATGTGGAGCAAATTCCTGATTGGAAAGTTAATGTGTTACTTTATTTCAGATGTGTGCCGTGGATTGAAATGTGAAGTTACTAAAAATACCATATATAGATTTCACTATATTTAACAGGCTAGTTTAGAAAATAATGATCATGTTTCATCACCATTGTAAAAAGGAATTGACAACAAAAGCAAATGATTAACTGCAAGTAAAGGCTTAATGATCCAATAAATGGCTTTGATGAGTAATTAAGAGTGCAGTGTTAAAGCATTAAAATATAAGAGAAAGAACTTTGTTCTTGCGATACACGCATAGGTTGATGTCTCAACGTGGTGTTACTTTCCTCACCATTTACTCGGCTGAAAAGGCTTGTTTGAAAGTCAGGAAACAGAGCATTAGAGGCCATTATTAGGAGTGTCTGGGCTGTGGTCATGACAAGTCAAACAGTAGCTAATGGGGATTGTCTCATGTTGATCTCATCGGGTTCTGAGAATCAGATCTTCCCCATTTTTCTTCGCATAGCCAATGTTGCATTGCTAAAACACAATAAACATAAATTTATACGGTACTAGAGCCTGTGCTAAATTGTGGAAAGAGTACAGCTAAAATGAGTGTCATAATTGCAAATATATATATATATATATACTGTATAGCCATTTATTGGAAACATGATTGTTTCACATATATTGCAAAAGCAACAGTGTACATACAGTACATACACAAAAAATAGAGTGATTAAAACCTGTGATGACAACATCAACAACAACAATATTAATATTTGTATTGTTGTTGTTGTTAAAACTACACTTGCAGATAATATAATAATAATGAAATAAAGAGTAGGCTACTTAAGGAGAGTACACTTTCATGACTTTCATTTGGCAACACTAAATTTTAGTGTCCTTGTTACATGTACTCACCATAGTAATAACAGTTACGGGATGCATAGAGATTGGAATAGCAGTTCAAAAGTTATTAAACATTTAAGAACACAAGTTATTTTTAGCTGCCGGCGGCTGTATATGTCTTTAAGGGTTAATTTTTAGTGTCCTTGTTACATATGTTACATCATATTTCAAAGACAATAAAGGTAGGAAAGGGCATATAAAGATTAAGTCCCATCTTAAATAAGTGGCTCAAAAAAAGCACTCTAAGGTTCAAATATTTGCATTACAAATTTAAGCTATAATAAATTCTCATTTAATTGCAGTAAAGTGTCGTTCCGTGTCCAAAACATTCAGTTCTCACTTTAAATATGTTATTTTTTTTATAAGTATTTTTAAAAGTATACTAAAAGGTACTTATTTTTCACAGGGGCTCTGGGATTTAAAGTAGAGATTTCAATACAAATTCAAACTTCTCTAATTCAGATTGAATATAATGCCCAGATTCATCAATCTTGGTATAATAACACATTTCCACTTGCACTTGTAAAGCCAGTCATGTGTAGGCTTCACCTGAATGGTCCAGGCAAGTTATTTGGACAAACCTGTAAACCAGTGCAACATTTTAATCTCCCTGTGTGCAAGTCCATTTTACAGAAACATATGAAGGATGTTCCAAGTACAGTGCTATCTAATCCAAATCTCATAGCGTGGCATAGGCCAGAGTTTCAGGTCAATACTCACGCTAAACTGTACAAACAAACATCTCCTGCACGAGATCATTACTCATGTAAAATATGAGCATGTGACATTTCCTGCTGGGGGAGGGGATGTTGTGCATATATGGTTCATTCGGCCCATCAATTGCATTTCATGTAAAAGGGCTTTCTCTTCAAGCATATTAAATCTGTTGTGTATATAAAACGTGTTGTGTGTAATGCCTATTTATGAAGGACTGTGAGTGATGTGCTGTGCTTATGTGTACTGTATCTGCTAAGGACATTACGCCTACAAAGCTCATGCCCTGAATCATAATGCCCGTGAATGTTTTCATTGCATTCGACTATCGCACTGGAAGTGCAACATACAACATCAGACATGTGATGGTCATGAGGAATGTTTGTGTGTCAGAAATTGAAGTGAAAGGGACAGTATGTCGACTTTTTTGACATAAACTCAGATCACGGTTTCCCACGATATTTCCTCTCTTGGATGTTGCTTAGAAAGACTGAGGCTTGCTTTAGAAACAAGTTCAATGAAGCCATATTGTGACATTAACAATTAGCGTTGCTGCTTAAGGCTAATAAAAGAAGTCCCACTCCACCTTGAAATGTCAAGTTTCCGAGATTAATTTGTGTGAAAGCGACACACTATGAGTCACTGTGAGAACAAAAAAAGCTCGGCACAAAAGCCTCGACTGGTTTCTGTAAAATAAGCATGTTAAACGCTGTATTTGCTGGAGTAACTTAATCTTCGTGGCATGAAATGGTGTTTTGGGGATAGGAAGTAAGGCAATTTGCATGTCAGAATGATGCGTTTAATAGGGACTGTAAATGAGGTTACTTGATATTGGACAAGTCCGCAAATCTGGTTTCCTAGCAATCTTGCATGAAAAAGCATGCACGACTTAAAATAGCCAGTGGAGAGCCAATCATAATACTTTATTTTGAGAATGTAATTTTCTCAAGCCTCGCCAGTAATTAACCTCGCTACAAAAAAGGTATTGGAAGCACCACACTCGCAATTCCAGCTACAGCACAGTAAAGGACCGGCCATATGATAGGGAGGAATGAGAGGGAGAGAAAGAGAGTGAAAAGGGCTCTGGATTCAGCTTTATCTGTGAATGTCGGCGCTTCTTTCTCTCCAATTTTTATTTAAAACTTCTTTCTTTGGCTTCTGCTGAATTGGGGGTTTTGTTCAGAGTTAATTCACTTCCAGCTCATTCTGAGCCTTCTCCGAGCTGCTGGGATCGCTTATAATGATGGTGGTCAAACACCTCGGCAGATAATTGACTGCAAGTGGTCCGACTTGTTTTCCAAAGGCCTAACAATGGAGACAAAGACCATTGAGGGCGAAGAGAGAAAAGATCTGAATCTTGAAGCTCATTGCGTAGTCAAAGTGAGAAGAATGTGTCCACCTGTGCCAAATCGGTTCCTTTTGCTTGGTGCCAGACTGGAGACATGAGCTCTGTTCCAAAATCCAGTGAACTGTCTCGCTGCCTAACAAAGGCAGCATCCCAACTCTCATGGAACCCTGATAAGAGACCGATTTAGGAACTCTCACCACACATATGGCCTATGCTTAAGAGAAACTCGACTCAATTCATTTTGGTAGTTTGAAATTAGCCTGCTGCCAAGCTAGTAACATACAGTGTGTATATATATATATATATATATATATATATACAGTACTGTGCAAGAGTCTCAGGCACGTTAGTATTTTCATTTAAAAAAAAATGTTTTTAAGGCGAGACACTACAGGTGAATAGGGTAAACATTTTAACTTACAGATATCACCATGAAATTTGAAAAGTTGATTCACTCACATGAATAGAAGAAAAAAAATGTATTGCAAGTGTTCTGTAATTTTATATTTAAATATGCTATTCAGACTATATGGAATTAAATATGCGCTAATTAGCATATATTTTGAAGTTACAAATCTGACCATTGAAACAAAACAAGGATCAAAATTATTTTTGCTTTTTTTTAAATATATTCAATGAAAATACATTACCAGAGGGGATTATGAATATCGCCTTTTGTTACCTTGTAAATCAGAAAATACTGCCAATAGCCTTACATTTATTTCCGCCCTATTTTTAGGCATACAATGTCATATAAATCAGGCCAAGAATGAAATATCAACAAATCCCTCTGGACAAACATTCACAATATAGTTAGGAATACGACCGTAAAGTTTGGTGTATGTAGGTGCTGAAGAAGTGAAAAATCGTCACTCGGGAGTGTGAGGAAAAAACTAATTTTGAGAAAACGGCCTTTAAAGATTTTTATGGCAAAATTCCACTAATTTCTATTGAAAGCCATGAATTACAGGCAAAATATGCTTTAGGTCCAAGTAAAATCCATGTATCACACTGTTTAACATCCAAAAGTCATTATTGCTTCATCCATCACTGATCATAACATCCAAAACAACACATCAAAACAACACATCAACAGTCCATCACACAGGTGGAATTACAAAAACTAAATATATCACAGCCATAGTAGACGTCAGAGCAACATCACGTGACGCTTCTGAAGATGACTGCAGAGTCAGCAGTCGAAACTGTCAAAGTATGACAACAAACTTTAAGCCTGTCGTATAAGAAAGAATCACTTATAAAAACAAATAGTGTGAAATGTCAGAGCGCGTCACGTGACGATTCTGAACGAATCACGTTGTCAGTAATTGGCATCAGCCAATGATATTGCGCATTTCGAGTTAAATCGCCCATTTTACTTTCATGATTTGTTGCTGATAAACAGGTAATGACCATATTTGGATCTGACAGCATTGCAAAGGAGAGAGAGAGCTTTCTAACGGTATATGTGATGACAGGGTGCAGACAGCAATCGCGGATCAGCATGATGATTTAGAACGCCAACTTTTGATGAATTTAGGCGAAATCTACACACGCAAACAGACAAAGTGTAGTAAAATAAAGACCTAAATGTGTATTTTGGACTTTTTTTCAGCACAAGTCTGAAGGAAGACGTGTTATTGAAGACAAATAGCCCAAAATCTCAAAATTTGAAAAAAAACTATGTTTTTGCCTGCCGTGTCTCGCCTTAAGCCAGTTATTAGTATCTTTTGCTGTAGTATGTCAGTAGTATCGGTTTACATTTCCAAACATTATTTTTGCTATTAATTGTAATAATCCAGTGAGATTTCTGTATGCACAAGGAGTCTGACAACAGCCTGTATTCTCCATACGGAGATCTGATCTCACCATTATCGAGTCCGTCTGAGATTACACGGAGAAACAGAATAATCTGAAACAGACTAAATCCAAAAGAACTGCGGCAACGTCTCCAGGAATCTTGAAGAAACCGACCTGCAAATCTACAGTACTCTGAAACTTTTAGGCCCTAGTATAAAAATACTGTAAAGTGAGGATGCTTTCAAAAATAGTCATACATAGATTTTATTGATCAATTAACCTATATTAACCTAAATCAAATCAAAATATATTTTGAGCACCCTTTGCGTTTAAACCAGCTTTTGTCCTATGTGAGTCTCCCAGGCCTCTGCTTCTCTCGCTTTGCTTACTGAATAACCAAAAAAGTGAACTGAAAATAAATCCACTACCCATTACTGACAAAAAAAAGAAAAAGAACATTAAATATATGTTACTCAAAAGATTAACGAAAGCACCAAAAAAACAAATAAAACCATAATGAAAAACTGGATCACTCCAGCGAAGCGAAGAGTGGCGGTCAGCGATCCCGCCATTAGGAACAAAGAGAGAGAGCCCACCATTGACGCCATCAATGTTATTTGGTCTATTTATAGTGTATGTTTTAATACCTGTTGTTTGTCCTGTTTGTACTACTCTTATTTTTGTTTTTCTTATTTATGCTTGTATTACTTTGCACTTTTGATCTGGGTAAATGCAATTTCGTTCTGCTGTATACTATTGCTGCATAGTTGCAATGACAATAAAGCACTTGAAACATGAACATCAGAGCCTATATTAGGAATCCCTGATGAGGTCACTCCCCTCCCATTGATTGGGGATTCCCTCTCTCAACACCACATATGGACTCAAACTAAATTATATACAGACACATGTAACATCAAACTAATTGAAGCTCTTGCAAAAAAACAAATCCACGTGACTATGAAATCATGATGATCTGTCTTTCTACGAAAGCTTGCTTTGTTAAATTCATATTGTATAAGTGTATTCAACTACCTTGATACATAATAGAGTAAACAGCAATGCTACTGAATGTTATGACAGTAAGCTTAGATTTGAACAAGAGGACATTATTCCTGGAATTCTAGTTCTCTCTGAACAGACAGATTCATGCATTATAAAAGTGATACGTAAACTGCCGCTCGCATTTTCCCAGAATCAGCATCCCTCCAATCTTTCAGATATAAATGGGTTCAGATGCAGTGCTATCTATGAGGGTTAGACAGTGACCTGACGGCGGACTGATCTCACAGTGGGCGGCCGTCCACTATCTGGTATCTAATGTTGTACTTTTTATACACCAAGGGTTATTTTTAATGCCCAGCATGCCTCACAGTCTCCTGATGTGGCATCACCCTGTGTTGGCTCATTGGCAGTCACACCTCTGACTTAGCTGCCATTTAAACTGAGGGCATACGGTGGTCAAACCAAGTAAAACTAAAAACATTTAAAGAAAAAAACATTTTCGTTACTTGAAATTAAAAAAACGTAACTTATTTTATTTCTGCTAGTTGCTACAGTTGATTAGATACCTGGGGCCAGATTTACTACACTCTAAGAAATGCTGGATTGTTTTAACCAATTTTGTCAAATACCCAGCCATTGGGTTACATTTTTTAATTGCATTTTTGATCCAACATTTGGGTTTGACCATATTTGACCCAAAATTGGGTTAAAACAACCCAGCATTTTTAAGAGTGTAACAGCTTGCGCCAGCGCAAAACCCCACTTTTGCCTTTAAAAAACGACTGTCAGGATTTACTAAAGACACACAGTGAAAAATTAGGACTGAAAAGGCTTGGATTGGGTTATTATTTGCCACTGACCTTATTGCATATGCATTTGTTGTAGTTTCCCTTGCAGACGCAAAATGAATGGGAGAAGAGTATTCTTATTTTGCAAGGTGATTTACTAAGGTTTGCGCTCGCTAATTTGAACTGCTCTTGGTAGATTGTGTTGGTCATTATGGAAATGATCCGGCTGCTTCAGCGTTCTTTAATTTGTGTCATCAGTAGATCACACACAGAACTTTCCTTTGTTTAGTAAATATGGCCCCTGATATACAAAAAATAACTAAAATTGAAATTAAACTTAATAAAAACGATAGACATATGAAAAAAAACTGACAGAAACAAAATGACAAAAATGAAAGTGAAAATTTAAAATATAAAAAGTAATTCAAACTCTTAATAAAAACTATAACATTAAGTCCCGCTTTGGTGAAAATCAAGCTTTTAATGTTGCTTATGTCTATGTGGTGTTTTGAATATGCTTTACGTCAAACCATGTGCAAATTCATAAGTCAACAGCATTGCTGAGTATTTTCTCCTTAAAACTACAGTGAACCAAAGACAGTCTCAAAATCTCGGTTTGAAATCCCTGGTGTTTCTGACGTCACAAACTACCTTGTAACTAATCACGTCAACGTATGATCGTCAACAAGTGGATCTCTGAGCTGGTGTGAGTGAGTGGAGGTGGGGATAATTTGCATATATTCATAGAACCACGTATACTGATTACTAAATGAGACAAGGGTGTAGAATTACATTCAAGCTATTTTAAGCCATGAAGAAATTGTTTTTCAAGAAAAAAAAAAAACGTTTAATGGCATTTTGGTGGTCAAAGATTAGTTTTAAGGGATACAATTATTGACTAATATTGACCAAACATATTTGAAGGAGCGCAAATGTATTAAGCCAAACTAGTCCTACTCTCAGACTTCCATTCGCACAATAGGAGTTACATCCCTCCTCAAACTCTTAAATGTCTTTCTCCTTTTCCCTGGTTGATACCTTAATTACCTCTTTCAGGGCCTCATCTCGTTCTAACCTCTAGGCTGTCGTTATTACATATTCATCCTGCCAACACTATTATTCAATGTGACTCTCAATGGCCATAAAGCAACAACTGCTCGTGGGCTCATTGTGACATTCTCACTAGTGTGCTAAATGGTGGGGCCGGTCTTAACGTACCCTCTCCTGACACACACTTATGGCTCCAACAGGTGGGCTTAGCAAAAGGGCAGAGGATGAAATGTTGCCTTTCAACTAAGGCAACCTTGACAGCACTAGCCTTGAAAATTGTCAGATATACCAGCCAACCATTGTCGTCCTCTCACACGTTGCCCTAAATAGGTCAATGTAAATGGACGTTTTTAGGGAAGCAACTTCCCTTTTAGGAGACACCGCTTTTTTGAAGAAAAGGAACAGAGGGGATGTCTTCTTTTGTCATAGAGAAAAAAAAGGAATAATTCAAATTCATCCGGCGACTGGCTGCTACTATTCTTTGCCTTCCCGATCTTCTCGGAGCCTTCACTCAGTAATTATTTTTGCATGCCCCATTCAAAATGACTATAAAAACAGCACGGCAATGTGATACCATGATAATACGCTAATATCCTCCGCCTGCCTCAGAAATTAGTATGATTCATCGTTTCACAGTTTAGTATCTGGGGAAAAAAAAGAGTTTGTTCACTGGCTCATGAGTCATATACAGCCACTGTACTCTTTCCCCAACCTGAAATAGCAAAAACTCCCTAAATACAGTCACAGAAAAGAGGACACGGTTTATGCGATGTTAGAAAATGTCATCACATTTTTGTGTTGTACTGGATGTTCTTTGCACTGAAACATCACAGAATTAGTTGATGTAGAGGAATGTGACTGTTGTTGTTTAGCCTAGTTGTTGATATAAGGATGAACATGAGCGTAAGACTAATTGTTTATATTTATTTGATAATAGATAAAAGCATTAAAAAAGACACACATTGTGAAATTACATAGCAGTGCCCAACGCAGCCATTACATTAGGAAACATAATTGTTCATGGAGTGAACATGTTTGTGCATAGAGAAAATACAAAATAAGTCAATAAATAAACACTTTATCATACTTTAATACTTTAAAAGAATATACTTGTGTCAACTTAATTCTTTGTCATTTTTAATCGTTTTTTTAATAAGTGTACTTCTTGAATGCATGACAAAAGATTTAAACATAATTATTTAAAATGTTCTTTTTGAAGTAAAACTTTTAATTTGACATGCTTAAACGTGCACTTTAAAAAAGTGTACTCTAAGTACACTGGTCTTTTTCTTTTATTAATATTATATTATCTGCAAGTACAGTAAAGCATACTTTTAAGATCTGAAGTACACTTCAAATGCAGATATAATACAATTAAGCATACTTGTGTTTCATAAGGGAATATATAACCAATGTGCAAGTCTGAGTAAGCTGAAACTATCTTGGCTAAACTTCTTGCCTTTTCAACACCTATTCAGCTGATAGGTTGGAAGGCAAGCGTGACGCATGGAAATGATGTTTAGTTTATCGATTATTTCCTTGTCCTGGATAAGCTCAGATATGGAACAGAGAGTTAAATTTTGAACCCAGTCCAACAGTATTATCAATGCTTCACAGAAATGCAAGATGGAAAAGTGTGAAGGCGCAAGAGCTGAACTTTATGATGGCAATATCTAATGACAGGCTAAATGAACTTCCAGGCATCCAGAGTATTAAACTGACAATCTATTCTGTCACTCTCACATTTCACATTTCCCAGTCCTTTTAATTGCCAATCGCTTTAAACGCACAACACCATGTCCGGTCCAGAAGGGCTTAATGTGGTTGTTTTCATTGCCTCCGTTTATAGACAATGTACAAGGCAGAGATCACCTAATAGAAGAGCCACTCAAGGCACTGGTATTTTTTTTATAATAGGGTTTGAAGCTGCCAGGTTACTCTCATATACGTTAAGGTTCGGTTCCCCACAGGTTTTTAGAGACTGGCACAGAATGAGATGCCAGCTGGCACCCACGTGAAGCCAAGTATACTGGCATGCCCAGTAAAGCTCTGCTGGCCATGCAATGCAGAGCACCCACGCCATGCCTCTTCATATGCACTGAAAGGTTTCGATGGAAAGAATCTTTCCGTCTTGATTTGCAATATGTCAGTGCACACGCATGCTATCCGTTCATTTTTTCATTCATCTCTTAAAATAATTGTTCCAAAAGTTTTTTTTTTTTTTGTAGAATACAATAGAATAACTATTTTGGGTTCCCCAAAGAACCTTTTAGTCAACAGTTCTTCAAAGAACCATGTTCTTTGAAGGACATTTTAATAATCTAAAGAACCATTTTCTACTATAAAGAACCTTTTGTGCAATGTAAATGTTCCAGGGATGTTAAAGGTCTGCCATAAATGCCAATAAACAACCGTTATTTTTAAGAGTGTAAGACATAGGACTGAGGATCGTACATTTTTTTCCCGATAACGATACCTTAAAGATACCTAACAGTTCCTGAACGATACTTTTTTCGATACCAATTTTATAAAAAAAGATTACATTACATTTTTTAAAAAAATTTAAAAGTTTCAATGACTCACATTGGCCACTGGGGCGCGGGATATATGCCTCGCGCTCAATCGCACACATTTAGCTTGCTGCAAAGCACTGGCAAAAGTGGCCTAATGATTATGAATTTGTCGGGGAAAAAATAGCAAGTAGACATTTTAATTGTTTATTAATAAACTAGGTTTTTCTGAGTCAGTGTTGGCTGCAAAGATGAAGTTGATCAACTGCCAAATTCAAACGTGCTTTCGCGCATTGGCTGGCGCTGAGTGCTCAGCGCTTGTCATACAGTATATCACAACTATTCAGTGTTTTCAACCACATAATGTTTATTTTAGCTTACACTGTAGCATACAGTAAGTACTAGCAAAACAATGAATTTGAGTTTGTAAAATACACACAGATGTCTATGGAATAAGACGACACGTTTTATTCATATCAGATACGCATTGTGTAAGTAGCTTTACATTTTACCCTATTCTTCTCCCAGTTCACCGGCCACTTACTTTCATGTATTTCGGGAGAAGTGGATGAATTGACGTGTTGTAAATCCAACAGATCCGATTCTCTGAACTGGGGCACAAACTAATATGGCGCCGCCCATCGCGCATACAGCTCAACTAACGCGATCGTTATAAAAGTGTTTAAACAACCAAACACATCCACATGCACATATTTGACAATCGGAATATCAGTGTTTCATGCTATATCTCATAACACATTTGTGAATATTTTGAATCAAAAAGGAAAAATTACATAAAAGCAGATCATCATTTATTCAGCGCTGTGTTGTGGTTGCGCTGTGTCACGTGACAAGCAATGATGCGTCACCATGGAAACGATAAAGTGACAGGTTCTAAATAACAGTCGCCTTGAAAAACTCACGCTGGGAGGGTCAGTTCGAATATTTTAAACTTACGTGTGAAAGGGTTAATTGGTTCATTTTAAAGTAGACATTTTAAGCTTTCTATATGCCTATTTCTCATGTCTGTGAGGCAAGTAGCCTATACGACGAGTTTCAGTTAATTTGTGACACGCTCCAGTTCTTCTTGCAGTCGAAGACGGAGCAACTTTATGCTCTTAAGTTTATTCCGTGCACTGTCAAGTGTTGCCGGTCTTGGCAGCAATTGTCTTGTCGGAAATATTGCATTGTGCACTGTTGGCATCGAGCCTGGTGAATTGTAGCCACACTTTTGATCTTTTCCACATCTTTTCCATCTATGGGGGTTGGGACGCTTACAGCATCACGTGTAACCCCTTACACTGTAAAAAGTGATCAGTTGACTTCACTTTTGAAAAACTGAGGAATCCTGTTGCCTTAAAAATATACTTAAATATAAAAATACTTAAAATGATTAAATAAACGTCATGCTTAATCGAAAAAATTAAGTAACGTGGAATTGTGAAGTTCACATAACTAATTTTTTTCAATTAAGCATTAAGTTTATTTACTTCATAATTTTAAGTCAACATATTTTGTTTTTAAATAAATTGCACTGAACACTGTAGGGATCAAATTTTGGTAGCGAGCGACAAGACATTTTTTGATTCTCGAGGCAATTCGGTTGGTGCCTAAAAAGTATCGAACTCGATACCCAGCCACAGTTACACTTTGATGATATGGAACACATGACGCCCCTCGTGAACATTCATGATATGCATTTTGTCATCAAACTCGAACAGATTGAGTTCTCGCCCTGAAAAATCAGCTGACGGTCAGCAACGGAGGTCAAAAAGACCCAACGAATATGTATGGGTCCTGCTAACGTCTGGATGAATTAGGCAGCATTAGCATAAAAGAGTTTAGTAACGAAAGTGGCCCGATGGTCGAAATCTGCATATTGCTCTTTTATTCACCTTTTTTGTCTTGTCATCATCCCCTGAATCAGAACGACTGTATGGTCTGGAGATATTTTCGCAAGCTTCGCATTTACTATTCATTTCAAAATGATTGTATCCTGAATAGGAGATTAACTTTACATTCAGGCTTCAACATGACAGGCGTTCAAATCTTTCGACTATATTTCTTGAATAGGGATGACTTCCTATCAACTCTCTCTGACTTTATCTTTATTTATTTAATTGTGACCAGTTAAAGCACTTTAAAAGTGTACATTTTCTGCTTGAACTTTTCATGAGAAATGAGGTTATTTGATCCTTAGACTTCAAAAGGAGCGTGTGTGTGTGTGTGTGTGTGTGTGTGTGTGTGTGTGTGTGTTACATCCACTGAATTATAACAGTATCCTGTGTAGCGAGGAAGAAAAAAAAATCCCATAAATATCTTGCATTATGAATTATTTAAAGAATCATTGATGATGTCCTGTGATGGTGGATGGGGAGCTTCATTTTTTGTTGCTAACTAATATCTATATGCTTATGGGATGTAATAAAAATCCAATTACGTAAAATACCTGTGTCATTAACCTTACAGTGTTCATATAGGAATCAGCAGGAATTAATAAACAAACGCAGTAGTGCCTTCCACATGTGGGCTTATTAAAAATGTGCCATCATTATTTTTGTAGCGCACCACTTTTGAAGGCAATACATAGGGGGGGCTTTTGTGAGTGAGAAAAATGTCATTGTATAGTATCAGTTTGCTACTGCTGGGATATATAGTTTATGATTAAGCCCACATAAGACAGAATTCAGATGCAATTTAGTTGAAATGAGTTGAATAATCTTTAAATCCATTCTGTAGAATTCCATGTATTCGCAATTTCTCGTTCCGAAACAGATCTGCATGCAGATTCCGTCTGGACTTGCTTATGACATACTGTAATATTGACAGCCTTTCCCTCCAGAAGTTCTAACAAACACCTCCATCACTATCATACATGATGCTGGAAAAAAAAGTGATTTTCCACTTTCTTTGCCTGGAAATGGTAGCTGGTTTTTGATGAACAGAAAACAACTGTGAACTGTGAAAACATTTTTTTTTTAGTGTTTTTGAAGAATTTATCAAAAGCAGCTTTTCCAATACAGATAGAAAGTACAGATATCCCGTGTGAAAAAGAAGTACGTTTAAACCATTATGTTTTAATCATCTTTTGATCTAATTTGTGCCCCCTCAGTTTAAATCTCAACCCCCCCAGATTTTAGTCAGTTTGCAATCTTAAAAAGTTCCATTATAATCATTAATCTGTCAACACAATGAATCTCTTATTTACATAGCGTCTACTTTGAATTCTGAACAAAAACTCAGGCATGTTGACCGCCGAGTGGATTCGGTCTAAATTAAACAACCCTGATTGGCTACCGTGTTCAAGAGATTAACAAACATGTCTGTGATTGGCCACACCGCTGCAAAAACACGTGAAATAGAAACATTTGGCGTTCTCCAGAGTGCAAATACCAATACGCACTAGAGCGTTTGCCAAATCTGTTTAATCGAGGAGGAAGCGACACGCGATTTTGACCAAGGGGGAAATCCCGACCAATAACATTCAATATTACATTGAAAGTTCATATAATATGCATCTTCATCGTTACAAATGTGTAATTACAAATATATTTAAATACATGACATACAAGTTTAAAATTAATAGAAGAGACACCAAAGTTTATTTTAGTTTACCACATATGCTTGTCAGTACACCTTAACCATATTTAAAATACAAAATAATTATGAAATGACATATAAAGATGTGCTTATGTCCAACTTAAGTGCACTCTAAAAATTGCTGGGTTGTTTTAACCAAAACCTGGGTCAAATATGGAGGAACCCAACCGTTGGGTTAACATTTTTAGTTAAAAAAAAGTTAACCCAACTAAGCTTCAGCTAATCTCATTTAACATAAATTTAAACACTTTTATTTATTTATTACAATTAACATGTAATTAAAGTGTCTGAAAACATGCATTTACAGGTATTCAAATATATTATTATTTATTAAGTAATAAGTACTTTTTTTTTTTTTTAAAGCATGCTAAAGTCTACTTCTTTTTCATAAGGGATTCATTGTAAGACCTTTTACAGACCCAATGGTGCCAAATGATTCACGGATAGCGAAAGGGAAAACTTTGGACAAGGGTGAGTTGAGGGGATCACGAGAGTCTGTGATGCCATTAGAGAGGAACATGGCATGACAGATTCTCCCAAAGATATAAAGAGTGTGACCGCTAAAAATAGCAAGGAAAAATGCCCTTGTGTAAGGTGTTTATTTTTCCACGCTGTCAAGGAATGATGACACTGTTTCCATATGCACAGACAAAGAGATACAATATCCCTTCCGGAGGATTCATGCACTCCTTTTCACTTCACCTTTAAATTACAGTTCCTCGCCGGGAATACGGTGGAATTCGTTTACCGTGCCAGTTTAACACGCTAATGCAAAATAAATATGGAGAAATATAAAGGACAAGTGAAATGGGATGTTTTGCGTGGCAATGCTTCCAGTAAATATCAAGAAGCCCTGACCTAGTTTGTCCCTCACCAGCACATATGCATACACACTTTTTTTTTTCTAGGTTTCTCTCGTACTGACTCACGCTCTCGCTATCTCTTTCCCCCTCACGAGCATAAACTGAACCACTGATGGGCTCTGACTGAAGAATTATTCCTTATATTCCCTTCCCCCCTCGCCTCCATCATCTTCAGCCTCCTCAGTTTTCCCAACCAACTGTGCCGTACACACTGCGAGGTTAAGAAAACGGTCCTGAAATGAAGTATTCTTTTTCTTTTAATCCCCAACCCCCGTGGTCTCCATCTCTCACTCGACGGCCATGAAACTGACGAGATGAAAAAACAACAACCAGCCTATCTCTGTGAGCCATTTTCCACACCATCACGGCTACGTGGCCTGCGCCCCAGCACGTCCCCGGACCTCCGCTGTGATGGGGAACCCGGTGCAAATTACCCCGCCGCTATCATGGGTTATCAGCATCTCACAACGATGACCCCCCTCCCCGAAAAATCAGACCTCTGAGTTCTGTTGTCCAGGCTTTACCGCTTTGACTTCAGTGGAGTAGGAACACTTTTTCCTTTTTTTTTTCCTTAGGCTGTCTGAGTATTTCTCAGTTTTGTTTAATCCAGGGCTCACTATTTGTCTCCCTGGTGAGAATGGGACAGGGCTTGGTTGTTTAGACCTAAAACAAAGTCATCCTAGAGATGTTATATTTCTATATGGTGGCATTTGATTGTTTTGTTTGTTCTGTTTATCTATAAACAAAGTCAAAAACATGTTAAAGAATGCAAATCACACATACAATGACTTGAATGCACCTTGACATTTTCGGTGGAGACATAGGGCCCTATTTTAGTGATCTAAAACGCAAGTATCAAACGTGAAACGCAAGTAACTTTGTGGGCGGATAGCTGATAAATGACTCTTGCGCCCGACGCAAATCTAAAATGGGTTGGTCTGAAGTAGCTTCATTATTCATAGGTGTGGTTTGGGCTTTACGTGAAATAAACCAATCAGAGCGTCCTCTCACATTCCCTTTAAGAGCAGGGGTGCTTGTTCCATGTCGGATTGCTATTATAACGGCGGATTTGCCAGACGCACGCCAGGAGCGGTTCACAGCCGAGGAGACGGACGTTCTCGTCAGGGCCGTAAAACACAGAGAAGTGACATTGGGGATGATGGGAGAAACCCACCCAAATTAGCTTCGGTTAAACAGGCGTATAATAATTTGGGTAAATGTGTAATCTAGATTTATTTTTTCACATCTTCATGGACACAACAATGATTTCCCTCGTGTGTTCATATTTTTCCTTGTAATAATGTATGATTTGCAAAAATGAAAACTGCTGCGTCTGTTTAGATTAGAGAATCAAAGTGCACACAATCAGCTGTGCACACGTTACATTATGGCCAAGCACGCGCCCTTAAAATACCATATGAATAACACGCGCAACGCTAGGTTTTAGACTAGGTTTTTCCTGGTCAGTGGCGGAATATTTTTTCTGGAACTGCAAAATAGCACCAGGGAACGTTTGCGCCGGAACACGCCTCCTCTTTTCGCTGCACCACCCCCGGGAGCGAAAGTTCATTCCCTAATTTCCCGACGTGCATTTGTGGAGGGAAAAGTCTGCGGTGCGTCGGGTGCAAAATAGGAATGATACATGCTGAATCCCAAGCTGAAATTCAAGCCCTGTTACACCAACAATATTCACCCGGAGAAAATTAAAGGAATGAGTGAGGGGAGGCGGGTTTGTGTGTCATTCGCTGTCGAGAAATCATGAGAAAGCGAGAAAGCGTGGCTGGTATTGTGTATCTATTCTGCGGAAATTTGGTATTGAAATGCCTTTTTAAAAGAATGCAATTAAAAAATGTATATATTAATTTATGCCCTGGTCATAAATATGTATATTGCAAGTCAATATATCAGGTGTGGAATAATTAAGGTTTTTGAAAGAAAACTCATGCTCACCAAGATCATTTACATGATCAAAGATACAGTAAAAACAATAATAATGTGAAATACTATTACAATTTAAAAGAACTGTTTTCTATTTTAATATATATTTTTAAATGTAATGTATTCCTGTAAAGCAAAGCTGAATATACAGCATCATTAAGTGTCACATGATCCTCCAGAAATCACTCTAATATGCTGTTTTGCTGCTCAAGAAACATTTCCTAATTATAATTTTTTAATGGATAGAATAGAAAATTCTGAAGAACCTCATTAACTTGTTAACCTCATTAAATAGTATATATATATATATATATATATATATATATATATATATATATATATATATGCGCAAAAAAAAAAAATATATATATTTACAGTCACTTTTTAATATAATGCATCTTTGCTAAATACAAGTATGAATTTCTTTTTTAACTTATCCCGATTTTTTTTTATTTTAGTGTCTCACGCTTTTTACAAATATATTGCAGCACAACATTGCACAACACAGCACAAGTCTTCAGCATTGATAATAGGAAATATTTATTGAGCAGGAATTCACCATATTAGAATGATTTTTTTGAAGGGTCATGTGCCCAAAAACAGACTTTTTTTTTTTTTTACTTTGACTATAAATGTCCTATAGGCTGTATAACTGGTACCCTACAGTAGGTTTTCCCTGATTAACACCATGTTCACAGTCTGATTGAACCTCTTGTGGCTCTACTCTTATATGCAAATGCACTGTCGCACCCGTTGCCCTCAACTGGAGGCCATCTGAGGTTTGGTCTAATGAACTATTGTTTTAAGAGTTGTGTGAGCCATAGGCACGACGGGACGAGGCGAAATAAATGGGTAAATAACTAAGCTGCAATTAAGAATGCCCAACGAGTTACTGCTAGAAAAAGCGTCATTTAGTACGCAAATTAGAACATAAGTAAGTGACCAGGAGCATAAGTGAATTAGAATGGAAATAGATGAAGAGATAAATGAATAAAAATGTTTTGTAAGTGAGTTTGTATGTAAATGGGTACACAAGTGTGGAGGGGAAAGTAAATAAATAGCTTAGTATGTAAATAAATGAATAAATGTAAGACTTAAAGGAATGGGACAGAGCCGGGGAGCGAGCGAGCGAGTGAATGAGTAATAAGCGAGTGAATGAGTTATAAGATGAACTACTTATTGCATTTCAAAGGAGTGAGGGCTTACCGATTAGTTCTACCACCACAGAACACCCATCAGCTTTGAACTGCATCAAGCAAACCGAACTAGATTTCACATTTTCAGAAGAAATACGTGTTCAACCACGCAAAACTCGCAGCTATGATGCTATGTGGTTCAAATTGTTACAGTGTTGCAATCTGAATCCTTCTACTGTAAATGTCTTGAAAACATCTTCATCTGGAGTATTTCTGACTTTCACTTTAAACATGTTTTTGGAACACTTTACAATACCGTTTACCACATGAACAATAGCCATGTTTACATGGACAATTTTTGTTTCTGTCGGAATTACATCGTTCCGATTGTTGAATCCGAACACATGAACGCTAAATAAAGTGATCGTAAGCAAGCACTTGTGGGACAACGTTGTCCTGCACCACTTCACAGATGATGAGTGGAAAAATAATTTTAGATTGACATGTAATTTATTATATTCAACAACAACATCAGCTAGTTCAGTGCGTCATATTCATCATTATGCCATTTCTACTTTATTGCACATGTGCAAAACTTTCAGTTTCGTTTTCAATCCGATCAAGTGTTTACATATGTTATCAAATGGATTAGAAAAGGTTTAACCCACCCCAATCAGACCGATTGTGGAAAAAAAAATCGATTGAGGTGTTTACATCCATTTTCATTCCATTTGGACTAAAACTGATTGTGATCGGAATACAGTGCTCCATGTAAACGCCAATGACCAATACATCTAGCATTTATTAAATCTTAAGGTGTAGTCACATTATTCTAAAGATTTGTGTAGGCAAAATCCAGTCAATCCACGCAATAGGGAATTTTGCATAAGGATATAAGATTTTCACATGCATATTTCACATCGGGGTCAGTTGGTAACGCATATTCGCCGTGTAGATCAACAGAAAGCTGCTTGGTTTCAGTGACTTTTCTGTGAGCTGTGCTTATAGCTACACTTTCGGTCAGTTAATCTCAACATAATATGTAAACATAACATAACATAAGTTGTTCTCCTATTTAGTTAATGCACTGTGACCTAACATGAACATGACCATTTTTATTAACTAACATTACCAAAGATTAATAAATGCTGTTAAAATATATTGCTCATTGTTAGTTCATGTTAGGTAATGCATTAACTAATGCTAAAAAAATAAGACCTTTTTGTAAAGTGTTACCATTGTCTCTGTGTTCGTTGGTCATAGTAACCGTTTTTGCATATCTCTGCTGAACGTATATCATCTTTCCTCGTGTCCAGATGATGTGCCAATTACTCTCTAATTACATGCGTCATCTGGCTGATAAATCCTGTTTACCGTACTGACAAGCCTCCCGGTGGTCACAGCCAGTCTCTGGAGACACGGATGAAGGGATGGACCTCCACAAAGAGGACGGCGAGAACGAGAGATCAGGCAGGCTGTTTCTGAATATAGCCCTTACATTGCCAATGACTGCATCTGAATGATTGCTAACAAAGTTTGATATTGCGTTAAGGGCCTGGGTAAACAATATTAACATGAACACATCTGTTCATTGGTACAAAGCTTTACCTGAAAAAGAGAAAAAGCCTAAATGATGATCATAGGCATTACTAGACTCTTTTTCATCAAAATCAGCCATTAACTGTCATCGAAATACAACATAACTGAGGTCATTTCACTCTGAATCCTCCAATGCCAGTCGTTAACAAAAATGTTCTTACAATTTACCTAACTTCAGGTAAATCATACCTAACTTTCGATGTTGGATTAGAAATATCCGAGTGAAACAGCTGCTCAACCAAAAAAATAAAAAATAAAAAATGGAGGACGAGACGTGATTGGATCATTGGATTATGGTCCTCACTGCAGAACACAAAATACAGGGGGAGGAGTTGGATCCAGATCCAGATCCAGATCCAACTCCTCCCACCTTGCATATACCTAAACCTACCCATCTCCACTCCTGGTCCCTAAACCCACCCCTAAACCTACCAATCTCAACCCCCTGATCCCTAAACCCACCCTTAAGCCTACCAATCTCCACCCCCTGATCCCTAAACCCACCCTTAAGCCTACCAATCTCCACCCCCTGATCCCTAAACCTACCCATCTCCACCCCCTGATCCACCCCTAAACCTACCAATCTCAACCCCCTGATCCCTAAATCTACCCATCACCACCCCTGATCCCTAACCCACCCCTAAACCTACCAATCTCCACCCCCTGATCCCTAAACCTACCCATCTCCACCCCCTGATCCCTAACCCACCCCTAAACCTACCAATCTCCACCCCCTGATCCCTAACCCACCCCTAAACCTACCAATCTCCACCCCCTGATCCCAAAACCTACCCATCTCCACCCCCTGATCCCTAACCCACCCCTAAACCTACCAATCTCCACCCCCTGATCCCTAACCCACCCCTAAACCTACCAATCTCCACCCCCTGATCCCTAACTCACCCCTAAACCTACCAATGTCCACCCCCTGATCCCTAACCCACCCCTAAACCTACCAATCTCCACCTCCTGATCCCAAAACCTACCTATCTCCACCCGCTGATCCCTAACCCACCCCTAAACCTACCAATCTCCACCCCCTGATCCCTAAACCCACCCTTAAACCTACCAATCTCCACCCCCTGATCCCTAACCCACCCCTAAACCTACCAATCTCCACCCCTTAGATCTGGATCCAACTCCGCCCCCTTGGATCTCGTGTACTGCAGTGAGGTGCTACTGGATTATTGTGGTTGGCTATTGCTGTGATCTAATGTGAGTGACAGGTTGTCCCGCCCTCGCTCTAGTAAACACATCATCAGAGAAGAAATGTAAATAACTAACCTATAAGTTTAACTTTATAAAGATTACAATGGCACATAAACTAAAAAAAATTAAAAGGATGTGCACGGATAAATCATTTATAATAAATACGGCAATATTCTATACAAAATAAGAATTGTCAATTTTGATTTCATGGTGACTTTAAGACCCTGAATCGCATCTGAAGAAGACTGTTCAAACAAGGCCTTCTATTGTTCCATTCTGTTTGACTAGATCTTTGATAGATCTGGATTTCAATGCCATGACCAGAATCAGTAGCCAATCTGATTGTAAAGAAGCCTTGCCACGTTCAGACACTTCGAGGTAGATTACACATTTGGGTATCAAATATCACTGTTATTGGATCACAGAAGTGCTGTGTTAAGAACATTTCCTGGGTTTATCCATTCATTTAAGCTCCCTTCGTTTTGTCAGCTCAAAAAATTCATTGAAAACCACTACCATTGAATCACCCAACCATCTCTACCTTAATTACACAGGAATTGTGGAGTTGGCACTTTACTGCATGACTGCTTTTGAGGCCAACTGGACTGCTACTCTTTCCTCTAGTACTTTAATGTACCAAACTATCCTCCATAGACTTCATGTGTCACAACATTAGTGGCTTGCCAGAGAGATATTCGTTAACCAAGGCTTGGGAACTGCTGTGTAGAATGAAACTGAAGTCAAAGAAACCCCATCTCATCATGAAAATGGTTCTTGTGGTTAACCACTCAGGGAAAGGTTTAACATTAACCACAGGCTCATGTAGTAATTCACACATTCTTCTAGAATGTTTTTTTTTTTTTTTAATGATGTTACTTAAAAGCTCAACATTTGCCCACCTAATGAATCTGTTTAAACTCACTAATCATATATCTTTAGAGGAAAATTAGTTTTATGAATATGTGCAAGATTACATTCTTTTTGTTTTCTCAGTCAATGATTGTATAGGACTGAAAATGTGTGGAATACTGAAAAAAGTGACTACATATTTGTTCATGACCAGGACTTTCTGCCCTCCATGTATTGTTTTGGGTGAGTTTAAGTTGGGAGATGGAGTTCAAATCTCTTGAAACTATCTTGCTATTAAAAAACTGTACTGGCAGATAATATAATATTAAAATAATAAGCTACTTATGTGAACTTTAAAGAGAGTACACTTTCATGACGTTTCACACTCTTTGTAACAATATCAATTTAAAGGTTTTACTTTAAAGTACATTCTGTTGTGATAATATTTTGAAGTGTTTCAATTGCAGTTATGTCATTAAGAGTCTGAAAACATTGTATTCAGTATGCGCCTAAAGTAAAGTCAAGTTCAGTAGTGTGTACTGTGTACTGTATATTAATGTTTATTATTTCCGTAATAAGTACTCTTAAAAGTATGCTTTGTTCATAACAATGATGCAGAGCTATTTTTTTCCAGCCCAGTGATGGACACACACGGAATGGTTTGAGAATTGGCATCATTCGAATCCTCCTTAACTTTAACAGTTAATGGTTGGTTAACATCTCCCCATCAATCTCTCTCTTGGGTTATATGCCCGTCTATGAATTCATGTCATTTTCTGTCTTCATGATCTATCTATGTATATTAAGAAGCACTAAATCTGCATGTCTTCACTCTTAGTCCAGGTACGCTATGGCAATTGGGGGTGGGGGGTGGCATATAGGAGAAATTCCCTTCTGTAAGGGGAAAATAAGATGATGATACACTTTTTTTTTTCTTTTTTGATGCCGTAAGGGCTTTCGCCTGTATGCAAGCCAAAATCTCACATGTTTTTCCCCCTCTCCTCACGTGTTCTAAGAGTAATTAGACTGGTCATGAGCAGGGCACCACAACATTTCTAAAATGCTCTACCTGTGCACCTTCCCTCCCCCATCTTTCACCATTTCATGATACGATTTGAACATGGAGTTTTCTTGCAGGCACACCACTCAAATAGTGACCTAATTCTTCCCAAGCATGCAGACACTGCCGAGAGAGCAAGAGAGGCAAACTCATCTTCTCACACAAAGGGAGTTCGAGTTCTAATCATACCAGGACTACATAAGAACGCCCGCTAATGCGTTTCAACTCCTCCGTTTTAATGCCGTTAACAAGTATGACCGTTTTGATGTTGTGGCTTCAATCCAATTTAATTCCACTCATTCTAGAACCACCATTCGCATTCTGTCGAATCGCGAGAAAGTCGTAAAAAACCTCCACTTGCATGCGAACGCATGTCATTCGGAGCTTGTGAACACATCCCTGCCAGCGCTCGTCTTCTTGCATGCAGACTCATGTTTTTCTCCATGCATCTTTCATGACTGCATAGTGATTCTAACTTGCTGTAATAACAGCTTCGGATGGGGGAGCTTCTTCCATGTGTGCTGCTCCGAGAAAGAAACTGGAGCCAGTTTTTTTTTTTTTTTCTGCTTGACCGTGGTATCTTTGTCCAAGGGAGGCTTCAAGCTTTCTCTCCAAAAAATATCACAGGGCTTTCCCACTGAGCCCATACTTCTCTCTTGAGTTATGTCCTTGGTGTGGATATGCTGTTGTGTCCCACCATTGTTATTTCCAATTTCATAGCTGAGTCCTGGCTAGCACGCCCTAGCCTCGCTATGCCATTTACTGCAATAATACACACCGGGCCCTCTAAGGTAGCAATCGGCCACACTCCAAACCTCCTGTGAAATGGTTGAATTCGTCAATAGAAAGCCTTTTGTTCTGATAGACTAGGCTGAATAGCTTTCTTTGATTCCTCTCTCAAGATGACTTCCTTTCAGAGGAACTGTCTTCCATTTGCTGCTATTATTTTGGGTTTTATTGTATCCGTGGTACGTTGTGCGGCAAGGTGATGCATCTTAAGTTAAGTGTATTTCAGAGGCCCTCATATTTGGTTGCTTTCATCTGGTTTTCTTATTCTGTAGAGGAGGTATTCTAAGATGAACAACTATTAAAAGATGGAGTGAAAAAAACTGTCATGTGCTCATTTGTTGCTGATACTTTCTTAGCAGATAGAAATTACAGCAATGCATTGTATTTCTATAATCTGTCTGTGTCTACCAGCACATGCATACAGTATATTATAATTTAAAAGTTTCATCATAAAAGAAAAATAATATTATATATGAAAAAAAACAGTAAGATGCACATATTTATTTTGTTTCTCTGAAATTTGAAACAATGGGGGAAGAATATCCCACAAAATAGCTTTGCGAATATAAGCACAGATGCCTTTAAACTGCAAGGTAAGCTCCCAGGGCTTTGCCCCAAATCTGCCTCCAAGTCATGTTAATAAATGTTTTATAGTGCTGGTGTGTCTTAGCCGTATCCAACATAGCTGTAATGTATGCCTTACAATACAAGATTGTGTATACACCAAACGATTATTAAAACATAGTGATTTAAAATGTACTTTGAACAAAGACATTATAACAAAGTTCACTTCTTAAAAGTGTTTGAGTTGGACCCTTAGTTGGTCAGAACAAAAGTGAAGATGTATATATGAATGATGTAGAAAGATGTATATAAGATGTATATAAATGAAGATGAAGACTTACTTATTCAGATGACATTTTCCGGTGAAAATTATTATGTTGGTCATACTTCCACAAAGTAGAATCTGTGATTCTGAATGACAGTATCCCCACCGGCGCGGTGATTGACAGCCGCACATTCTCCTCAAAACATTGGATTCATCCGCGCTGTGCCAAGCCGAGGCACAACCCACGTAAAGTTGATAATTCCGCGAATAACTGCAATCGCAGATTTCGACCAGAGATGGCGAAAAAGAGAAAAAACTGCGGACTGCAGCATTAAGTATGTAAGATTGCTTCCGCCACAGAATAAAAAAGGTAATTGCAACTTTTTATCTAACAATTCGACTCTTTATTTCTCGCAATTCGCGAATTCCAAAGTCAGAATTGTGAGACATAAACTTGCAATTCTGAAAAAGTCAGTCTTTTTTCCCTCAGAATTGTACTTTATAATCTCACAATTCTGAGAAAAGAAATCACAATTGTGAGGAGAAAAAAGTTTGAATTGTGAGATAAAAAGTCGAAATTATTTTTTAATTGTTTATTCCGTGGTGGAATCAAGCTTCCATACGTATAAGGCCTTTTATTTCCTTAATATTATTATTTGAAGGTACATATATAGGCTACTTTTAACATTCTAATTGCACAAGTGCACATTTAATACAATTAAGTACACTTCTTTTTCACAGGGGTATAATACTTCTATTTATTTGAATGTGGCTGTTTGGCATTTATTCATTGACAGTTTCACAATTCATTTACATTCGAAACCTGCTGTTCATGTAGACATTTCATGCCACCATGACTACAGACTCGTGACAGGTTGTACACTAGTTCTATCTGGAAAAGAATATCTTCTCTTGGAAATGCTGCCAGCACGAGGAAGAAAATGAAAACAAATCAAAATCCATTTAAAAGGAAATCACAACAGAGTCATATTTTTAGCTCGCTATTTCTTAATTGCCATAAAGAGAACAATCAGATAAGGCTTTCAGTCCTTTTTCAGTCTGTGAGAGAGAGAGAGAGAGAGAGAGAGAGAGAGAGAGAGAGAGAGAGAGAGAGAGAGAGAGAGAGAGTCACGTGCCTTTACTACCATACAATGAGCAACCAACTATTTTCATCCCTCCAGCTCCTGCCTTGATTACAATATGGCATCAGTGTGTCATCTGTGTGTTGCGTTAGTATTGTGTTTATGCTACCATGTAAGAACCATCTGAGATAAGAGTGGTCGCCTGTGGATATATAGCACATGCCATTACACTGACATAAGCTCAAATAGACCTACATAAAATAGGATAAACATTAGGGGTTCTGTTTATTATATTAAAATATGCAAACTCTTGCAAACCATAGGCTATTTGTTTATACCTCATCAACACAATATATAATATTAATTATTTCTCTCAGTGTTTTGGACATGAAAACTGATGATGCAGCTGATAAATAGTGGGCTTCCAGCTCTCAAAAAGTGGGCGGTCATCAGTGGTCGATCTGCGTTTTGTTTTGACTGTCTACAAACCTCGTGTTTTGGTTTTCTCTATCTGTGTTGCGTATACATGAACTGTTGATCTGTACACTTCGTCACCTGCTTCTTCCTGGCGTTTGAGTGAGGAAGAAAATCCGTTGTGAGCGCATTACATTATCTTTCAGCCGTTATGACTCTCCAGAGCAGCCAAAGCCGATGCTTAGTTTGCGATGCCGGATGGAAAGTATAAATCGCGCGCGGGGAGAGGAGGTGGGGGTGCTAAATGTGACACGACATCCAATGAGCTCAAAATGAAGTCAGTCTTCAGTCGGTCGGCGCGCAGTCCAGCGTATATCATGAAACATAGTATTTGAGCACACATCCCCCTCACACACACACACACACACACTCCTGACTGTGAGCATTCGAGTAAAGATGCCTCGGGCTATATGGATTCAAAGTATTCTGCGAACCACCATATATCTTCACAACTTATTGACCGCGTTCTCATATAACCAACCATTTCATCCCGTATTTACATTATTTTCCTTTCGCATTGCAGCGGAGATGAACGATAATTTGCTTAATAAAGAGGCCTAGAGCAAGTGTTTACTTCGGTGAACGAAAGTAATTAGGATTAAAAGCTTTTCTTAAGCGGACCAATTATGATATGGCGAATGAGGAAGCTGTTCACAAGAGAGAGAAAAAATAATAGCATATCTGATGGATGCACTGATGGGTAAAAGGTCCCGGCAGACTCGTAAATTATCCCTCCTCTGACTGACTGCACTGACCGATGTTATAGCTTCTAAACAGCCAGCATTTATGTATTTTTGAGTGTTCATATCCAACGTACTTGCATATAGCCGCTCCAAAAGAATCACAATGGTTTGTATAAAAAGAACCGGTGTCAATCTTTCGGTGCCGGTCGCGCTGTCGGCTGTTGATTCACTGAAAAGAACCGGCTCATAAGAGTCATTCGTTCGGGAATCGAACTGCATTGGTCCCTGTATGTTCCGCGCTGTACATTCAGTAGCGGTGCTGTGGCGCCGCTGAATATTCAAGAGAGGGCTATTTTAATACGGGCTCGTGTTTGCATAATAAGAATGAAAAACGTTCTGCATTCGAACGTCAAGAAAACCATTCGGTTCCGGTCATATTTTTTAAAACAGGACCGGTTCTTGGTTCCCAACCCTAGCTGTTACTAGAGGCATGTTGAGAGGGGCGAGTGGTTTATAGTTGAGGAAGATTTACTATGCGCGTGCCAGACCCCGCCCTCCTTACGGTACGTCATTGGCGAGTAACAGCGAAGGGGAGTCACTCCCCTGCCTACTTTTAATAGCTTTGTCATGTGATGGAAAGCAGTTGTAAGACAGGTGCCCTCGGTTCATTGTCAGTGAGGGGCGCGAGGGAACGAGTGGATTTTCTCTTTTGTCCGTAATTTATTTTTTATTTTTTCGTACCGTCATTCAGTGGCTGGATGGCGTGGGACAGGTGTAATCAGGACTCGGTGTGGAGAGAACTAGAGGTGAGAACTGATGTGCAACTTATTTTTCCAGGGCTGGAACACTTTTTTTTTTCTTTGAGGAGACGGAGCGCAGTAAACGTCCGAGACTGGCTTCGGTCGTAGTTCCCGTTATGTGAAGTCGACCGTTCTTGTACGATGCACGGAAGACGCGGACGCTCCGAATGCACGGGAATTACACCGGGTTGTGAGAAAGTCGAATATGTTGGCAGAAATTGTGTGTGCTGTGATTTATCTGGTGATAGCGAGTGGCTTTTCTCGAGCGGTGTCGGAGTTGAAGAGTGACAGGCTGTTTAGGATGTCTTGTCGTGGGGAATTGTTGACATGCACATGCCCGTGGATGGAGTGCGCGCTCGCTCGCTGGTAACGCAGGTGATGATGAGACAGGTATCTGCTTCAGTGAGAGAGCCACTGCCGATGTGCTGGAATTACTAATATGTATTCGCGTCAGGTATTGTACATTGAAACTTTCCTATCAAAAACATACAGTCTCGAAGAAGGCTTATTTGCATGCATGCGGAGCGCGTGCTGGATTATTGGAGAATGCGCAGGAAATCGGGGTTCGGCAAAAAAGCTGCTGAACCTCGTTTACTTTGTATTTAGCAAGACTTCATTGCGAGGTTAAGTGTTGCTCCAGTGCAATACATCAATAGCGATTGCATAGCTGTGTATGACATAGGTGTAATTAATCATTAAAACATGCTGTTCGATACATTTTAGGTTTGTTTAAACACGTGTTACTATGTATCGCTCGGCGAAATGTAAGACAACGATAATATAGCGACGCACTTTCATGTAGTCTACATTAGCTACGTTATGATTTATATCTATCTATCTATCTATCTATCTATCTATCTATCTATCTATCTATCTATCTATCTATCTATCTATCTATCTATATATCTATCTTATCTATCGCGTATTGGTTTATTCATAAAGCAGTGTTTATTCAGTATGCATAGCTGAAACTTTTTTTCTCCCTATATAAATATATCGCTGCGCTGAGGCACCTGTCTACGTTGCATATGCACGTGCGCTATTGTTATTTTCGTTTTAAAAGGTTAGTTAAGTGTCTCAGTCGGAGCATAAATCCATCTAAACACAATCAGCAAATTGCTTCTCGTTTCCAATTCTAATCATATCAGTTCCAACACAAGTAGCTATTCTCTCTCCCTCTCTCTCTCTCTCTCTCTCTCTCTCTCTCTCTCTCTCTCTCTCTCTCTCTCTCTCTCTCTCTCTCTGCATGTGCTCGTGATTAAGCGTGAGCGTGTCCGTATTTTTGAGAGGAAAAAAGGGGGAGAAGGCTTTCAACAAGATGCCGAGGCAGAAGCATCTGATGCATGTGATTGTATCTTATTTTATCATTAACCTTTACAAATGGATGTAACCGGTTTCCCCGGCGTCTATAAATCTGTGACAGCGGAAGGAGAGGATTGGTGTCATAAATAGATCTAAATCAGATACCGATGATCCAAGTGTGAGGTGTGAGAATCTGCTTTGATTTCAGCTTACTTATTGCAGATCGCTTGTTGTGATGTTACATTTGTGTCAGTATTACCGAGAGAAAAAAGCAGTTATGCGATTTGGGACGCAGTATCAGTAGTTAACGCGCGCTGATGGAATCCTTTCAACAATCGCACGAAATAAACATTTGACTGTTCACGAAAAGCATCACTCTACAGCACCCTCCGCCGTCTGTCAAAACTCTACACACCTGTGCGCACGCACAGTCTCTCTGCTGGTTTAGCTTCCACCGCCTCTATCTTACTCACAACATACTCACTGATATGAAGTACAGTATTCTGACCAATCAGAGGGCGTGTCGCGCTCTTCCCTACGACGGACCGCCCCTCCCTTCTCGCAACCAATCACAGAATTATTTGTTTTCTGGGTGGTTATGTTGTTGTGGTTTCCTAGATGCAGCAAACGCGTCTAAATATGATGTTAGGTTAGATTTATGTTTCTCTCATTTGGTTCTAACTCCTTTAGTTCGGGATAATGAAACCAAAATGAGTAGGCCTACTGGTTATTAAATTTAGCAGTGAATTGAGTAGCTTTTTCATGTTAGTTACACTGTACAAGTGGCAATTATGTAGGTAAGTTACACTCCCCATGAATCAAATAAAGGATGAGTTATTGGTGGTTACATCAGTCACACTGTGCAAATAGACAGGTGCACATTTTTGATATATTATGGCATGATGTGGCACAATTTGTCTGTTTTGCTTATAAAGACTTGATAGAATTAAGTCTGTGTCAGTGATTCACTTTTCTGATGCTCAAATAGTTGTTTTATAGAAATGTAATATTTTGCTTTCAGTGTTTCACACAATTAATTTTGAGCATTTAATGCTCAATGAAAAAAAGAGGTACAACTCCATATCTCTTTTAAAACATTGCCCCCATCTTGAATACTAAGTTGTCTCAAATGCCATAGTGCGAGGACATTTCATTTTTACATCATGTCAGATTTAGAAATACTGTAAAAATGCAAAAAAGTAAACAATTATGCCTCATTCTAAGCATAAGTATTATTATGCATGGTGCGTTAAAATATGACAACGCATCATTGCCTTAGTTTACTTATTGTATTAAAAAGCCAAAAGCAATAAAAAATATAGGTTTTAGTTTAAATAAATGAAAGCAATGTAAAATAAATCGGTTTACAAGCTCATTCCAGGAACATGTTTATGGAGATGGCTGTCAATATACTAGGTGTTGTAATGCCTGACCAGTACTGAATGATTTGTTGATCCCACCAACAGCAATGTGAAAGTTTATTTATTTTTTACTTTATTTGTGTGTGATTTGAGCTCATACAGCAGCTGCAAAGTTAGAGAGTAAATACAAAATGTTAACCAACAGTAAAACCTGTTAAAACCTTTTATTTGAACAATTCTATTATCACTGTAACTGGCCCAAGTTGTGGCTTTTTTGGAAACTAAGCGAATTTCTACATTAACACTTAATGTAGATGTTTAAAATCTTGGCAAATATGTGCTCAACTATCTCTTCTCTTTTCCAGTGTGCTGCCTTGGTTGGTGAAGACCAGCCCCTTTGCCCTGACCTGCCTGAGCTTGACCTCTCTGAGCTGGATGTCAGTGACCTCGATGCAGATACCTTTCTGGGAGGACTCAAGTGGTACAGCGACCAATCAGAAATCATTTCCAGTCAGTATGGCAATGAAGCATCAAACCTGTTTGAGGTAAAGAGGGTCATTGTGCTGCGATGTTTTTCTTATCTGATCATGCATGCTTGTCTCTTAGATATGATTCTAGCCTCATGCAGTTTATTGTGGGAGATTGCAACTGCGAGTGTGGAATTCTTCAGACGATGGGCTTGTCAATCAGTGCTGTTTATTAGTTAATAACAGAGAGTAACTTCGTTAATAACTCATTGGGAATGAGAATTCACATGTTGTCTGATAATTGGGGTGAGGTATCATGATAAGCTCCCAACCTTTGCCCAGTACTTAAGGTCAGTGTTTGTACCTTTTAGTACAATCTTGGGCCAGAAGCACAATTTATGGCTGTTTATATGCACATTCCTCTTGATGTTCGAGATTAATGGTCAGTTATAATAGAGTGCGACAGTGTTTGTCCACTTTTTCAGCGACCTTTGTATAGGAGTTATAAGCCATGACCAACCAGCTAGGTAAATCACATCCCAAACTTTGATCCGAAGCAAAACAAATATATATATATTTGAAAATCAGAGAAAAAGACAAAGGTACAATAACTTCACATGACACATTGGGAATGACATGATCAAATTAAAATGATGCACACTAACATTTAAGCAGTTTGAGAGCATGATTCATTTGCAGTGCTTCATGGGAGCGGGTGGGTGCTAAAGTAGCCTATTATTTTGGTGTGATTTGTTTGTTGCAGTTTTCTGATTTATGGAGATTTCAATGTAGGTAATGTAGAATTGCACTGTTGAACATAGTCTTAAAAAAAAAAAATTTGACAGCTTCGACAAAAGTATATACATTTCACCTCGTAGCTCACAGGTATGTCTTAAAAGTACAAAATCAATTCTCCTATGCCTATGGAGAAAATTATTGACATTTTGTGCAAATTGATGGAGAAAATATGCATATCATGCATACTAATATTTAAGCAATTTAGGACACAGTGTGTCTATGGGAGTGGGTCGACGCCAAAGGGTTCTTTTGGTGAGATATGCTTGTTGCAATTTTCTGATTGGTGGAGATTTCTTTGCACAATCATTGGTAATGTAGGTTTCACCAGGAATTCCACTGTTGAACACAATCATTTTGCTTCAACAAAAGCATATTATAACTTGTACCTTATATCTTACAGGTCTTGAAAGATGTATAAGTTCAAAATAAATTTCCTTACGCCTATGGAGAAAATTAATAACGTTTTTACTTATAGAAACCCTATAGAAAGACTTAGTCACTAACACTGTTGTAGTTTATTTTAATTATACAACTGGTCTCATATCTGAATCATTACCTTAATCTAGATGGTACACTTTTAACCGGCTTGCTCCTGTCCTGGGTTGTCATGTTGAAAAAGGGAAGAGGTAAAACTTTAAACCTGTTGCACATTTGCGCTTCTTCGTCACTGACAAAGAAAGCAAAGTCCATAGGGAAAGAAATGAGGCGGCTAAAACAAAGCAGCACTGGCCCTGGCTAGTTCATTGTCTTATCTGGGAAGATAGAGAAGAGAAATGATAACGCTGCATTGCTTTGAGTGCTGGCAAATATAGCGCTGGGTCTGTTGCGTGTTTTGGGGTTTGGTGATGTTGGTGTGATAGGGAATTCTTCCACATTCCTATCCTGGACAATGTGGTGAGAGAATGATTTTATGGGGCCCACAATTACGAGTGCCAAGCAACCAGATAAAAAATGAATACTGTGTGTGTATGTTAATTGACATGTTAATAATTTACATGCATTACTGCTACTGTGATAGAAGCATTTTTGAAATTCGTATAGATATAGAATATTTTTGAACGTTTGCTCTTTTTTTGTATACCCTTATTGTCTGATTTGAATTTTTAGTGGCGACGGAATAAGCACAAGGTGCTAAAGCAGCTGATCCTAGTTCAGTGAGATGGGACGTGAGGTGTCAATAGTGATGAATGTGTGCATTGTATATGCATTTCCAATACTAGCCTATGTGGGTCAGTACAGTGCCCAAGAGCAGAGTGAAGACAGGTTAATGAATGGCCAGCTCTTGTGTAAAGCTAGTTGGCAGAACTTTTTCTTCCTCCCCCTGCACTCACTCAAACCCCTGGCAATGTTTTCTTAACCTGTCTGACTGCAGTGTAGTTAATGGGTGGCCTGGTGAGTCCTCTGATGTCACACAACAAGCAGGCCACACAGAGGATTTAGAGACTCACTCAACGCGCCTGTGCTGTCTAGGGTCTGAGAGAAAACAAGGCCATTTTAATGATCTAAAAAATGTACATGCACATAAGTTAGGGTACGTTTACATGACAACGATATGTTTAAAACGGAGACGTTTGAGTTGTCCACGTACAGACGACACCAGTCAAAACGATCCCCATTCACACGGATTCGCAAAAACGACTAAAAACCCAGTTTTCCTAACCCTAACCCTTATCCTTACCCTTACCCTAACCTGCCATTAGATGGCAATTAAACACTATAGACTGAACATGTAATATGCATGTGCATGACGTCATCGATTTCAGAGATTTGCGTTTCAGTTGTTTACACAGAAACCGTTTTCAAAAACCGGCACTTTGAAACCCGTTTTCAAAAGTTTGTGTTTTCAGGCACCCAAAACGCTGTTGTCGTGTAAATGAACGCCAAACATTTTTTTTACGCTTTGCAGTTTTACGCTTTTATTTAAAAATAGTGTCATGTAAACATAAACAACCCCTTAGTTTCAAGCAGGGATCTCCAACCCTGCTCCTGAAAAACTTCTTTCCTGGAGACTTCAGTACCAATCCTTCTCCAACACACCTGCCTGTCATTTCCAAGTAGCCCTGAACACCTTGATTTGCTGGTTCAGGTGTATTTGATTGGGCCTGGAGCTGTACTCTGCAGAATGGTAGCTCTCCAGGAGCAGGCTGTGTCCAAAAGCTTAAAAATGCTGCCTTTTGGAGAATGCATTCCAGGGTAGGAACTAAGGCTAGCCTCACATCCTGTCCCCTGAGATACCTTCATCTGGGGTGTGTTTCCCGAAAGCATCGCTCAACGAGTCGGTGTTCGAAATCATAGGGCGGCAGTGGTTCATGTAGGTTGTCTACAAACCGAAAGGTTGGTGGTTCTATCCCCGGTTCCACCTGACCAAGTGTCGAGGTGTCCATGAGCAAGACACCTAACCCCAGCTGCTCCCGACGAGCTGGATGGCGCCTTGCATGGCTGACATCGCCGTCGGTGTATGAATGGGTGAATGTGAGGCAATATTTAAAGCGCTTTGGTGGCCATAGGTCTGTTAAAAGTGCTATATAAATGCAGTGCATTTACCATTTCAAAATCATAGTTCTAACGAACATTCGCAAATACCATCGCAAACTTGTGTGGTTGGAGCGACAGCTCTCGACCTGTGGTTATAAGCATAGTTTTTTGTTTTCATGACATGTGGACTCAATAAATTCTTATCTTGAGCCAAATAAACAAGATGACATTCAGCACAATCTGTATCTTTTATTTAGAATACATACACGTCATTTGCGTCTTTTAGTTGTAAAAGCGTCGTATTTTAAGAGTGTGCATGTGCATACGTGCTCTAGTAGCCTACGTAAGAACGAGCCTAGATTGAATGTGGAAATTAAGCAAAATAAGTGAGAAATAATTGCAAAAAAAAAATCTAGCATTAATTCGATCTCAAACAGATTCATTAAAAGAAGTTATTACTCCACCACGTGCGTGACATCCTAACCAACGTGGTTAAACAATCAATTTGCGACAATACGATTTCGGGAAACAGTCGTGACTAGCTACTTGATTTCTTCAACGATGCATTGTACTGTAGTAGTTAAGCAGCGAGTTACGTCATTGCACGGGAAACACACCCGATACATTTTTGAAGGCAGCATAGAACTGTCCTTCGCTGCCTTTGATATCCCACAATCCAGTGCTTTCTATTCTATGACAGCTGAGCTAGAAAAATAAAGATGGCGTCTGAATGTTGCGGTTGGTGGTCAGTTTGTGTAAATGTACGTTTTTGACCAACCAACTTGATGTCATTTCTAGCGAGAAATTACTATTGTAGTAATTAAATATTTGCTTAGTTATCACCAAAAGCTCGCTTTGTTGTCGATAAATCTCCACGCTGCCTCAGAAGTTTGTCTGAAATCAGTTTTGTGAGGTATACATTTGTACGCAAATGCTTCCTGCAAAGTCATTGCCTGATGAGGCAACAAGTCAGCTGCCTAAGTTTTCAGACTCAGTCTGTGCATCTTTTGTTGAGTATCATATTTGTTCTGTCAGGCATTTATGACTCCTATGATGTAGGACATGTCGCTCATACTCGAGGAGGAAAAACGTCTGAGCCAAACTGAGCAAAAATATGCCATTTTAATGCTGATATTTATGTGGCAGAAAAGTAAGATGAAATTCAGACGACTTACATACATAATCATTTGTCACTCTATATCTCCAATAGTATGTCTCTGTAAGATGATATTAAAATAGTTATTTTAGTTTTTTATTGTGGGAGGCAAAACGTATAATGCTGTGCAGTACAATGATGATTGAGAGATGAACAAATAAACATTCCTCAAAGTGGCTTCAATCCAGTAAATGTTCATCTTGAAATATTACTAACAATATAAAAGTTATTTTTACATTTATTAAAATTCAGTTAAGATTTCACGTGCCACAACCTGAAGGGGGACTATTTACAATTATGCTAAAAGACCTTTTACTTGCTAAAAAATTCATAAACTATTGTAAAGCAAAATGATTACACACTATCAATCAGACGATAGGCATATAAATTAGATTTTGTAAACAGGTTTTTCAGCAAAGTTTTGATTATGGTGATAATCTAGAGGAATTAGAAATTTGCATATCAAATATGATATGGCATGCGCATTTAAACACACGCTTGCATGCGACAAAGCTTCTCTCACTATAATGATTCATTATTTCATGTCTTCCGCTTTCCTGACATTTTGTACATGATGTTCCATTATTGCAGGGCCGTGTGGGGCAAGCCGGCAGGCAGATGAGAGTGAGCGATAGCAGCGGGCAGGGAAACGCAGCCTAGAGATTTTGTGTGACGTGACGGCTTATGCCTTTCAGTGGCAGTTCAGCCCTAGTTATCAAGCCCATCTCAGGGGCTAAAATGGATCTCTGGAGGTGGGGGCCGACAGGCAGCTCGCTTTGCCCCAGGGAGAGGGCCTGACAGCACGGTCAGCCTGTCACCGGCAGCCCCTCTCTCGGGAACAGGGCCGTGGGGAGGTTAGAGGCACTCACTCAGACATGTAAAACCATGTTTTGAGTCAAATATATTTGCTCTTTTAAGCATTAGTTGAAAGTGTAGGGCTGCTACATTTGTATTGAGCCAATTGTATCCACTAAATGGAACATTTAGTTCTCATGCGTAGTGATAAATGCGAAACTGTGCACAAGTTTATCATACAGGATGTTATCTTACCTTTTTTTCAGGAATTTTAAAAGCAAAATCACAGTAGATAGCGTTATTTAGGATATTTTAAACACATTTCATGGCAGATGCTTTAGTATCAGGCTGCTGTGACAAATATTGTTAGCTTTGTGCTCCCAAAACAGTGCTATACAGTGAAGGTAACGTCATTAACACCACGGCACTGATAGATTACCATATTTGTATACTTTACCATGTTATGTAATTTTATTAAATTTAGGCTATATGGAAAAACGTGTCTGTGGCGAGATTTTTGCTAAATAAGATATTACGCTGCTTCTTGCTCGTTTCATGAAACTTTCAAAGGGCAATGTCAAATTGATTGGCACTAAAAGCTTGTTGAGTTTTATCCGAAATAGACGTGAATCTGGCAATGTTTTTATTATGTTGGTGGTTGTACATATCTCACCGGCTCAGAAATGAAATGCCCAGTGAGTGCGCTAAAAGGTTATAATGCTCTATTGCGTTTAGAAATAACGTACCAACTAAACTAAATCTTAAACCGATAGTGTTCACCAAAAAAAAAAAAGTAAAATGCATTTGCTGAAGAAACCATCCCATTTGAGCTTGTCTTAGATCATGACTTGTGTTTCACGTCACTGCAAGGAAGCAGTCAGGTGCAATGCTGTACCAGGTGAGCAGCAGAGCAAGTTTACTACGTCAGAGAAAACATTTAAAAAAACTTGGAGTTGGTTATGTGATGGAAAAGTCCAAATGGATTAGTTTACAAATCATGCACAACGTTAATGTGTTGAGGTCATTAGAACCATGCAAAAATAAGTCTTTATTAATAAATAATTCGCCCTCTAATCATGATTTGTGTGAAAAGTAATAAAGGTTGTTGCTGTTGTACTGCCCCTAGTGTTCATTTCAGCTGGAAAACGGCAGTGAATTGTATTTATATGTATGTTTTTTGGAGTTTTGCAAATATATAGATATGAGCCCATGTTTTTTTTATTACTCATAACAAATAATTACTATTTATTTTAATTTATACTAGACACTTTCAAAGTACAACATGGTATATTTGTCCAAACATGGTGTTGCTGCCATATCCAAAACACTGGTAAAACCATTTTACATTCTGTTAGTGCAGAAGAGTGTATAATCAAACTAAATATAAGGATTTGCATTAAGGCATTAAGATGGCTTGATGAGGAAGTAAAAAAAAAAAACTTTTTTAAGCCGTCAGTAAACGAGTAGTCAAGTTTCAGAATAACTGATCAATTTTCAGCCAATAGTTCAATGTAATTCAAGCTGTTCTCTGACTAAAAAATGTTATAGGGGTTTATAATGTCGCCTTGATCCCCCTCTCATTTGATAAACAGATGACCGGAGTGTAACATGCTGTCTTTTTGATGGCCTTTAGCTCTGAATCCTGGCAAGAGTTCTCACTGTTCTATCCACTGCATGGACAATGTGTGGAATGGAACACTCCCTGACTCCAAGTGATTGCCGCTGCCATTTATTTTAAGGGCACTTGACAGCTAGTCAAAATAACTCCCTATTTAAGCCTGTACTGTATTAGGTCATCCAATAAGGGCCGTGTGGTCGGGTTGTCTGATGTTTATATCCAAACATGAATCTATGCCGCCAAGAAGTGTTTGAAATTACAACTTGGTTGTGGGGTGAAAGCACTGGCTGTGCTTTGTAAGGTGAGTGCAGTTACTGATGACCGGTCAAAATTTTGACCAGACTTTGACCTAGCTATAACTGGTGAGTCAAAGTGTGTGTGGATGTCTAAGTGTGAAAGCGACTCCGCAGATTAATTGCTGAAATAAATCACAGGCACACTCAAGTACACACATTCACTTACACATAAACGCATCCATGTAAACAGGTCCTATTTGCTTCTTGCTTGTCTAGTAATTTGTAAATCTATCAAACAGAAACCTAGAGCAACAGCACGGAACCGTGATTGATAAAATCGGCCAAATGTACTGTGGGCTTACATCTCTCAGAAGACAGAAAAATGCTCACAAGCATATCCACGCCAAGACACACACGCACATGGTGTTAACGGTGACTGCTGATGGCTTCGCATTTTTAATTTGCAAATTTATGCTGACATTTGAAAACACACCATCAGTTTAGCTGCACAAGTTCAGCTGGGCCAAGCATATTATCATTTTGTGCTGTATAATATGATTTCCTCAAGTGAACACTTACATGCACGCGCATTCATACACATGCACCACACTTTGACTTATCTCCCGACCGTGCCTATCGAAACGAAGATGTTTTTGCATGTTGTTTGGTGTCAGCCTCCTCAAAAGCACCACTAAAGTTTATTTTGTCATGTTGTGCCCAGTGTTATTTTAGAATCATTTATAGATTATAGTATTTATTCATATTTTAATTTTAGTTGAAGTCTTAGTAATTTTTTTACCATTCATCTCACGTCATGACATGAGAAACCAAATTTGCCTTGATCTTTTAGTATATAAGAGGTCTTTGTACCATTAAAACGTCCTGCAAGTTTCATAGCTTAAGACGTCCTCCCCACTATAAACTAATCATTTATTTAATCAAGCTCTAAATACAGCTCGTTCTGGATCCATAGTAAGAAGTGACGTCACGGTACGAAGTGACGTACCAGCGTTTGCATATGACCGCCTCCAGGCACAAGACAACTACGCTTAAAGCGCAAGGCAACTACGCTCATTTTGTATCATTGTCACGCCCGCGCGCTGCGCGCCTCACAAGTGTTCAGTCGACGGACAGCGAGTGGGTCTGTGTACAGGGAAATTACGATGCCACGCAGATGTGCTGTTCCTGGCTGTGGACAAACATCTTTGAATACGCTGCGAAAGATCCAGTCGTCAGGGGAAAATGGATGCACTTTATTTTTTGCGGATGTCTCAGTCACGGCAGTGTTAGTTTAAGCGTTTGTTTTATACATTTGAAGGATGACTGTTTTGAGAACAAATCCCAAAATTATGCTGGCTTTGCCAGAAAACTGTTGCTCAAAGATAAGTCCTTGCCGACTATTCTGGGCTCAACAACGACGACGCAAACTGTAAGTAATGTGTTTAAAACTTTAAACTACTTTTTAAATACGCTGAATCCGCACAGGTTCTGGCTGGGGGCGTTAATAATTGATGCATGCACTGACGTTAGCCAATCATAACAGTGGGCGTTAACACTGAACTCTTAAAGGGGAAACACCCCCAAAACAGACTGTTTGAATCAGAGGATGAGAAACAGGGTGGGAAAAGGTCATAAATCACTACATTTTAAAAGTTTTTTTGTAAAAAAAACTATAGTAATACTATATTTGCACCTAAGGGAACATAATAATAAAATAAAAAAAAACATGTCATGACCCCTTTAAGTATTTTAGGTTTTATTCGCCAATTCATGAGCTCCTTTAAGCAAATAACTAAAAGTAAATGGTTTCAGTTACCACAAAACCACACTGGTTTTGTCAATTGTCAATTTATGGTTGTTTAGGATGTTTAGTCAGCTGAAAACTAAATTAATTCTGTTGCTTCAGAGTGAATCTGAAAGGTTTAGTGCAGTGGTTCCCAATCCTGGTCCCGCAGCTCTGAACATTTGATGGTACGTGACAACGATAAAACTGAGAAGTTTTACCTTTGAGTTCTCTGCATGCATACACACGACACCATTGTCAAACCATCCCCATTCACACAGATCACACGAAGCGAAAATGACTAAAAACCCTGTATTCTGCTGCCAGGCCTTTAGATGGCGATTAAACACTATAGATTGAACATGTAATACGCATGTGCATGACATCATCGTTTTCACAAATTCACGTTTTTATTGTTTACACGGAGACCAATTTTTAAAACTTGCACTAAAAGTTGGCATTTTCAGGCACCCAAAACGCTGTTGTCGTGTAAACAAACGGCCAAAATGCACAATTTAGTTGAAAATGGTGTCTTGTAAACAGCCCTTTTAGCTGTCTCCCTAATCAAACACACCTGATTCAATTCATCAGCTCATTAATAAAGACTCCAGGGCTGAATCTGAAATCTGCCATTTGTTGTGGTGTCGCGTCCGAAACCATAGCGGACTATATTGAGTGCACTCATTCTATCCCACATTGCACCGCAATAACGAGTGTACAGCCGATGTACGTTCAAAGGCTCTCCGAATTCTCTCACTTGTTTTCATTCACTCATTCAAGTGAACTGTATTAGTGGACTAACATAGGGAATAGTGATTGAGGGTTTAGGGGGCGATATCCGATTCAGCCCAAGACAGTGTTCTTAAACTCAGCTCCTGGAGTGCCACAGGGCCCTGCCGAGTTTAGCTCCAACCAGCTCCAACCCACTTGCTTAAGGCCATGACAACACTAATACGTTTTCGTTTGAAAACTTATATTTTTCTCTCCGGTTTGGCCTTCCGTCCACACTGAGACGGTGTTTTTATTAATGAAAACAAAGCTTTTTTGAAAACGCACACCAAAGTGGATACATTTGAAAACGCCGTTTTCACGTTGTAGTGTGGACTGTGAAACGGTGGTATTTAAAAACGATGACGTAAATTTAGTCATGTGACGCATATTGCACCAATAGATATTCATGTTTATACCAGTATTGTGCCTGTTATGTGCTATTCACTTTCACACTGTTGCTAAACATATTCTACATTGCATACTCTTCATATCACAGTCCTGCAAAGATGACAGAATCTACTCACATTTGCTGTCCTGCGGCAATACATGAGAGCAGAAGCGTTTTAGACCAAACATATGGTGACTGCGTGCGACCTGGACCGCATCAGTGGATGGTGAGATATTTACTAAATAAAATTATCCTGTCAGAAGAATCGCACGATAACTTCATTATTTATTTTTCCATCTGAATCATATCAGTGATCTTTTGTGGGGTTTTACGCATGCGCAGGTAAGGTGAATTTAACGTTTTTAGGCGTTTTTTCAAAAGTTTCTCATCCACACTGAAACGTCCGAAAACGCTAGTGTGGACGTAGAGCGTTTATAAACGAAAATGCCGGTTTCAAATGTCTCCGGATTAATGTAGACGTAGCCTCAAAGTTTCTAGTAACCTTGAAGAGCTCGATTAGCTGGACCAGGTGTGTTTAATTTGGGTTGGAGCAAAACTCTGCAGGGCTGTGGCTCTCCAGGACTGACATTGGCCACCCCTGCTCTAAGTCCTCAAATATGTATGTTAGAATAGATAAGAGAGTGCACATGTTTGATGTCTGTTGTGGGTACTCCAGGATCAGGATTTGAAACCATTGGTTCAGTGAATTTCACTGGTTATATCTCTCATTTTTTATGAACCAGTTATATTTAGGTATATGTCATGGCTCCATCTTGCTCCCAGAGGGCCACCTTCCTCCAACACACCTGCCTGGAGGTTTATAGTAATCCTGAAGTCCTTGATCAGCTGGCTAAGGTGTGTTTAATTAGGGTTGGAGTTGAGCTCAGCAGGATGCCGGATTGGACATCCTTAGTATAAGTAATATTTTCCTGGAATGATAATGTCTATGAGAGCAGTGTTACTGGTGCCACCATTGGGCAATGCAGATAATTGGTCAGGGCTGTTTCATCACACTTTCGGAGTGTTTGACTTCTGGTGTTTCTCATATGCAGTGAATAAAAATAAAAATAAAAACACTGGACAATTTTCAGTCGGACCAGGGCGACCACTTAGTTGAAATGGTTGTGAAATGCAACAGAGCCCTGTCATCAATACGTTTTGATGGAGAAGCTTGTCAAACAACCGTAGAGAGAGTCTGAATTCCAGTGGGCATAAGCAAATTTATTCACTTTGCAAGGAAGGGAGGGGAAAAGCAAGGGAGTGCAAGGAGGAGGGAAAGAAGAGGGAGAGTAACATCACTTGCAGTTGGAAAATAGTCCCCGCAGGGCATGTTTGGAGAAGCACAAGTTAACATAAAGCTTGTTGCTTGGCTTTTCTTGCGTACTCTTGCATTCTGCTTCTTTCCCAGGCTCTGGTTTCCTGTCCTGTATTCATTTCCATGCTTCCGCCATCCTTCTCTGTCCATGCACTCATCTTTTATTCTTTTATGCTTGCTTTCCTATCTCTTGCTCTCTAAAGTGGTGGTTGCATGTGGGACCTTTCTTCAGGGGCCTGTAGCCTCAGCTGATCTTCATTCTTAGCCACCTGATGCTCATCCCAGAGCCAATTTAACACCCCACACTCATGTGAGGGAGAGAGCATGGGGGGAATTTGTTGCCAAGATAAATGGAAGTCTGTGTGTGAAAAAGAAAGAGTAAATATATATTTTTAAAAATGTTGTGCCTGTTATTGGCATGTATTGTGAATTTGATATATATATATAAAACATAAACTTTCAGGACATTTTGTTAATGTGATTCAACTGAAACCATTGACTGAAATGGTGACGTTTAATTTGACGAGTTTTCTGCCGTGTTTGACTGTGTCAACGTCTGTATCGTGCACACAATAATCTGTCAATCATTATGTCAATTTTACATTTACATTCAATGTCCATAGTTCATGAGTCAAATTGAAGAAAACAATTTCATTAAATAAATTAGCTTAATTGATTATTGAATAATTGTGGGTTGTTTGCTAAATTCAAACATTAATTTCGGTTTCTGAAAAAATAATTTTGGTGCGTCACTGAATATTAGTATAAATTACATAGTTGGTGCTGTTGACATTTCAGGTGAACCCAGCACAAACTGACATTAGTCATTCACTGAAGTCAAAACAGTTGGTGTTTGAAATCCAATGCCTTTCAAAAGCTTAACTATACCGTATATATATATATATATATATATATATATATATATATATATATATATATATATATATATATATATATATATTTTTTTTTTTTTTTTTTTTTTTTTTTTTTTTGCTGGATTAAAATTACTTTGTGATCACAGGATTTGATTGAGGAGGGAGAGTTTTGAATTAATAACTGCAAACATCACTTACTGCATCCGCGTATTGCTGGATGTTGATAAAGTGCAAAAACACACAGAAAACACTCACACTCTCGCACACTCTTTTTCTCTAAATTTATCTTGACACAGAATTGCTCAGTTATTTTAGTCGAGTATGAACTGATCCTTGTTTTAGCGCAATGCTTGATTGACAGGTGAGTAGGAGGTATTTTCTGGAGCATATGAGGAGGGATTACTCTACAAATGCAACATTGTCGCATTCGTTTCAGACTGCCTCTGAGTGAACCGAACATGTTCTTTGAAGTACTTTGGAGCACCATGTAAATACCCTGGTATATGAATGGCATATGCTGAATCCAAGTATTACCGTGCTAGATAAATACAATATTTCTGACCCTCATCTTCATGTTGTTGACAGATCTAATTATACATTTGATCTAATTCCTTCAAGCCACCGATATGAATTACCTTAAGCTTTGATATTTAACACATATCTCCGGTGTTTGTTTGTGTGTACAGCATGTTTGCACCGCTCAAATGGCGGTTACAAGGTTTTTGCTTGCTTTGCTCTGGGACACACTATGTTCTGCCAGTTGAGTGTCATCTGATGGCTGCTACCCAGAACTGAAGCACCACAGGTGGTGTCACACATGAGACCATTTTTCCATATCTGGGGACAAGTTATACATGGGGTTTTCCTTGGACATGGTGTTCACTGTTCAGCCTCTTAACTCCTTTTATACGAGTCTGGCTCAGACAGCTTGGTGGAAGTTGCACTGATCTGGTGCCAAAATTCATCCCGGTCCTGATAAATATCCTACATCGACAGTACAACCAGTAGGGTACAACGGGGCTAAAGGCGCCTCGGGGTAAAAAGGTGCCCTTGATTTTATTTTCCTCTAAACCACTAGTTGGCATAAAAACTTGACATAGCACTATTAAAAACGTCCGCTTTTCAAGATGCATGTAGACATTTGGCTGAATGGTCTTCTTAATGACTTCCAGTTTTGTTCAAGGTAATTAAAGCAACCGGATTTTCAATAACAGAAGCATATGTAAAGTGTGGTATTTGGGGTAAAAAGCTCCCCTGCTGTTGACACAATAATTAACATGATTAACGAGACACGGTAATTAACATGATAAGAAATAGCTGGCTGACTTTTCCATTTGTTGACGTGACGTGGTTAGATTCAGATATTAAAAACCATATATTAAGTTTGGTGTCCACCTTAGAGATAATCACCATATTTATAATGAACCCATCATATTTTAAAAAATGATATTAATCATATCATGTAATAAAATACAATTTATTGTTACTACTGTAAATCTATGTTAAATTATTATGGGATCTCCTTCAATGCTTTCAGAATCTACTTTTTTTTATATATATATATATATATATATTTTTGTATTAACATTTTAATGACAGTTTATTTATTGAACAAAAATGAATTTGTAATTTTCAAAATAAAGAGAAAATAGTAAAAACTTTGTTAAAGTGATTGTTTTGACAAGTATTAACTTATTAACATTAACATGGCTAGAGAGACTAACTTTTTTTGGCTAAAGTATTTGTACTGTGTGCCTTTTGTAAAAGACCTCCCACACCACCTCATATATTTATATGATTTTTAAACAAAATAAACCACTTTATATGATTTATTTTCACACAAAAATGTGTTGCTCCATACATGTTCAACACAAACATATTCTTTCTGCAATCATACACTATGGGGAGTAGTGAATACACACACACACACACACACACACACACACACACACACGCGCACATGCGCGCAGTCGCCCTGTGCAGTAATATTCACATTTTGTAACGTGTCACCAGTCGTAAGTGCGGGATAGCCATTGTGGGCTATTTTTAGTCTGGGACGGTAATCTCTTCTAAGAGCCTTTCAGGGCCCGTCTCTTTCTAACCTGGCCGGAAATGCTAAGCCAATAAGCCTCAGGCGTCTGGCTCAACTCGAGGCCAGGAGAGAAAGTGAGTCCCGGTACAGGCGTTTCCTGGATTATTTAATACTTCAGCATCGCAGGGAGGGGGAGTTTGAATCTCTGAATTCCAGGAATGCTGGTTCTTTTAGGGCTTATGCACTGCAGGGTACAGAGTGTTTTGGACATAGCTTAGTGGCGTCACACTGCACAATTTCATGGAGTGGGTAAATTAACAAACAAATGCTAAATTTCTGCAATGAGGACTGAGCTGATTGGGTGCATTGTAGACTTGCATTGCCACTTTTTAATAGCTCTGTTTGCAAGGTAAAATGAACCACTGTAACATATATTCCTAACAGTTGCCATGAGACCAGTTTGAAAAATCACCAGTTTTTTTTCCCAGTCTCATTCCCCCATCCATCTGTAGTTCATACTTGTGTTCCCATGATATTCATCAGTGATATAAAGTGTGAACATATATTATGAGCAGCTGTGAGTGATGCATCCTTGTCACTTTTTGATGGTTAAAAGATGTAATTCAGTGCTGTACACACATATTATAATTTGTATGTGCACAAATGCACACAAAAGTATATTTCATTTTGGTTGGTGTTTTAATTTGTGGCCCAGGCCAAGCCATACCTTTTAAATGTTGACATGCATGCATATAGACATAGTGCCTCCAAAAGTTTAGAAATGCTCTAAGCAATATGAGCATAAGTCCTTATCATCTCTTGGCGTAGATGCATTTTGAAGTCATTTGTTTATACTTGAAGACCAGCAGATGATTACATAATAATGGCAATATAGACATATCTTTAAGGAAGCAATAACACAAGGAATGCTAGCAATACAAAGTTTCAAACATTTTCCAGAATAGAGATCATAAATTGTTCTAGTATTTTTCTAAGTACTGGATTTATTCGTTCATTAATTTGTTGATTCATTTGTTTGTTCGTTCAATTTATGTGTGTTTGTTTGTTTGTTTAAATTATTTGGGTTGCAAAGTGATGATTTGGATTCATGGATTTATGCTGATATTGTCCAAAATTTGCATTATACAATGTCATTTAAAAATTTGGGATCAGTAAGATTTTTAAAGAAGTATTTTTTTTTAAAGAAGGACCAATCACAGCGCTTACTTCTGCGTAGAATTGGCCCGTTGTTAGATTGTTGGAGAGGTGCACGTCGGGGTACGCCGTGTGCTACACACAGCCTACGACATAGCAACAGCGTGAGTTCGACGCAGAAGTTTAAATTGGGCTAAAGGCAAATATCACGCGTCTTTGTGTGGAAATATAAAACTAATGTTTTGTAAATATTTGACTTTATTATAATATTTAAGTTGCCTTTATTTACTGATATTTATTTCAATGCTTTGCAGGCTTTAGTGTGTTGTTAGATTGACGGAAGTGCTCAGATAAACACGCTTGTATGTTACGAAATGGATGTCTGAGCCTCGTTTATACATTTTTATTTTAAAATGTATTTAATTGAGGTGTGTGTGTATATATATTTCACAACACCTCCCAAATACTGCGCCACCGCTGGTAATTGGTCCATTACCACCGTCACAGCCCTGCGTGCTCAATAACTTTTTTCCTATTATCAATGCAGTTCTGTATAATTTATAAATTGTCATAACATTATAACTGTCTTTACTGTTACTTTTGATCAATTGAATGCGTCCTTGCTGAATAAAAGTATTCACTGACCCCAAGCTTTTGAACAATAGTGTGTAATGTTACAAAAGCTTTCTGTTTAAGGTAAATGCTGTTCTTTTGAACTTTCTATTCCTCAAAGAATCCTGAAAAAATGTTCACAGCTATTTTCTTCTGATAATAATCAGAAATGTTTCTTAAGCAGAAAATCAGCGTGTTAGAATGATTTATGAAGGATCATGCGACACTGACGACTGGAGTAATGATGCTGAAAATTCAGCTTTGCCAACACAGAAATAAAATGACATTTTGAAATATATTCAAACAGAAAACAAATTGTAATAATATTTCACAATATCACTGTTTTTATTGTGTTTTTTTATATTAAATAAATGCAGCCTCTGTGAGCATAAGAGACTTCTTTCAAAAACATTAAAAAATCTTACCGATCCCAAACTTTTGGACTGCAGTGTACACACAAACAGAGAGAAAAGGGAAAAACAAAAACAAAAACATGTTTAAAGTGCAATGGGAATAATCGTCTCACAAAAGTCAAGGTCTGGTAGATCTTCCCTCACCTACAGGAGATGGAAGTCAAGGTAAAAGATAATGCATTTATTTAGTAATCAGCAAATAGCTTTTATCCAGTATGGGTGAGAGCAGCGCAGTGGGTTCTGATAAGATCATTTGCTTTCAGGTGTTTTGCTGGCTACTGTACTCAGCATTGAGTGTAAATTGAATAGCATGACCTTTTGCAGCCGAATCAAATTGACTGCATTTCCACACACATTTGGTGGTTTCAATTACCATACATTTTTTTTGATATTGGAGTCTGTAACCCCACTCGTTCCTCATGGATACTCGAATGAGAGCATGTGTTTGTGATAGAACACGCACGCATGCAGGCATGCAATCTAAGCGTTTCTCTCTGCTTTCCTACAGACGTATTCAGGCAATTGACCCTTGTGCAGTTAACCCGTATGCTTTATTATAGAAAGAGAACTATAGTCTCGTATTTCTCCTTTGTTGTCGCGTGCTTGGTGCAGTCCCGGTGATGATGTGCCCTGCTGCTGATATCATGGTGACAAATGACGGGCCGCCCTGCGGTTTGATGCTCATAAGCCTGCCAACAGCCGAAAGGTCAGAGGAGGATTCGGAGGGTAACAAAGCACTTTTAACAAGAAGAGGGTGACTTTACATGCTTAAATATCAGCTTTATAAGTCCACGTTTGCATCTCTGCCCTGCTGCATTGGAATGAAACAGGACTCTCTTTCCTTTCATACCGTTCCTCCTTCCTTGCATTTTCTTTGGCTGTCTAGCACATCATAGCATGATCACCATCCTGTATATGTTTATTCTCACGAAAGATTGCCTACCTCTGCAGATTTGCCACCTCTGACTTAAGCGAAGTTCTGTTCACGTGCACGTTTCAAGATGTGTGTTTTCTTTTTCTTTTCTTCACTGCATTAACATATTTAGACTCCAGCTCTTTAGGAATCCGAGCACCCTAGTGTCAGCATTATTGGACAAGTTTCTAAAATAAGTAGTGCATCAATATGTCTGAGCACCGAAAACTACGTTTATTCTAATTGCATTAGAAACGGAGCTGTGGACCATCTGTTGCACCACAGCTAAGAAACAGCATGCAAACTCCCCTTTCTCTCTTCATGTTTAGTGCATCCATTTCAATTGTCAGTCTGTCCTAGTCCCTTTCATCTCTTTCACTTTTCTCTTTCTATTTGTAAGAGCAATTATCTCTCAGTAGAAACTGTTTGTTTGCGGTTCCGATAATCAGGTCATGGGCACTTGCAACCACATATAAATTGGCAATATTATATTTTAATTTCCTTCTTAGTTCTTACTCTTCACTAGTATGCATTATTATGATTGTTTACATGTTAAAATAAGAAAGGTTCTTGTTGCTGATGAGTTTGATTGGTACCTGTTCAAGCTTCTGGTCGTGGTGTTCAGACAGTGTCAGGGGGGTGGTAATGTTGGTGAGGGTTATGAAAAGTTAATCTTTGCCATACTCCGTCTCTCTGTGATCATTGCCTCTGGAGCAGGCATGCCTCGGTGCCCAGCTTGCAGGATCATTTGCGGGGGAAATGAGGTTTGAAATAGTTCTAGTGATTCCACTGGCAGAATCCTATTTTTGAGTATGACATATGACTGCTGTGCCATTTACGTATACTGTGACACAATCTGGTTAGGCTTATTGAGGGAGGCTTACGTTGGAATGTTTTTTGATAATGTCAATAGGACGTGTGACATATAATAGGTATGTCTCTATTTGCTAACCATTAAATAAATTTGTGTCATATTCAGTGCTTGGTACCATGTTTCTCTCTCTCTCTTCCTACCCACGATCCTATGACCGGGCCAAGCTCACATAATGCAGCATGTTAATTGGATTTATTAGCTGTGGAATCAGAGGTAAACTAATCATTCTCACTTTCCAAGTGTTTTTTTATCTTTTTTCACAACTTTCAGATGAGGCTTTCTTCAACCAGCTTTTGAAGTGTGTCTTTACGAACTTGTGCTTTTTTTATTTATTTAAGATGTACAGTTACATGTAATGTTACAGTTACATAAAATGTACAGTTATACGATTTTCTTATTTCCAATTCTACGATTCTCCATCCTGCTTACTACCACCTCTATTCAAATTCTGAGCCAATATTCAATAATCCAGTTCTGAATGGCATACAAGCCTTGTTTGTGTCACAGCAAGAAGTAGTCAAATTATAGACAAATAATGAAACAAGCAAAACAATATTCAGGGATGTAATTTATTTTTAAAAAACTGTTTTGGTTTTAGAGAGAATAAAAAGAGAAAGAAAAATCCACCAATCTTCACTTTAAGCTTTTTCCACATATTCTAGCTCTTTTAATGTCTTCCTTGTGATTGTGCAAGGCTTTGGTTGTAAAACTCACCCTGAGTAATTGACTTTCCAGGTTTTATTACCTGCAGAGTGTTCCTTCTCTGTCGCAGCGGAGATGCTAGGCCCCAGACACACAGGAAATACGAACCTCATATTTTACTATCTTTTTTTCAAATTCCTTCGTCACCTGTGGGGTATTCGCTCAGATCCCTGAATGATATTGGATGGATTATTTTTCAGTTTGCAGTGAAGTTAATTATGGGGTAAAAGAAAAGGACCATGCTACCTGTTATCAGTGGCATAAGTTATATCTCAGGAATACAATGGCGTAGGTGGAACTCAATAAAAGAGTTAAAGCAAGGACAATTTCAAAGACAGCCTGTCTGATAACAAAAGAGCGCACCTGATAATGAATGAATGGTGAATGCTGGCATGCCTCTGAAGTACTAAGGGAAAGGAGGGGAGCTAGATGGAGTGTGACTACCGAGCGCTTGCCAGTGTGTTTTATGGCTAATTGAAGCATTTGTGGTAAAACAGCCATGAATGGCACCCTTTAGAATTAGAGCAGGTTAATATATTGTGATCCCACAATTAGCCCACGATTGTTAAGATCTGTTTAATTCGGTTGGGTCCATTAAGCGGAATGGGAAAGGTCCTTTCTATTTTTCTTCCCTTCTTACTAAAGGCCATTTCTCTTTGGAGCTGCCAGAGGCAATCGATGGCTGTGGACACGGCCCCAGAGGTTGCCAGGCAAATCTGACCACTCTGGCACTGGGCTGGATGTACTTTGCAAATGTTGGTTGCACTTTGAATTATGAGTCTGAATGGAGGACAAAGGTTATTGAGCCTCTTTCATAGAATACGAGATAACCAATGTTGATAGAGGAGTGCAGGTTTTGGCAGAACGTTTGATTGCTGTATAAACCCTGGAGCACCCTCTGTCATTCTAGATAAAGTCTGAGCTAGAGTTCACACTTAACAAGTAGTTTTTTTTTTTTTACTAACCACCAGTCCTTATTTGCGTGCATGCTGCTATTGAGAAAACTGTTTCCGAAAAGAAGATCCTCAAATGAATAAATGACTTTTCTCTGTAAATCAAATGATGAGCATCTATGGGAAGTCATCCTGGATAACCAGGATTACAATTAGCTGGAAGGAAATACTTATTGTTATTGCCCTCTGTTTTATTGTCTGCCTGGGTTTTATGAAGTTGCAGAAGACAAATTGCTGGAGACAGCAAAAGCATAGCTCAAAGAAAGGACATTATTAGCCAACCATTAAATGGCAGCGGGCTAAGTCACAGGCTGTGAATTTCCTTCTAGCTTCTTTACGTCAGAACTCAGGTGTCCCTGTGAATGTTTTGTTACATCTCGGAAATATGTGCTGTTATCTAATCCAATGCAGAATTAGGAAACATGTCCTAAGGAGGGCATTATGAATTCAGTGAAGCCGGGCTTAGTATTTTCCTTCCTGTCAGTGCACTAATCAAACGTTAGCACTATCAGCGCTGAAATCTCTTAAATGGAGTGAGATAAGTAAAATGGCCTTGTTTTGATGTCTCAAAAGCTGCTCCCGTGAGCATGGGGAGATGCTGGTGTGTAATCGTGGGAAACTATTAATAGAAAAGGGATCAAACGGGGTGATCGTTGCACATGGGACTGGAGGCTATGCAATGCAACACTTCTATCTAAAGAGGACAGTCCCCCTGCAGCCACCACGATTGTGCCCGAACGCTATCAGCAAGCGATGCTAATCCTGTGGTGTGCATAAAAGGATTTGTTCTTGTTGGCCTGCATACGCCACGTCCCCCAGCAATTTTGGTGTTTATCTTTTGCAATTGCTAAGTCCCGTGGGTTTTGTTGCTGGAACTTCCAGTGCCTGTGACTTTTCCACAGCCACTGCTCTACAGATACTACCCCTTCTGTGTTACCATCTGCAGAAGAGACAGAGACGGGAACATCAAAGACTGGAAGCAGTGTTTAGCATTTGATTCTGTAATCACACTTCATATGCTCAAAAAATATTGCATCTATTTCAGTTCACAATAAGGCTCCTTATCTATGGATTGCCAGCTTGAATTTTGTTGATGAGCCATTTGAGACGTCTGAGTTAGGGATTGGAGGAACTTAACTTCCCTCTTTTTGTTTCTTACCTCTTTCTCGCTACTTCCCTGGGTAGTTGCTGTGTGTCAGCTCAGTTAATGGGTTTCTTAGGGGAGATATTATTTTGGTCCAGTAAGCTGCATGTTTAATGTATGACTGACAGTGCTGACTCATGTGGCTTAGGCAATTTGTAGTTGAAAGAGATTTTGTAGTAAAAAAAAAAAAAATGTCTCTATCCTCTATTAGCGATTATAGAGCACTGCTCCACTCAGTCTGAAAACAAAATGCACTTCTTCAGACTAAAATGTCCCTTTTTTTCACTGTTCTTTCTCTTTCCCCTTTTCTTTTCGCCCCCTTAAGAAGATAGATGAGGAAAATGAGGCCAACTTGCTGGCAGTGCTCACAGAAACCCTGGACAGTATCCCAGTGGACGAAGACGGTTTGCCTTCGTTCGAGGCCCTGGCAGATGGGGACGTGACCAATGCCAGTGATCAGAGCTGTCCTTCCACCCCCGATGGCTCGCCACGCACCCCAGAGCCAGAGGAGCCTTCCCTGGTAAGAGACGCTCCTCCCGTGCTTCCCGTCTGCCCAATCCTATTTTGCCATGAAGCATGGCCCTCTCATTCTGTTTCCTTCCATCGGTCTTTCTCTGTCCCAAAGTGTTTCACTTTTCCTGACTCCCTCTGTCTGGTCTTCACTAGCACCAGATAAGGAGATGCTGCAGGCCTATCACCAAAAATGGGTACAGACTCGCCAGACAACAGCTCTGGCAGCCTCCCTATTGATGTCTGCACAGAACATAATCATAGCACTGTTGAAAAAGCAGATCAAAGTAGATCAGTGTTCCTGAGGTGTTAATTGCATTGTTCATTACTGCAAAAAGAAACATGCACAACACTGTCAAGCTGAAGCAGTGAAAAATATGCTGAAAGAATTAAATTTAATCAAGTAGACTATTTTAATCTGTATTTTCTCTAATAAACCAGCAGCAGACAGCAAAAGTTGAAATCCACATAGCATTTGTTTTGTTGTATGTTAGCAGATTAATCCTCATCACATCAGAATCTGATGAGTATCACAGAAAAAGCATTGCACCAGGTCTGCCTGAAAAACTGCCACAATATTAGTTTGATCAGACTCATATCCTACACAATTAAATCCTTAAAGTTTAAGTTTGCATCACACATATACAGTCATATATTGCATTATTATTTTTTTCTTCCTCATTATATGCACATGATACTGCTGTCATCAAATAAATTAGTTTGTCAACTTACAGGATGCTTACATATTTTTGAAATATATACATGTAAATTGCTTGCAAGTAACAATATTTACAAACAGCAGAGCATGGTGCATGGTAAAAATGCCACGGTCATACTGTAGGTTTGATTCTAAGAAAATGCATGAACCAATAAACTGTATACATTGGATGCAATCTAAGTCACTTTGGATAAAAGTATCTGCCAAATGCATAAATGTGATGTAAATGTAATATAAATATTGTTTTGAGTTCTTTGCATTTTGTAATAAATTCATAGCTTTAATCCTTATGATCTGTTTCTCTGCTCTGTTTGTAGCTGAAGAAGCTCCTCCTGGCGCCTGCTAACTCCCAGCTCAGCTATAATCAATACCCAGGTGGCAAGGCACAGAACCATGCAGCCAGCAACCAACGGATCAGACCAACACCTGCTGTTGCCAAGGTAGCTGCTCGCTGCACTTCTTGCATCAAAGGCCTGGTGTGTGAGCTCATCTGCTAGTTTCATGTAATTTTTTTGCTTTCTGATAAATTATACAAATAGTCTAAAGCTTGATTAATTTGTGTCTGTGACGGAGGTGTAGTGGCTGTCTCATCTAAAAGTCTGTTACCCTTAATGACGATCAGTACTTCTGAATGGCACCATCTCATTTCCATGAAAAAAGAAAATGTGTAGATGTCTTGATAGAATTAGCATTGTTGGTCTCATTGTCACAAAAAACAATGATTTATTACCACAAATTAGAAGAAAAACGAGTAGTTATTTGAGGTGAACATCATGCATAATTCTCTCCCCTTCACACAAACACGCTCACACACATGCACAACTCTCTTTGAGGAGTTAATTTTCCATAATGACTTTGACTCTGTTTCTGGAGCTCTGCACATGGCAGTGTCCCAGAGGACACTGCTGTCTCCTCCTGCTGCCTGCATGCAGATCTTCCTGGAGCCGTCCCAAGACCTCGTAATTAAGATGATGGGCAAAGCACACTCGCGTTGCCTTTTGGGAGACTAAACCACCTCTGCGCTAACCCCCATGTTCTAATCTACCCATGTTACCAGTGTCCCCTGTTTCATGCCATACTCATTCTGCCCCCTCTCTCTCTCTCTCTCTCTGTTTCTCTGATTCCTGTTCTTTAGACAGAAAACCCCTGGAACAGCAAACCACGCGGGGCCTGTCCCAACCGGTCCATGAGACGCCCTTGCACTGAGCTGCTCAAGTACCTCACCTCCAGTGACGAGGCCTTCCAGACCAAAGCCAGGGAAGCCAAGAGCACCTGGACAGGTTGTGGCAAGGACAGGGGAGGGGCTTGCACCTCTTCCTGCTCATCTTCTTCCTCTCCATCGTCTTCGTCCACCTCCTCTTTCTCGTCTCTGTCGTCCTGCTCCTCTTCCACCGCCTCAAAAAAGAAGACGTCCTCTGCCTCCCCATCATCACAGCAGCAGCAGCAGCAACAGCAGCAGCTGGCATTGCAGGCCCAGCGAGGTGAGAGCCAGGCAGCCAGCACGTGTAGTGTGGCTGGTGAGGGGGCGGGGAAGTGGCGGCGGTGTACTCAAGGGGAGCAATCCGCCCCCGTTGTGCTGTCCCGTGGAGGCGGCTGTGGCCATGCTTGCTCCGGCGAAGAGGGGAGGCTGCCAGGCCTGCAGCCAGCTGTTGACCCAGGCAGCCTGGCCGCTGCCCGCTTTATTAGGTACATGCACTCTTACTCTCTCCCGCCTAGAGAGACGGGTCATGCAGGCAGCTGTGGTCATTGCCTTGAGGCAGGCGGCTTGGCTGAGGCTGGCCGTGCTAATAGGCACATCACGGTGACCATTAGGAAAAGGAGGCAAGAGCTAGAGCACCCCATGCTCAGTCAGATGCTCACCTCCAGGCCCAGGGCGGCCCGTTACCGGGCTCACCTGCAGTTGCCCAGTGTCCCCCAGAGTAATAGGCGAGACCTACCTGACTTGGCTCCTAGAGTCCAAAAGAGCCACGGACACTTAGAACAAGCTAGCCGTGATCACCCTAGAAAGACACCTAGCTTACACAAACAAACATTTAGTGTGGCCGACCAGAGTGATCTTAAGTGTTCAACAGGGTTTAAACTAGACCTAGAGAGCTGGTTAAGCATGCCAGAACAGGTGACAGGAGACCGCTTGCATGATCTGGTAGGCCAAGCCGGGGAGGATGTTTTTGAATATGTCATAGGCAGCCCCATGTCATTCTCACAGGGCCTGCCAAGCCCATTGTTCCCAGACTCTTTAGTTCCAGAGCACACGCCCTCCGACTCACAAAAACAGGCACTCTGCAGGCACCTTGATGACCAAGCCCCACCAATGTTAGGTAATCATTGCTGCATCCCTGCCCTCTCTCCTTTGCCTCTCCTCCTTTAACTGCTTCCCAGTTTGACCACACACTAACCCCAGCACTAACACAAACCTAACATTTACTTGGGCGCAAAAACAAAAGCAGACAGCCACACATTTTACTCCAAAGGATAAACCTCTGAATTGGCACAAACCTGTCTGTAGATTAATTTTAAATGAAAGACGAGGTACGCCTGTAACACTTTAAACCATCACGTGCACAATTTCAAACTCAGATCTGTGCTGAAAAGCTTCTTTGTCAGGCTGTCGTAATATAGCTGTCTAACTGAGAGATACTCCCTAGCTGCAGTTGGAGACGGTCGCAGCCTCAGGCAACTGCACACGCTTCCTTGACTCTTCTTTCTTCTTCTGCTTTGGTTTCAATTGCATGCAAAATATCCTCTTTTTAGACATAATTTTTGCAGTATGAAACATTTGTGCCATTCTTTTTCATGTCATAGTCTGTTTTACGTTTTCTACTCATTCTGACTGTTGGAATGTGGTGGACCTTGTATGATGGGCTGAGAAACTGAACACATGCCATCACTCCATCCTGCCTCACAAAGTATGCAGTCAGATAAATACAAAAACTATGGGGTCAAGTTAATCCAAGTATTGGTTTTTCTCCAAATTTCTGGCTGGAGAGTCATGTAGCCTTTCAGTGCAGGGTTGGATTTGCAACATATTTGCTGTCACTGATTGAGTCTAATATATTTAGTTGTAGATGTGGACCTGAAATATCGTGGGCACAGTGTGAACTAGTAAATTAATTACCCATGCTCCTTTGTGTTCTGCAGCCAAACCAACCATCTTGCCACTTCCTTTGACCCCAGAGTCTCCAAAGTAAGTGAGAGAGTTTTTACACAACTTTTGTAGAGCAGACACAATCTGATCAAAAAAAAAGAAGAAAAAAAAGATGAGGCATTTTGTTAATTTCATTTCCATTTGTAAGCTCACACAAACACTTTCAGCACTCCATTCATGTTCTCATATTTGTTTTCCCCTTTGTGTTGCAGTGACCACAAGGGATCTCCGTTTGAGAACAAAACCATTGAACGCACATTGAGTGTGGAGATCTGTGGAACCCCAGGTAAACAAACACAAGGTCTTTGCTCATAACCAAGAAAAGAAAATGAAAATTGTACCAAAGACAAAAATCTCCCTCTTTCCTCCATTTGTCTGATTGTTAATCTGAAATATCTTACAGTTTTTTTTACATTCACTTGTAAGGATAAAACTTATTTGGCAAAGGGCAAATTCTCCAACAAGCCTACTTTGATAGTTTAATCAAAGCAAAGGGTTCAAGGTGAACTGATGGAACATGGTCGGAATTTTACACAGTCCTCCATTGATTACTTTTTCTATTCTTTGTGTGATTTATTGGAAAGTTTCACTCTTCCCTTTTCAACAGTTAGTATTCTCTCTTTCTCATTTAGACTCTAATGCTTTTTGACTGGGCAGCTCACTGCTTCAATACATCAGAGATAAATTGTTGTGGCATTATTATTGTTTTAATTGGTTTTGCCATGCAATTTGGGTTTGCCGATATTATCAGCATCTTTTTTTTAGAGAGTCTGGCAATTTGATTAGGGACATTAAGGAAATTTCCTCTGTTAATTCTGCTATTTATGAAAAGGCCCATTTGTGAAATTGAGCCAAAGCATTTTGTATGTAATTGAAAGGATATATATATATATATGTGTGTGTGTGTGTGTGTGTGTGTGTGTGTGTGTGTGTGTGTGTGTGTGTGTGTGTCCGTGTGTGTCTTTTCATATATTTATTTTAAAACGCGTTGGTGTTGACCAAAAGTAATTATACCCAGACGAAGTTTATGTCAGCTGGGGCTGAAACACAACTCTTCAGCAGTTCTCCCCTTTCTCACTTTCTTTCTCTCAGCATAAATCATGCAGGTAATTATTTCTGTATCCCCCATGCAGAGATTAATCATTCCAGGTCAATAAAAACAAAATGGCTGCCCTTTCCCTCTCAAAATGTGTCATGGTGAATGGGCAATTTGGTATTCACTTACTACAAGGTAATGGCCTTTAGTGTACAGATTTGACCTAGCCGGAGGGTACAATGTAACTCTATGTTTGGTGTATTTACTCAAACGTGGATTGTCATAAATGTTTATAGAAACAACACATTTTGAGGAATTTTCTGCAAGCTATTAGTGTTTCCATGTATTGAAGATGTGTGTGTTAGCTTTAAGATTAAAGAGTCATGTGAGGTCACCTTTACAGTCTCTTATGCAAAGCTAATGGGTTCATGTATCTCTGTATTTAATGCACAAGCTTGTGCATACTAACCTTTTTTTCTTTTCTTTTTTTTTTTGCCGATACCCTCTTACACAATTCATATTTAGTATTCAGTACTCAGTACTATTTAAAACAGGAAAGGGAGGGAAAGTGCTCTGAAGTTGAAGTTCTCTGATGAGGATAAGTTTACATACTCCTAGTGTCTGCTGTCCTATAGACGACCCTAAGTCCTTCATACTCATATGTGATCATACCAGATTAACTGATTACAAGTCAGTGTAGCCGGATGAGACTCTGAAGTCATACAATAAATACATTTCCGTCGAGGTTTGTGTCATCATGACAGTGGTGTGAGAATCCATATTTATGGAGCTGTTGGAATTAGAAAATGTCCAGGTGTTTCACTGCTGAGCAAAACACCTTGACACATGCGAAATAGCCAGCACTATGAAAGTGCCAGATTTAATACCATTCCCTAATCCCCATTTCTCTAATAGATTAACTTGAGCGGGGGTTCCTTTAATTATGGTATCATATGACACCCAGGTCAGTCTGTGTTACGCTCTTTGTGTGGCATTTTAAGATTACCACGGGGATCAGTTCTGTAAGCTTTAAGTAATAATTCGTTCAGAGGTCCCTGCGTAATTCACACCCTGCCAGAAACAGACGAGAGAACCCACCGGTATATGATTAGTGTTTGTATCTGTGTGCATTCATCATGGCTGCCTTGAACTGAACAGCACATATTTATGTAATGCTATGTAATGTAATTTATGTAATGTAATGTAAAGGCGATAATGGTCCTTGGTTTATGACCCTGCATGCATTGTTTTGCCCAGATGGTGTTTGATTGGTGCAGCAGAAGTTCCATTGGCAGTGCATGCTTTCTTTTCATAGCTCATTGCATTGGCATAATGATAAATTTAGTCAAGGCCGCTGTTGTTTTGTATGCCGAATCAGGCTCGTAACGGTTGCAGTACACTGTATCCATTTAATTTAGCGATTGACATTGATGAAGAAAGAAAAGTAGAGATGGGTATTTTTTTTTTTTTTTTTAAATACCTGCTTCAGGATATGGTCGTAAGAGTATGTGATTCTAACAATATTTAGAAAATGGCTGTAGTTGAATGCACTGAAAGCTGTTTTTAATCAAAATAAATAATGTATAGAAAGGTCATAATATGTGTATGAAGCAGGAAATCAGGAGAGGTGTTGAAATAGAAAGACAGAGGGAGAAGTAGAGAAAAATAAAGAGGAACTACCTCCGGTTGTTTGTGCAAGTGCATTATCCATGCCATAAAGCAACACATCTCAAGACTTCCCATATAAATGCCATCTGTTGGCACATAAATCTGTCAAGATGGCTGGGGTTCATGAGCAGAAAAGGTGGCAAAGATGAAGAGAATGATAACAGCTCCTGCATCAGAGTCCCAGGAGGGTGGCATTCATGCATCTGTCGAAAGCACCAGTATTATTATAAGATCTGACTCTTTACTTTCTAATGAATTAGTATTGTTTATGGTCTGGATGAAGTTTAATTGAGTAACTCTGTCTGTATCACAGTGCAATCTGAGGTCACATTAATCTGTCAGGGTTGCAATAAAATGTGGATAAGGATTAGGTCTGAATGAAAGGGAATATTTTAATCAGGCTCAAGTGTGTCCTCGTCCTGTCACTTAGACAGACAAAGCACTGTTAAGGAACATGAGGGATCTCGTTTGGTAAATCTTTTTTTCTCTTCTTCCCTCCAGGTCTGACACCACCTACCACGCCTCCTCACAAAGCCAGTCAAGAGAACACTTTCAAACTATCACTCAAAAACAAGCTTTCTTCATGCTCTCCCTCGGCCCTGACAAGCAAAAGGCCCAGGCTGAGCAATGGGGGCTCTTGCCCTCAGCCAACCAGCGGCTCTATTCGGAAAGGCCCAGAGCAGACTGAGCTCTATGCCCAGCTGAGCAAGGCATCCTCCACAATGCCCCTAGGGGGCTTGGAGGAGCGTCGGGGCAAGCGGCCCATGCCCCGCGTCTTTGGCGATCACGACTATTGTCAGTATACAAGCACAAAACGAGACAGCACCACCACAGCTACAGCGGTAACTGGGCCAACGGAGGGCCGGCATGTGGAATGTAAAGACTCGAACATGCCGACCTCCTCTACTTCTACATCATCATTGTCTTCCACCACCCCTTTGTCTTCCTCTCTGGCCAGGCAGCTTCAGGGCCTTTCCCCCACTGCTCAGGAGGCTTGTCCAGACACAGATGCTCACGGACAGGACCACAAGTCCACTTCAGGCTCCAAAACGTCAGTGGATTGCAGTTCTGCTGGCAGGAAACTACTAAGGGACCAGGAGATCCGGGAAGAGCTCAACAAGCACTTTGGAAAGCCTCAGCAAGCCTTCCATAGCGGGGTTGTGGGAGAGCAAAGGGACAACCGGCCACTAGAGGACAGTGACTCTGGGGATGAGTACCCCGGTCTTCTCAGTGACTACATGCACCCGGGTCTGCCTGACTTTGAGGACCTTGAGGTAGGCCGGGAGCGCCTGTTCTACTTGGGGGAAGGTTCTCCACTCGAGCTGCTCCTCGAAGGGTCGCCCTCCAGCTCCCCTTCCAGCAGTTCATTCTCATGGAGCTCTGTCTCACCTCCTTCCACTCAGCTCTCCCCACAGCACCTTCGCTGGCCACGCTGCATCTCTCGCACCCGTTTCTCATCTCACCACAGATACAGATCCCTCTCCAGGTCTCCATACTCCCGCTCTGAGTCTCCCAACAGCCGTTCTCCCTCTTGGTAAGTTCTGGTGTGAGCCTACCGCCTGTCTCAGAAACACGTTTACCTAGCAATCTTTTCGGACACAAATCCACATATCTCGGCAGGAGGTGTTGTAAAGAATGTAAACATCTTTCTGTGGCTGTCATTGCAATAAACCGCCAGTCTGGGTCTCACAGCATGGACACTGAAGTCATTACGGCTGATTTTTCACAACCAGAGAAAAATTATGTTCAGTATACAATAAGCATTGGCTTTGAGAGACACAAGATAAAATGAGCTTGGAAGATAAACAGTATCTTAGATGGTAAATTGCTCATCTACACACTTGGAACGTTCTTGCTGTTACACTAAATGAGCCTTTCCAAACCTGAATTTAGACATTCGCTCACCATTATAGTGATACACTGACTTTTCATAAATTGCAGAAACACATTCAGAGTAGTTTTGAAGTTTCATTTCACTTATCATTCGCAAGCAGTGCAGATGACAAATAGAGTCCAGCAGAGTCATTTCTTGGGCAAACAAGCTTGAGGAACTTGGGAGACTTATGGAAGTCTCACATTGTTTCCTCAATGGGCCTTCATCGCTTTAGCTTGAATTTTAGATTAATTTCTCTCCAGCACTCTTTGATGGGGTTCTGTTGTTTTTAGTAGCAGCTGTTGTTTTGCTCGACAGCGTTGCCCGCTCCATCCCCGCGAGATGAAAGAAATGCCCAGTAAGTGAAGTCCTGAACACTCTAAAGTGGGTTACATCCAGATAGCAAGACAATATTTACAGTGCCTCCTTTTGGTGTGTGTGTGTGTGTGTGTGTGTGTGTGTGTGTGTGTGTGTGTGTGTGTGTGTGTGTGTGTGTGTGTGTGTGTGTGTGTGTGTGTGTGTGTGTGTGTGTGTGTGTGTGTGTGTGTGTGTGTGTGTGTGTGTGTGTGTGTGTGTGTGTGTGTGTGTGTGTGCGTGCGTGTGTGCGTGCGTGCGTGTGGGTGGGTGTGTGTGTGGGTGTGTGTGTGTTTCGTAACACATGAAAAAGTGATTGTACTGAGGAGACTTCAAAACCGCTATCCAGATGATTTCTCAGATTTTTGACCACACTTTCAATATCTAGTGACATTGTCCATGTTTACAAGCTCTCGAAACTTCTAATAGCCTATATAGCTAAACGTTTTGCGTTTCCCCTTTTTTATTCCAAGGTTCCCCCTTTATTTCCCTTTTTAATCCCTTTTTTATTGCTTATGTCTGTTATTTAAAGTTACACTATATACTATATAGATTTCACTTGCTGATGATTCTTTATAAGTAAAGAAAGTGTTCAGTTTAAGACTAAGGTACAATTTAATTTTTTTCTGCTTATACACAGGTCTCCTCACAATATGGACGATAGCACTTTTATTCCCAGGATTTACAGAAGCCCTCGGTCCCAGTCTAATTCTATTTTTGGTCGGAGACCCAGGTAAGTGCTTGCGCATGGCAAATGCTTTTATATTTTTCACTCTTTAATAAACTGTATAAATGTATGATGTGACACTTATACTAGAAAAAAATGCGTATATGCTGATATTAAAGACCTGTACATGAGACAGACTTAAATAAGTGCTGCAAGATAATGTACTGTGTCTGCAATACTTTCAGAGTCTGTCCTTATGCAAAGGAAGCAAGTCACTTGCTGACTCCGTCTAATTGATATGATGAGTTATCATGATACATCATTTCAAGGCCTTAACTGTTCAAACTTTTACAATAAAGCTTTCGTTGGCAAGAGCAGCTTGCATTAGGGACCCGCTACCTCCCAGCTACACCCTTTCCCTGATGGTGCTGTAGTCCGCTCATATTGTGCTTTTACACCATGTTGCCTCTTTTGCAAATGGCTGTAGAAAAAAGTTGCACTTTTTGGACGTAAAGTTCAAACTAAGCAAAAAGTAATGGCATGTGAAGTTGTGCTGACAGACACAGCTGCCAAATTTCTGCCATATTCCCTTAAGAGTCCCGCCATTGGGAGCTGTAACCTTTTGCGATGTAATGAGACATCTTATTAATGTGTTTGTTTGTCTTCCACGCTAAGAAGAATAGAAAGCAGTCTGCTCTGAGCTAGCTGATTCCCAAGGCCACTTGAGGAAAACAGCAAACAATACATCTATGTACTCAGAAAAAATTTATTGCTCAGAGGTTGCTCTTTCACAGCTCAGAAAACTTAATTGAGTTCTACGTTATGTTTAATTTAAGTTTCTTCAACAGTTCCTTTGAACAAATTTTTACGAAAGATATGATGTATATATATATATATATATATATATGATATGATATGAAGTAGATTCTCTATTTAATCCAATCTTGGAGAAACAATTCAGATAGTAAGATAATCTCTTTATATTTCTTATTGTTGTGCGTTTAGATTGTGTGTGGTTTTTTTTATGGAATGTTTTGTCCTTTTCAACTACAGGTATGACAGCTACGAGGAATACCAGCACGAGCGTCTGAAGCAGGAAGAATTCCAACGTGACTATGAGAAACGGGAATGTGAGAGAGCCGAGCAGAGGGAGAGACAACGGCAAAAAGCAATAGTAAGTACACCCTCTTTGGTATTTTATTCAAGATTTTTTTTTCAACTATGGACACATTTATATCCCTGGGGTTGTTTTTTATGTTATATAAAAACACCCTTTGTGTGTTTTTTTTTATATAAAGGGCAAATAAAACTTTCTTGAAATCTATTACTCTGTCTTAAAAAAATTATTTTATATTTTTTCAAATGCCTTTTATGCATAGATTTTCAATCAAAATTCATCATACACATATTAATTTAAAAACATTGATAAGACTGTTTATATTGAAACATGATAATCTAAATAAAATAAAGTATAGAAAATAATAATAATAATGAAAAATAGAATTAATTATTAAATAAATTGTGCATAATTTCCCAGATGTAATTTTGTCAAATTATCAAATGTGTTATCAAAAAAAAAAGAAAGAATAAAGAATATATATATATTTCCATCCCAGAAGGCTATTGAACCCAAACTATAATTTTAAATGTGATGGTAATGGCTCTGGTATTAAAATGTAAAAAAAAAAAAAAAAAAAATGACAGAATTATTTTGTTTTAAATGCCTGTCCACTGTTGGACAAGTTAAACGAAATATTGAGTGTGTGTTTTAAGAGTGTTGATTTTCTAAAAGTCCACAGGGCCAAACATGCCCATAGTTGACAAAAACCCTATTATGCTTGGAGGTGTTTTTCAGTTGTGGTCTCTCTCCTTCTGGCAGGAATCGTGCATTAGCACAGACGTTATCCTTCTCTCAGGCTTTCTCTGCCTCCGTCACTGTGTATGCCTACAGAAAGCTCGAAGCACACAGCCATCCCAGCACGCGCGCGCACGCTCTCTCACTCAAAAAGTGAACTCATGCAAAGACTGCACTCTGAATCATTCAGGCTACACGCGTTTCCTCTTTATCTCCCAGTTGTGTATTTTTAACATCTCCGTGGCGTTTCCGAATGGTGCCGGATTCAATTAAACACACCATGGGCTAAATGCTTTCGACCAGACAATTGAGGGAAAAGTTTAAATAAGATTTCCCAAATCAAAGGTATGTTAATATGTGGGCTCAAAATGAGCAGTTTAATTTCTAACACTTACATATTTGAAATGCAGTTCTCTGAGATTAAATATCAGTTTTGTTCTCTCTCGCTGTGCCTGACCAGACTGTGAAATGAGACGGCTTTCCAACTCAGTTAGCTGATAAATGCACACGTCAAATAATGCACGCATGACTCGGCCCTGCGTACGTTTTTTTTTTTTTTCCTCTTTTTTTCTTTTTCTCTTTTTTCTTCGTGTTTTGCGGCAGCAAGACAATTACTAGCGGCGGCGGCTGAGCTGTCAGAAGAGGTTTTGGGGGGGCAAAGGATGTGAGAGCTTCATATGAAGCGCTAGTCTCAGGGTGTCATCTTTAAAACCTCACCGCATTTATCAGCTGTCAGCAACAAAACCACCAATTCAGCAAACACTTTTGTCTCCTATTGTACATGATGGAAATGTGAGGAGAGCTTCAGAGGAAATGCAAAAAAGAACCCCCTCTCCCAGGTGTTCTAGCTAATTTGTAGGTTTTTGTTGTAGCTGTCGTTGTTGTTGTGACACGGTGACATCATATACACAGGTGAATTATGACTCTGTTGTGGGGCAATAGATACGAATCATAATTTAATGTATGACTTACAAGAGACCTCAGGTTATTGTTGAGGATCATAAGTATATTTTGTCACACATAATGGCAGGTACATGAACAAATGAATAAGTAATGCCACATAATAAGGCCTGAGGCTTGTGCTTTGTCTCAAAATTAGCAAACTAAATTAAACACCACCATTTTATATATTCAGCCTGATGGGGTCTTTACGTTTTCTCAATCCATGTGTTCTTTTGCTTCAATGAATAATGGAACAAAGTCATATTAGCCTGTAGCTAAAATTGACGATAACACTTGACTGTACATCATTTCTATTTTAATGTGACGAGTTGCTTGGCAACTGTAAACACCTTACATTTTAATTGGATAAAAAGAACTGATTATTATTAAAAGTCATCTGTGAGTAGGGCTGTGCGATATATTAAATATTCACAATATATGTATGATAATTTTGGTGGTGGTGTAAAATATGTAACATTGTGAAAATGACAATGAGCCATGAGATTAATCGAATTTTAGGTTTGACTTCAGCTTCCAATGATTAAGAAAACGCAATAATCCAGATAAAATAATATAGTATAATATTGTACACATTCCGTACAGCGGTGCACTTTTGCTCGTTCTTAAAAGCCCAAACTTAATGTGCAAATCAGTCAAATCATGTAACGTGACTTTCGTAAAATGCAGTCTACTGCGGGACTTGCTTGATGTTAAAAAAAGTTATTAAAAGCACTGTGCTGAGCCCCCGGGTGCACTGTAAAACTTTTTTTTGGTTTAACTTAAAAAAAAAAGCAAGTTACCTTGTTGCCTTAACATTTTGAGTTTGTTGTCATTAAAAAGTTGAGTTAATAATAATAAGTTGAGAATACAATGAAGTTGATTTGACAAAAGATAAAAAGTTGTGATAAATCATGAACATATTTTTTTACAGTGTGGGGGGTTTCTTTATGTATATAGTATTTTGAATCTGCTCGGCAATGATGCTGCTTGGGTACAATGAAAGTGTGGCAAGCAGGGCGAGGCCGAGAGCCTTGGGAATGGAATGAGGCCGGTGACAAGATTGCTAATGAGCGTCACCTGCGCGCCACACCGGCCTCGAGTCTCACAGAAGGAGATCCGGAAGGATAAAAGGAGGAGTGACGGCAGTGCAAGACGAGAGAGGACCAGGTCTGGACTTTATGTTGTGTTTTTATTAAGTTTATGTGCGGCAGTCGTCCATGAGGGGCTGCCGCTTTACTTTCGTTTTGTTGTTTGTTTATTTTGATATTCAATTTTATGTTAAACGTAAAAAATAAATAAAAAATACAGACGGCAGCCACCCCTCCACAACCAAGTGGGACGGCTGTGAGTTAGTCCCCCCCCCCCCCACCTCCCCACCTCCGCACCTCCGCAAATCAGACCAGCCCATCACCTTGAGCGTCGATGTTGGTAGACTCCGCTCAGTTGGATGGCACCACGGATTTCCCACAGCAGCAAGGGCTCTTTGACAGTGTGTTCCTCCTCCCTCCTGGGTTTTGGCACCAATGTAGGCTCATGGAAGGAGGAGGCAGGAACAGGCGAACGATCAACGTAAAGATTGAATCAAAATAAACAAACAACAAAACAAAAGTAAAGTGTATAAACACAATAAAAACACAACATAAAGTCCAAGCCTGGTCCTCTCTCCTCTTGCACTGCCGTCACTCCTCCTTTTATTCTTCCAGATCTCCTTCCGTGAGACTCAAGACCGGTGTGGCGCGCAGGTGACGCTCATTTGCAATCGCGCCACTGACCTCGCTCCGTTCCCACGGCTCTCGGACCCGCCCTGCTTCCCACAGAAAGGTACCCTTTAAACTATTTAATAAAAAACATAAATATCAAGATATATATTGAATCTATATAAAAAAGAATGAAAGGTTTTTTTAGCTGTATCACCCAGCTTTTGTTACTCACAAATCAGAGTGAAAAAGATAAAGGAGAGTCCTCCAGCTATTTTCTCCAGACGGTTCTTGGCTTTCCCACAGTGGTAGATGTTAATTACAGTCGTGGGGTGAGGTTGAGAAAAGTCAAGGAGAGGGGGAAGAGGAAAAAAAGTAGCGGAAGCACTATGTTAGACTAATCTCTTCTCTCTCGTTCCCTTTATGACCAGGAGGAGAGGCGAGTGGTGTATGTGGGACGTCTTCGTGCCAACAGCACACGCACGGAGCTCAAACGCCGCTTTGAAGTCTTCGGCGAAATTGAGGAGTGCACAGTCAACTTGAGACATGACGGGTAAGACCGTGGGCCCGTGTCTGTGTGCTTTTCTGGATCGCGTGTGTCAAATGGTTAAAAGGAGTCAATATTATCTTTCAGCATAAAAGGAATCTTCTAAATCTAGCTAATGATGTACTTGTGGCCATTGGACGGTGATTAGATGAGCAGACTTAACTGCTTCTCATTGCACACGCATCCGTCACAGACAGCACAGGCGTGTTTGAATACAAATAGGATTATACTGCAACAAAAAGCGAGATGTCTCATATTTACTGATTCCAATTTAGCATTTTGAATGGGGAATGAAAGATGAGTACGTTTTTGTTTGCGCTCTCGTCGACTGACGCTTCATTTTATATTTTTCAACCCAGAGACAACTTTGGCTTCATCACCTACCGCTACACTTGTGATGCGCTCGCTGCCCTTGAGAATGGACATACCTTGCGCAGGTCGAACGAGCCTCACTTTGAGCTCTGCCTTGGTGGACAAAAGCAGTACAGTAAATCGAATTACACAGACTTAGGTAAGTACACAACCTCGCTGTTTTTTTTTACAGCTGACTAGAGACGCTACTAATAAAAAGCGCAGCCTTAAGGCGAGAAACGGCAGGCAGAAACATTATTTTTTTTTGTTACTGGTCAATTTTGAGATTACACTTTGTCTGTTTGCGTCTGTCGATTTCTCATAAATTCAACAAATGTTGGCATTCTTAATCAACACGCTGCTCCGCGATCGCTGTCTGCTCCCTGTCATCACATAATACCGCTGGAAAGCTCTCTCTCTCCTGTACAATGCTGTCTGATCCAAATATGGTAATTTCCTTTTTTTCAGCAACCAATCGTGAAAGTAAAAGGGCTGAATGCGCAATCTCATTGGCTGATGATAAATCTTTAAAGCCCGTTTTCTCAAAATGACTTTTCTCTCAAACTCCAAGTCCGAAATCTCCACTTCAGTAGCACCTATATACACCAAACGTTCCAGTCTTGTACCTAGTTATATTATGAAGACATTTGCAGAGGGATTTGTAAATATATTATTCCTAAAATGATTTATATAACATTTTATTCCAAAAACACATGGCGAAAATCATTTTTTAAGGCTATTGACAGTATATTCAGATTTACAGGATAACAAAAGTAGATATCCATAAATCCCTCAGTAATTTGTTTCCCATCTAATATGTGAACACAATGGAAACATATTTTTTAACCTGGCTTTATCCAATATTCAGATTTTTTTTTATATATGCAAATTAGTGCATATTTAATTAGATATAGCCTAATTTGCATATTTAAACATTAAATTACAGAAAACTTGTAATACATTTTTTTCTCATCTTAATGTAGGTAATCAACTGGGAAAGTTTCATGGTGATATCTGCTAGTTAAAAATTGTACCCTATTCACCTGTAGTGTCTCGCCTTAATACAGAAAGAAAAGAAAGAGTCAACAACAGCGATATTATATTATATTATATTGTCTTTAACTTCTATGCACTAACATTTAAATGTAATAAATGCATTTTATACAATGCACTTATTCTGAACATAGATGTTTTTACATTGTACTTATAATAAAAAAATATTTAAAAAAACTGGAACTACAGCTGTAATTAGTTTCTGTAATCTATAATTACACTGTTGACACTTCCCTTACCCCTTAAACCACCTTTATACCTACCCATACCAAACCTGTCCATAACCTTACCCGTATCCCACCTCAATAGCAAAAGCTGTTTGCAATCCAACGTTAACTCTATAAGTAATCTATAAATAACACTAAAATAACACTGGCCGTCTCTGTCCGATCCCGATGCATTTCTTTCTTTCACTCTCATCCCATCTCTTCCTCACACAATCCCTAAAGGCTTTTAAAACAACATGCCCTTCTTTTCATATGCACCATGCCCTCTGTCCAGGATTACCAAGGTGACAATCTAGATCAGATTGATGGATATGTGAGCGACAAATTCCTTTGTAAAATGTTATGGGGCTTTTTTCTACCCATGATGCCTATGATATGGTTGTGGCTGTAATAGGCAATCATCTCCACCCAAAGGGGAAAGTGTCTTTTGGGGGAAGGGACGAGATACAGAAAGAGGCAAAGGAATTGAATCCTAAGGGTAGCGCCTTTACATGTTGGTGAAGGGGGAATTCTGCTCTGTGCAGCCGTGCGACATGAGACCATAACTTCCTGTTATAACAGGAAAAATGTGAGGCTGGAGAACAGCATGCGCTTCGATATTTAGTCAATGCTCCACTCCACATTTATTTTCTGCAAAATGTGAGGTCAGGGACGTGTAATGGTCGGGACGTTGGGATGATCCGTCTCAGTGGCGTTGATGGCGCTGCAGGTCAATGGAAAGGAACAAGAGCACTTTCCCTCAAATAATGGGGACATTACCTTATATTTCAAAGGCTCAGGGTAAGGCCAAAGGTATTCAGATTGTGGACATAATACGCTCTCCAAAGGTAAGCGTGGAAGCTTTGGTTAAGGGCCATATAGCAGAGTCATTGTATTTGGGAATGTACCCCCACCTCAGGGCAGATGGATGACTTGACCTTCACTTTCTTGAGGCCCTTCACTAGATACAGGGTTTTACGGCGAGTGTAGGCTGAAGCGCAGCGACAGGTTCAGATTCAGATGAAGAGGGAATGGGGGGAAAAGAGGCAAGTGACTAGAATAGCACGCCACAATAGCCTGAGAACCTTCCTCTCAATCTTCTGCCTTTCTCTTCCTCTTTCCTCCTTGTTTTCCGAGACACCGTCCATTAGTTCGAAGTAGAGCGCAGGGGCATTTTTCATCTTTCAAGGTGCGCTGCATGACACCATTCTCCCCTTAGCCATAGTATTAGATCACGACTGGCATCTCCTGCATGCCACGGTCATTCCCATTTCTCACGTGCTTCGACTTTGCCGCTGTGCATATGAGGGCACCATTTGTGAAGCTGTCTTCTACCAGAGATAAGACAGCCGTATTTGTTATCCTGGCCACAAATCAAACTGTATGTCTAATGGCCGTTCGGCTCTCATCTTCGGGAAGTTACTCCTGACTGTTTAATAATTAAACTAGGCGGTTCAAGACAATTGATGATTATATCACAGGAGAGGTTGAGAGAGAAGCCTATGAGACTGATTTTCTGTGTTTTAAAGGGATGACCCCTGCATTTTAGCGTAAAATATATAATATTGCATAATATTAACCCACAGTGACAAATAAGTGTGCACGATAAAGAAAAGGACAAAGTATTTTAAAGTTTAAAAACACATGTGCCAAGTTCATAGAGATGTCCTCTTTGTGTTCATGTTGGTTTCAAGTGGTTTTGAACTTTTTTCTATAAAAGTTTGCATTTTATGTTTTAAAAATGTTCCTTGTATCTTGAATTCATGTGAGGGAACACATCTTAATTATATTCTAAATGTGTTTTTTTGTTTTGTTTTTTGTTTTTTAAATGAATTGTTCATTCATACGTAAATAATAATAAAATTATGTATAAGTACTAATCAATTATGAGATCAAATGTTGAAATTCTGACAGTTATGAAATGGAAATGAACAATTGTGACATAAAAAGTAAAAATTATGACAAAAAGTAATAATGTCATAAGAAGAAATAAGGACATAAGAAGAAATAATGACAAAAAAAGTCAAAATTATGCGGTAACATTTCATATTCATAGTTGACATAAGATGTCAAAATTAGTAAAAAAAAAATCCTAATTATGACAGTCGAAATTACGGTCATAATTTTTTGACATTAAAAATTCTGGATTGCCATAAAATGTCATAATTATGAAAAAGTCAAGATTATGCCATAGTCACAATTATAAGATAAAAAGTAAATTATGACAGTCGGAATTATGAGATAAAATTCATAATTGCCATAAAAATTCATAATTATGACAAAAAGACAAAAATGATCACTCAAGTCATTATGACATAGGTCGGAATTATGTCAAAAGTCATTATGATTTACCAAAGCACTTTTTTGAATGTATGTGACGAAAAGTTGGCTTCCACACAAAAGAGCTCTTGCAAAATGAGTAACACACCTTTTAAAATGAGGCCATTTCCATCCACAGATGTTCAAACGTGCCATTTTCTCCTTTCAGATTCCCATTCTGATGACTTTGATCCAGCCTCCACTAAAAGCAAGTACGACTCCATGGATTTTGACAGCTTGTTGCGAGAGGCCCAGTATAGCCTGAGAAGGTAATGAGCACCACTGCACCGGCTGGCTGCAAACAGAGGGATTTGCAATACCTCACTGTTGTTTCTGTTCTTTGAATACAAGACTAAAGACGTTTTACACTTTCTCTAAGCGGAAAGAGTATATGTGGACGACAAAGTCCTACGTATATGAAGGGATATATGTGTATATCTGCAAGCAAAGTTTACATGAACCTAGCTGCTGCGAAGCTGAGGAGAGACACTACCTGTGGGGATAACCAGTGAAGTAGCGCACACTACTTTAGTGGACTACACAGATCCGTGTGCCGCGTGAGGCTCTGTAAGAGACACGAATCTTCATCAGAGCTCGCTTCACACACATCGCCCTCGGCACTTTGAAAGGGGAAAACTGCAGCTCGTTCAGTCTGTTTTTATTGTTTGGAGTTTATTTTTGTGGGCTTTTTCTGTTCCTTTTTTAATCTGGTGTTTGGATGTGGTGTTACATTATCGAGAAGGGTTTGGGGAAATCTCTTGGATGTTCAAGGTAACATTGTCTACATTTATTGAGGGGGGGGGGGGGGATGTAGTCGCCTATTTACAAAAGGAATATTTTTATTTGATGTGCATATCAGCGTTCTTTGTTTGTTACAGCTATGCACTGTAAAATGCAGCCTTTTTAAGATGAAATTTTCTTAATCGAGAATGTTGATCCGTAGTCATTATGATGATGTATAACCTACATGGCGTTTAGATGACGTGATTTGATTGTAAAAATATGTATGGAGATTTATTGCTCTTTTTGGGGGAGCATGCAAGAATTTTTTTTTTCTTTTGGTTTTTCTTGTTTTGCTTTTGTTTTTATTTAATTGAAAAACTCCATGTGCAGTTTTATCCGATTTTGAAGTTAATAACTCAGTGTTTTTCCGTATATACATGCAGTGTAAGATAGATTTTCAAGAGTTTATGTTCACTACTGTGTAAAAAAAAAAGAAAAAAAAAAAAGAAGATAAACCCCAAGATATTTTTTTATCCTTTATGTCTGAAGGAATCAATAGATTTTATTTTAATTTCTCTGTGCACACTAATAATTGTTATTGTTCCTGTTTGATAATACACTTTCACAGAGATGATTACTCTTCTAACACAGAATTACTCATGCTTATTTATGTATTTATCTCAGTATTCTAATCAAAATATTTATGGCAGCCATCTCACGTGATGCGCCTTACAAATTTTGCTATTTATATTATTTGTTATTCAACAATCACTGGAAAGGATGTAAATTTACAAGTTCTAAAGAAATATCGTTTTTATATGCCTTCAGAGATGGAACAAACAATATATTGTATGATCATATTCTAGGCTCATGATGAACTTTGCTGCTCCAAAACTCAAGTGATTTATTTGTTTTTTCTAGCTCTAAAACATCCACCTTTTCATCTCTTTTTTTATTACATGAAGCAATAAAAATAATTTTGCAGGTATTTTGTTGTACCACAGAAAATCTGTGTCTTTGCTCCACACTTTTGATTATGTGAATGCCAAACTAAAGTTTACAATTTTCTTTCCTGAATTTTTTAAAAAGAAGAAAAAAAGATGTATTTGATGTAAAACATTATATATATGATGATACTAATCTTGTCATTACTCACAATAACTCAAAATAATGAAAAGTAATAATGGAATATGAAAATGTGAATTAAAAAATGAATAAATAAAAAAGCAATAAATTATTTTTCAAAGCTGTGTTTTAGCTCATGTTGTTGTATGGTTTTAGACATGACAAATTACCCAGACTCTGTTCAAATACGGGGGATCCATTCCAGTGCCTCAACGCAGATCTTAAGAACACCGTTGGAAAGAGAAATTGGTTGTGAATGCAGCTTGTGTGTGTGTGCGTGAGTGTGAGCAAATTTAAGAATTCAATATGAGCAATGAAAGAAGCCAAAAATTGCATCTATGAGATTGAGTCTCTTTCCAAAGCAAGAGCTATTTTTGTCTTTGCTGTGGCTTGAAGGCAAATGAACTGTTAATAATTTGAATCGCCCAAATACAACAGGCACTTGTCACGGACACTTAAGGTAACCTGTGTATGTCGATTAACAGCAGGTTTTGTTGTAGTCCATATTAAAAGATTCACAAACCATTGCTGTCAATGTAAATGTCTGGTTTCAGAAATGTTTTGTACATTATTTTCTGCACAGAGCTTGGGTATGGAGTCATGTCGTGTTCGATATGTGTGGCTTTAATCAATGCAACATGTATGTTGCAAATCTGCTTTGTAAATTGCTGTAGCAATATGTTACAACACCTGATGGGGTGTATCTTTTGGAGTGGCAGACTTTTTACCATGGTGAAAACTACTACTGAAGGATTTGCCACTGCGTTGGACGATTTTTTTGTGTTTCCATAAAGAAGCAGATATATCTAAATGAGGCTGTGTGTGATTTTGTGTGTGGATTTGATAGAGTGTGCGTGTATTTTGGGTCAAGGGGACTGTGTTTGGCTGTGTTATCTTCTATTTGTCTCCTATCCATGTTGCCTTCTGCTGAGTCCTAACCAATGCCTTTGTAGTTGTACGTATTGTACAATCTTTGTTGTGGATTTTATTTTTTATGTGTAGTTTTCATCAGCCTCACCATGCCAATAAAGGGAATTGTGTCTAATTTATTCTTATCCTCCTTCTTCTTGTATACATTCAAACTAAACATATTTAAAAGAAATTGCTCAAATGATTACAAGCAAGTGCTCAGGCTTTTGCGACGTTCCTATTGACTAAAGCGCGCACATGAACATCATACGAACCCCTGCCGGGTGATGCTGTTTTCTGCGTATCGTCACTGTAAGCTGGAGAGCACATTGTTTTGGATGACTCACTTGCAGAGTCAGTTATTTTTGGCGGATGCTCGTGTTTTCGCCAACTCTGCACGACCCTGGAAAATGACTGATGATAATCCCGTGGAGCTTGTTTCTTAATTCCCATAAACTCTTTTTGACAGGTTTTGCATGTGCATCCGAGCGAAAGCGTGCCTATAAAGGGGCCGAGAGAATTTGATGGCACATCTGTCCAGATGAAACATAATACTGTATCATTACTATTCAGTCTGTGAGTATAGGGAAGGTGAATAACCTCTTCTCTTCTTGTGGCAGGAGTGGACATTAAATTTTAAAAGAAGAGGATCCAATTGTGGATTTATTTATTTATCTTTTTCATTAATGCTTCAGTTTAGCCTCGGAGAAAAGAGACTTCTTTCATTTTGCCGTCACAATCATCCAGGCAGGAGGTCTTTTGCAGTTTGCCCTTTTCCACACAATGAAGCTGGAAGCTCAAGAGCTTCACTTCACCTCTGTCTTTTTGTGTGATACAGGTACTTACAATCCATCCTTATCTTTCATTTCACACAGCCATTGGTAAAAATGGTCATGTCTGCAGTTTTTGAGGGTCTTCTACCCTCCGTATATCTATATATCATGTATACCGACTATACATGATATATAGTGTATTCATACACTACAAGTCAAACGTCTGGACCACAGTCATTGAAACTGAATCGAATGACACAAAATGCTGTATGGTATGAAAAATATGCAGTGTTTATATATTTGTGTGTGTGTGTGTGTGTGTGCATCACAGGTGGCTGTATATAGAGCACACAAAGACGAAGAATGCAAGGATATAGTCTTTTAATTCAATAATCCACATGATACAGGGCAGAAAGATGGAGTAACATCCACTTCAAAGATGAGGCCGTAAAAAGAATTAAACAAAACCGAGAGTATATATATGCACAGACTAAATGCGGCATTTACAGAACTAAACCACAAAGAAACTAAGTCAAAACAGAACATGTATGTGACAACTGAGGCAGGGGATCTGGAGGAGGACGATGAACAGGAGAGAGACGGACACAGTCAGGGGCAGTCGAAACAGTCCAAGGAGGAGTGGAAGGATGGAGGAGCCAGGACCAAATTGAGCCAGATGATGACCCAGAGAAATGGACCCAGCCAGGAAGTAGGGCCACGGCAGCGTCGAGGGAAGGATAAGCCATGTTGGAGAATCCCTAGACAATACCATGGTAGCGACTGATGGAGACTGAGGAGTCTCAGGCGGAATGGACCCCCAAGGTGACACCAGTGACTCGGAGGGCCGAGACGGAACTATAGGCTCACAGGACTGAGTTGGAGAGTACCAAGGCAGCGCTAGAGGGAATGAGGAGCCTGACGGAGCCAGAGGGATGGAGGGATGAGGCACAGCCAGAGGAGTGGAAGACAATGTTGTAGTAAGAGACGAGGGAGCCTGGTGGAGTCCGTGATCTGACGGACCCCATAGGAACTGAGGGAAGTGGAGCCAAGGAGACGCTGTTGGGTCAGAGGGTCGAGTCAAGGGCTCGGAGGATTGATATAGAGCCACAGGATCCTCTTGCCAGGACTGAGCTAATTACTGTAAGCTCAAATTTGCATCAATCAAGTGGAAGCAGGGCCAAGGCACTTGGTTTTGGTAGAGGAGCTGGGAGAGGAAGGCTGGATGGGGACTCTGGACACTTGGAAATGGACTGAACCAACAGAGATATAGGGGAACTGGATCTGGGCAGGACCAGAGGGTATAGGAAACACAGGGCAGCATTTTCTTTAAACTCATCCATGCCCTGAATTTCCACAGAGATCGGATTTAGCATTTCCTCAACTTCTGTGGTGTGGGCGGGGTTCCACTCCATGCCCTCTAACTCCAAGAGTAGCCCCACGGGAATGGTTGATGTAGCCGGCACACACACCTGGTCAGACTCTCTGGAAGGGAAGGCTTCTCTCTCGAACCAGGTTCGGGAACTCTGTCTGTGGTGGGCTGATGCATAATCTCCGTCACGATTGTGGTTGGTGGCTGCCAGGTCTCTGGGTGAGGAGTGGGGCTGGCGGTGTCTTCCTCGATCGGGCAGATGGTAAAAGGCGATCTGTTACACGTCATTACCCATTTTACAAACACGGTGAAATTTTCACTTTGGCCATCCACTGGGAAGCATGCCATGGACCGCTGGTGTAAAAGAAGACACAGTTGATAATGAGTCTGACACACCAGGTTGATAAAGTCCAGGGTATGGTCCTCCAGTGGATGATCCCTCTGCTACAAACAGAGTAGTTGAACTGCAGGTAAATCCATGAGGGGGATATTAAATCAAAAGGGGAGAAAGAAAATACTGTCGAGATCCGGTCTTCTGTAACAGGTGGCTGTATATTGAGTGTACAAAGACGAAGAATGCAAGGGTACAATCTTGTAATTCAAAAATCCACAGGATACAGGGCAGAGACCCATACACTTCACCAAGACAAGACTGGACAAAGAACTGAACAAAACAGGGAGTATATATACACAGACTTAGGTAATTAACTAAACGACAGGTGAACGAAATCATTAATCAAACACTAGAAAACTGGGTCAAATTACAGGGCACACGGGCAAACAGGAACAGAACTAAAACATAAAGAAACTAAGGCCACATACACATCGCAGATAAATTTGGTTGTCAGTTCACCTTTTAGTGCTTAATCCAGTTCTGTACACACACAGTTCTGTAATTTATAGGAGTGACAACAACTGAATTAACTCCCGAAAAATGCAGAAATTCTACAGTACAGAACCAGACTGAAAAACAAGTTGTTAATTACATACAACAAGATATACGAGAGATGACAGACGAGAGATACCTCTCTGGTGCATATTAAACTATGTATTTCGAGAAAGACATGTACGTGTCACTCATCTGTATGTGTGGTGCAAGAAATCACTGGGAGAGCGGTACGAGCCTGAATCGTGTTGTCAGATCGTGCAAGCAAATCAGCAAACAAGAACAACATTAAAAATTAAATAAATGGAAATGCATTATAATATTTAATATACAGTAGTCAATATTTGAAGTGGATCAAAAAAGTTAATCAAAGTTGTCCTAAGACAAGAACGGGTATTGTTGCATTGGGTTTATGTATAAATTTGATAAAAGGTTTTGAGCCACTTCAAATGCTGACTACTGTATGAGCCAAGCTTAAACAACAAGCCTAAAAATTCTTATAATAAGTGGACATGGCAACGTTGGCCTTTGAGCAAGCCCTAAACAAAACACGACGCCTCCGTCGACTGTGCTTTAGATAAAACACAACGAGTATTTTGTCAGAATAATGGATACCAAACACGCGGGACGCCAGCGTTGCTATATTACCACGGTATCGATCATGCCGTTTTGGGAGTAATTCGTGTCCCATACACATATGGAACGATAATTTAGGGGACTCACTCCCCCATTTAAATGCAGTTGTCACTGTCCTGAAACTGTGTGTACGTGGCCTAAGTCAAAACAAATATGTATGTGACAGAGTGTGTGTGTGTGTGTGTGTGTGTGTGTGTGTGTGTGTGTGTGTGTGTGTGTGTGTGTGTGTGTGTGTGTGTGTGTGTGTGTGTGTGTGTGTGTGTGTGTGTGTGTGTGTGTGTGTGCGTGTGTGCTAAAATGCAAGAATCTGTACTTTTGACCATTTTAATACATCCCTGATGAAAAAAAGTAATCATTTATTTGAAACAAATAATATTACTGTCCCCAAACTTTCTGAGCGGCATGTTGTTTGAAAATACATATTCTCCTTTCAGCCGCATTAAAAGCAAATAATGGCAGCAGAAATAAGGCAACACGAACTGAATTCACCGTGAGATTTATTAGGATGGAGTTCAGAAGCTGTTATGATGATGATGATGAAACAACATCAAAGGAGCAGTGGTGAGCTGATACTCCAGGATTTCAGTGAGCTCGCCAGTGTGTTATTTTGAGGCGTCATCGACACTGATCCCCAGCCTCATGCTCCATCTCTTTCTGTTTATTTTTAGAGTGCTTTATGAGCGACACGCAATTCCATTGTCTCGAGGTCTATCAGATTTACTTTCTCATGTAGGACAACAGCTGCAAGTCCCCAGACATTCAGCCAATCGCCACCTTTAGAAATGAGTATATGAGAAACATTTAAGGTTACTCTATATTAACTTTGAAAACTTTTAAATATCACTGTCGGTAGCAAATATGATGTTATATGGCTTAATGCATAAGATATAAACCACAGTAAGGTGGGCAAGGGGGCCGGAGTAATGTCAATGTTTTAATAAGGGTTTGAAATGGAGCAGGAGAACATAAAATGTGTTTATACCTTTGTACGCAATGTGTTTTATAAACACTTTAACTAACACTAACTAACTAACACTTTAACTAAGTGTTTATAAAACTAAGATTAGTTCAAATGAAAAAATGCTGTATAATTATTATTGTTCATTCTTAGTTAACTAATGTAGTTAACTAGTGTTAACAAATGGAACTGTATTGTAAAGTGTTACCAAATAATAAAAAATTAACACTGCTTTGACAAAACTTGCCATGTTTATTTTAAGTCTACATCAAATATTTTACGGAGTGTGTTAAATAAGCCAATAAAGCAATATGTAAAACCAAACAATTAGTCAAGTAATGAGCAAAAAGCTGAGTGTGAGATTTCCCGTGCCTTCTGCCAGCTGCTCAACAAAAGCCCTCCCTCCATCTCCATCTCCATCTCCACGCTGCCATTTTAAGCTTTAAAGAGTAATGAGCGACAGAAGGGATGGTATTCTTCTTCTCCCAAAGTATCAACTTTGGGGACCAAACGTAAACTTCGCTTGATAATTAATGACACCAGACAAATGGCGGCTGATTGAGCAACTTGCCTTTATTGTCAATCACCATCTGGTCCACAGCGCCGACGCAACACAACGCTAATTGCCTCGAGTGCGCTTAAGATGCCTTTATTAATTAAAAGTGAAAATAAAAACGGTTTTAGGGACGGTTCCAAAGCGTGAGCATCAAACCCGTTGACGTGTGGGTGGGAGTGAGATGCTGTGGACTGCATTTTGTGGGTCGTCTGAGGGGAGGTACCCATCATGCCCTGAGGCCAGCGCAGGCCTTTCAGATTGCTGCGGCTGGCAAGACTCACCGCGCGCCGGGGACATCAGCAGAAAGTCGCGTGACCGAGGGGACCGCCGCTGACAGAGCCGGTTAGGACAGCGAGAGGTAGATGGGATGTTCTTTTTGTCAGTGCTTTACCTTGGAGGCCGGTCGGGGATGGATGGATAGGTCGAGGGAGAAAGATGGGAACAATGGGATGGGACTGAGAGAGTGACACAAAGGTAGGGGAGGGAGAGACACTTGACATAGGTGTCTAGTGCTTTACGATGGACGCATAGGCTGGACGTTTTGGGGAAAAAAAAACGAATCCGCTTAAGTCGTGACGTAAAGAATACTGGCAAGTGTCCTTGTCACATATGTTTCATGTACTTACCGTAGTAATAACAGTAAATTATGCATTATGCAACTAACCCTAAACCAAACCCTAATCCTACCCAAAACCTATAGTAAGTACATGTTGTTAATTAATATTATTTAAATATACAACTACACTGTAACAATGACACCTTAAAATGAAGTGTAACCGAATACTGTTTCCGGGTCCAAGCCTTTCACTTGAGGATTCTCAACAGACATTTATGAGCAATATTTATTCATATTACACATTTAAGCAATGCTTTTAAAAACTTACAGACACCAATATTTGAATGATTTATAAAAGATGAATCACTTTTATTTGGAGATAAAAGTTAGTATCATGATTTTGTTGTTGTTGTTGTTGGTAGTATTACATCACATTATGACGGTTTTATATGGATAATCTTGGACATAGATATCTTTTCGGGCTCGGGTCGGGCTCAGACATAAATATCTTTATGCCTGTCGGGCTCGGGTTGGGTTCGATCACTGCTCTCTTGGACGCGGGCCGGGCTCGGACAGAAAAATTCGGCCCGATCCGCACTCTAGTCCACAAAAGTGCATATGAAGTGTGCCATTTGGGACAGGGCCTACGACGATTCACTGCCATTCACAAATCGTCTGCCGTGGCCCAATGGGATAGTAAAGTGTCCATCGTTTGCACACTTCAGAATCTCACCAGAGGAACGAGGTCTTCCTGGTACTTTTTGCCTAGTCTTTTATGAGTACTGTGAATTTTACATACTACTTTTGTCACATACTGTTTTTCAACCCATGTAGTATAGAAGTATGTGATTTCAGATGCAACCCTACTCAAGTGCTATAGCGAGTGGCCATTGATTCTGGCCGTCTCTCAACATGCGTTCTTAAGCGATATTGTGTCCTTGTGTTCTCATCAACCATCAAAGTCCGGTTCCAGTACTCAAAAATGCAAGTACAGAGAATGCACGAAAATACCTGGATGTGTTCTTGATATCGAGGATGCATCAAGTGCAGACTTGAGAGAATCGAACCATTAAAATCCCAGAAGTCATCGCAGCCGGACAACGTACGGAAGCCTGTAAGCTTTAAACTTCTCTTGTTCTTGCTGCATTCGCAACTTGTGGCATGTCGCCTCATCATAAATACCATAAAATAACGCTTTCGAATCGCACTCGCGGTACTCAAACACCAATGAGTCTGCACAACACTGCTTTAAGGCGGACACACCATAAGTCTGCAGTGGTCAGGTGGTACAGCGGCCACGTGATACAAGACGTAAGCTCTCAGAAAATGACATGTTCTATGTGAATGCTTTTTACAGTGCGGAATCGTTACGGTAATTACGACATGGCGTGAACACATCCTCTGGTTGTTCCATGTTTCATTTCCAAATGCATGTTAAAGCAACCCAAAACCCAAACGTTTTCTGAGAATAGAGCCGCTCTGAGACTTTTCAACCACTGGCGGATCATGTTCTGCTCACGTGTAAATGAACACAGTGCTGCCCTTCACTCTGAATCACACGGAGCATATATTTATTTAATTAAATCACAGCCTTTGCAATTCGCCTTTGGCTAAGCCACGCCCTAGAATGTAGATTGACCAATCACAGCGCAGCCAAGAACGAGCTCCCACAGAGGTCCGACACTTTTTCACAGCGCTCCATTGACTTTAACACAGGCGTCTCATATTTTTGGTCTCGGCAGGCTATTACCGTCGTAGTTTTATAAAAAATATGGTTAAACGTTGTGCCTGGGGCATTTGTAACACAGATACGCGTTTCCCAGAGAGGTTGGAGGGGGTGTCCGTTTTTTTCCCTTCCCAAAACCGAAGTAAAATACTGACAAGTATTGTTTTTGGATTAAACTGTGTGTACGTCCTCAGTCAGCGAAACCCCTCAAGGATCAACAAGCACACTTTTGTGTGTTCTATTTTTGCTTTTAACCTTACTGTGAAGTTATACTAGTTAGACAGTTTTATGCTGTTTAGGTTATGATTTCGGTTCTCTACCCTAATTGTTGATACGCTAGCACACGCTGCTAATAAATACAACTTTATACTCGCATAGTCCGTTTGCTTTGTAATAACGATTATAGAAGTGAAGAGACCTACCCAGCTTTGAATGAACAGTGTTGCTCTTTGATATTGTTAGTCCCAGCCTCCGTCTCGATTAGGATATGCGGTGGTTCATTTTTTTAACTGTGACCGTTATGCTTGCCTCTATTTGGATGCCTTGTTGTTGCTTGCGTTTCACCTTTAGGTCTTGAATATAGCCTTCGAACGCATACTGCAGCCCCTTTTGCCTACTTCTATCGGACACTTTATTTGCTGCTTTATAAAAGTTTGATAAAATTCCAGCAGGAAGAGCCGTCACAGCATAAGCCATGTTGATCAAACCAGAGCCCAGATGAAGTTGTCGGAGGTAGCAAGAGTAACTAAAGGGGGCGGGGCTTAGCCAAAGGTGAATTGGATAATCGGACTAAGCTAAATATTTTATTTTATTTTATTTGTATTAATCGTGCAGTCCTAGGACAACGTAACATTTTATGTTGGTGCCAGATCCACTCGTGTTGAATAAAACATCCAAATCTAATGATGTGCAATTATTTTCCATATCATCAGTAATTTGGTTTAATTAACTGTCATCAGTTCTCATTAATGTAATAGTCAAAAGTCACGTTGCTTGAAATGACGGGCAGCGACAGTCTAAATGTCTTCACTTCCTTTGTTGGATAAAAGTTTGCTTCAAACTGAGAGGATCCATCCATCCAGCTACACAACAAAATGCTGCCGATCTTAAAAAAATAAAAAAGTGAATATTTCCAAACTGTCATAACGTGAGCATTTTGACATGAAAAATTATTTGACATGGCTACGTCCTTAGCTTTCTGTCAATATGATTTGACATGCAAGGACGAGAGAACATATCACACTGTCTGCCTGAGCACAAGGTTTCAGCCGCTTCTGTGGACACTTTTGAAATGCATCTTGTAAATGAGGTGTTATTTCATTGTACTTTTAGGAGGATATCAGAAACCTGATCCTTGATTCTTTTTAAACATCCAAAAGAAAAAAAGCATTACAGTATAGTCCACATTATGCTAGCTAATCCCAATGATGACAAACCAGCAGACAGAAAGCCATATATATATAAACAGCTGTGAGTGCATAGACAGTGAGACCATAATTGCTTGTTAAAAATATTGGTGACCTTAATCCACATGCTAATAGCATAATTAAAGTGGTGTTTCATGGACTTCGTAATCTTCTGTGACAAGGCTTAAAATTCAATTAACCCCATTTTAACACTTTTGTTTCAACTGCATTTAGAAGGCTAATTTGCTTCAGATTTAACTCCACTAAACGTAATTAAGATTTGACAATAATTTGGTCTCAAAGTATACAATCACAGGATGTTTATGTCTTAAGCGCACTGATTTGCTTAGCTTTTTAATATAGAGGATGACAAATATATAAATTATTGGAATTAAATTCAAATGAAACCTCCTTACTATACGTAGTAATAATAATAATAATAATAATAAAAGTAATACTTTATTAGGGGCAGGTCACTATAAAATATATTTTAAAATTTACAATAAAAAAATAAGCTGTGGTTGCCAGAAATTAAAAAAAAAAAAAAAAAAAAAAAAAATACTGTGATAATGTTTCAGGGATAAACATATATTTTAAGTGTTATGATAACGGACTAATCTACTTAAACTACTATAATCTGCTTGTTAATCTTTAAAATGTATAGTGATACAATTTTTTTTGAAGAAACAATTTAAATGAAATAATCTTATATGTGATGCACGTCACACATGGATACATTATACATTTTATTGGATTTTACTTGCAAAAAAACATTAATTTGACAGCATTTTACAGTAAAATGCTATTTTTATATCTCATCTTACATCTGTCAAGCGAATGCCGTTCATCTCTCATTTTCTTTAGTTTTGCCAAACTGTTGCAGGTTTAAAATGATCCCGGCTTCGTTCTTGTCTTCCTCTATTACAGCCGCTGTGACATATTGAGCAAAGACGTTTTCCATGTTCTTGTGGAGAAGGTCGACGGGCCAGCCCAAATCTAGTCCCTTGAAAGTGAGCCAAGATTTCCATCGGTGTCATTCAAATTAGCATTAGACTTGAATGCGGTTTGTGGGCAGATCAGACAGTGTGAAGGACAGAGCCGTCTCCTGTTCACGTGCTCCACTCCCCCACTGTCACAGCACGAGGCGCAGGCCTTGCCGTTTCTACGCTATCAGGGAAATTAATTGTCCTCAAACCACTTTTATCACATCCTCGGGTCCGTGGCTCGATTGAATAAAGAGTTGCATTAATGCTACAGCTTGGGACTTGCTATTGACATGTCTGATCGATACTGTGGACTGCAAAAGTGAGTGTGCTACTAATCAGTATTGATAGGCAAAATACACAAGCTTCTTTTTGAAGCTTTCCTGAGCAGTTCGTCGGAAGATGTGATTGTATTACAGCATATTATATTACCATTAGGCATCAAGTGTGACCCAAAACAACCAAAGTCATAAAAACGCACGTAAAAAAATTAACGATCAGGCATTTATGGCTCATATATGATAAATGATATTGTGAGAATATGGAGCTCATACTCAAGGAGGGAAAAAAAACACCTTAATTTTATTCAGAACCCCGAAATGAGAAAAAATATGCAATTTGGTGCTATTTATATGGCCAAAAAGATGAAATTATGATAGCTTGTAATGTAAATCAATGAGATTTGTAACAGTATAGCTGCATACTTACATAAAATGCGTACAAGTAACAGTTGTCACTCTATATCTCCTAATAATATGTCTTAGTAAGATGATATTTAAATGCTTAGTTTTATGATCGAAGCTCTGTCGTTTTTTTTTTTTTAAGACACAACAATATCATTGGCTGACGACAGGCCATGACGTCACTACCGGTGCGACCATGAGTATAAAAGGCTGCATGTCATACACGTCATCCTCTTCTTTGTCTTCAGGAGCAGTTTGTTTGCAACGTGTTTTGCCGGTTTTCAATGGAGTCCACTGCCAGACGTTTCAAGAAGTGTGTGCCTCCGTGTCAGAGGTATGACTTGAGCGTTATATGCTTGAACCTGGAGCACGTGTGTTCAGTCCTTGAGGGCCCTGGATGTGTGCACTGCGAGAGCTTCTCGATAATGCAGCTGGGACAAGCATCTTGATGAAGCAAATGGGACAAGCATCTGTGTCCCACGGCTCGTGGGGATCATGGGGGTCGCAGGTCGAGCTGCCTGAAGAGTTTGGAAAAGGTATGGATCTTTTTCACTTTTCAGTCGGCGATTCGAGCAAATTTCTGCTTCAGGACGTGCTATCACTTATATCATCCGATCCAGTAGATAGCGCTCCACTGGCTTTCAGCCAGGAAGAGCAGGATGTGGCTGAGGAGGGGGTCAAGAAGCTGGTAAGCCCTCCCAACCTGCCAAGCTTTTCAGCGCATCCGTTGAGTCGGTGGTTATAAAATGAAGGGAGGCGAAGGCGCAGTAATCGATGGAAAGAGGTATTTGCACAGACTTGCAAACCCTTTTTGTTGTAAGGCACCTTTGGCAGTTCTGAGTTTTGAGATCTTGGTATGAGGACAGCTGGTTGTAGCTAGCATTTGGCTAACTCCCTTTAACCAGCAGAACTTCAGGTTCTTCTGAAGAGTGACCCTCCCCCACTGTTGAGGGTCTTTCTCCCCAAGAGCTGTGTCCGATTCCTGGAATCATATCTCTATAAGACAGCAAGGTTGAGTGGTAGTAGTTAGAGCTTTTGCATCTCCGCTTGATAAGTGAGTATGTAGAGTTGAATACACCCCTCACTCCAGAGGGTCCTTATACAGGGTCCAATGAGAAGAGGCTTTTTGCCTTTTTTGATCAGGTTCCCTTACAGGTAATGTCTAGCATTCAGAGCTGACATATCAGACCCTTGGGTCTTGCTCTATCACTTGGTCCTGTGACGAAGGAAGGAAGGATGGGACTTTCCTTTGTATAGGGCATGATCCTTATTGTAGGTAGTGGCCCTAGGGAATTTCTTCACTGAGAGTTCTGCTGCTGGCGCACCTGAGTTGGGGAGTCTTTAACGTTCGAAAGGGAACGTTTCGGTCACATATGTAACCCCGGTTCCCTGAGAAGAAGGAACAAGACACTGAGTCTCATTACCATGCTCCGGGCTTGTCTTTTTACGTCTCCTTCAGGCAAAGAATTGGATGATGTGTACTCCAGGTGCCCTTTTTACTCATGGTTGCACCTGTAGTGTCTTCGACCAATGATATTGTCTCGTTTAAACAGCTGCTTCAGACACCGGTCACACTGGAGGCATTCCCCATAGCGTCTTGTTCAGACACAGTGCCTCATTCCCCTTCTCAGGGAACCAGGGTTACATTTATAACCAAGACGTTTTCAGCAAAGTTTTGCGATACAGTAGTCTTTATAGGGTTAAAATAAAATTGTGAAATATTTAAGCTAAATAGGATATCTGAAATTTTTGTAAACTTGACATTCAGTTTACTTTAGCGCAGTACGTGGTTCTCAACCGGGGGGCCTCAGTGATCCTCCAGAGGGCCACGAGATAACTTAAAATGAATCAAAATATATTGATATAATTTGTTTAATTTATTTGTATTACATTAAATAAAAAATGAACACAAATTTAAAACAACCTCTCTTGTACGTATTCTGTAATTGTTTCGGGTCATCCCAGGTCGTTTCTCATTGTGCTGTTTGAAATACAGTCTGAATGACGGCTCAAAACACACAACTGCTTCATGAACAAAACACACAACTGCTTCATTAACATAGGATACACAAACTACATCTCTCAGTTGGATAAAGAAAAGCAGTGTTGCTAATAAAGTGTTGCTAAGTAAAATATACTTGCTTACAAAGGCTAATCTATATATTATTTAATATAAAATCAGCTACATATTGCCTTGTCGTGTTATTTGTCCATGGTGCTTGTATCTCCTAACTGTCTATAAGAACAGTCTGTATGTCCCTACCTAGAAAGCAGAACAAAAGGCAGCTCACACATTCGATAGGTCTATTTTTACCAAGGCCATGAGTGCAGCAGGCAGAGCAGGTGAGGTGAGGTGGGACGAAGTTTTTGGGGCCCATACGGGAGAGTGAAACAGCCCACGTTAATCATCCAGACAGCAGAGACATTAACTGTGCATGAAGCCGAGTCTCTGGACATCACACCAGAGAACACACTCTGCGTATAGGGGGGAGACCAGGGCAACAACTCTGGGATTCACACACTGCTGCTGTTAGACTGAGTGCTATTGTAACTTGCCGGTTCCAACTTTATTGGCCACTCGCCTTTGTGCTTTGGAGGGGGAAAAGCATCCTTATAGTCATACTGTAATAAAAGTGAAAGTTATATAAAAGCCTCCACTGCTGACATCTGAAGCTGATATATATAGCTAATATGAAGACTTCAGATGCAAAAAGTCGATCTGAAATTTTTCTTTTAAATTTGTATTTTTATCAGGCATCTACGTTTAGGTTAAGTGAATGCACTTAAATAGCAATGGAAATGATTTAATCCGTTATTGAAATGCATTATTTTTGAAAATGTCACTTATAAGAGTAAAATTAAAAACATAAAAATACTAATTTCAAGAAAAATTAGACAGGTTTTTGAATCTGTCTTCATATATGGATAGATATAGATATAGCTGGGTCAGTCTCTATTATTATTTCAAGAGTGGCTGATTCTCCATGACCTACTTGGAGAGCTGAAGGAGCCTCTGTGTGCACGGATGCATTGAGTACTGTCACTTTTTGAGGATTATACATCAACCACGCTGATGAGTGTCGGCAACAGTGTTCAACTGCCACAGAGCTCCAACATATGAAAATGACTAAATGTATTTTCTTATGTGGTAAATTAACATTACAATTCTTTAGGACAAAACATAATTTGCAGCGTAATCAAGACCGTTAAACATTTTAAGCACATCAGTGTCGGTTGCATTTCTCTGTTTTATCTCCAGCTGTATTCGTGAGGTGCTTTAACGTCGATGGCAGGTGGCTGTCAGGCTAATGTCAAGTTTATAATAAGCAAATGTTTCCTGATTGATGGCTCGCATGTCACTGCTCGGCTCTCGGTAGACACATTACAGACCTTTTTCAGTGATGCCAAAAACGTATTTTTTCTTGCATTCCTCAATAATAATAAAAAAAGACAAATAAAAAAAAACTTTAATAGGTGCACCTGTTTAACTACTCGGTAATGCAAATATCTAATTAGCCAATCACATGGTAGCAACCAGTGATGCGCGGCTTGATCTAAAATGAGCGGATGCCTGCGGTCACCCGTGGTTACGAGTCATCCAAAAATATTTTTAATGATATTCGGGTCGTGGTCGGTCGGGTCGTTTGAAATAAAGATGCCAATTAAACCTTTGTAATTTATATAGTACTAGATTTTCTATGAAATACATAGGCCTACGCTTTATTGTCTGAATAACTGGCACGAAGATGACGCACGAGCTCAATCTGCAGGCAGAGATGACAGTGGGAAATCCTTATTTACCTTTTGAATGTTGAGGGCGTTATTAACTTTTGAATAAAAGCTGACGCGGGACAAAATGCCCGATTTCCTATGTATTTTCTGAGAGGGGGCGGGATTTTTGTTGGGAAAGTCGGGGGAGAGACGCACACTTCGATTAGACTGGATAAACACATGCAGCATCTTAATTGTTAAGAAAATTAAACAAAATAAATGAATAAATCAAGCCTTTATTACAAAAGCTATATCACAGCATTCAGAAAAACGCTGCACCCGCACCCCTATTTCCTACGTCTATGGCCCAATGACGCTACTATGAGCGTTTACTAGCTACTTTTAAAAAATGCGGACCAGGAAGCGGGTCGGGTACAATATATATATATATTTTTTTTTTTTTTTTTTTGCGGTCCGAGTTGCGGGCGGGTTAGTTGAAAACGTCGGTCGGGTGCGGGTTGTTTATACATTGACCCGCGCATCACTGGTAGCAACTCAATATATATAGTGACTTTGAATGTGGCTTGGTTGTTGTTGCAGACGGGCTGGTCAGAGTATTTCAGAAACTCCTGATCTGTTGGGATTCAGTAGACCATGTAGACCTACTGTACCAACATTCAGTTGGTAGGGTCAGAATTTGTCGTAAACAACATGAACGCATGGATCAGTGGTTCAGGCTGCTGGTGGTGTTATGGTGAGGGGGGTATATTCTTGGCACACTTTGGGCCCTTTAGTACCAATTGAGCACCGTTTAAACGTTGCAGCCTTCCTCAGTATTGTTGCTGACCACGTCCATCCCTTTACGACCACAGTGTCCCCATCTTCTGATGGGTACTTCCAGCAGGATAATATGCCATGTCACAAAGCTCAAATCACCTCAAACTGGTTTCTTGAGCATGTGAGTTGACTATACTCAAATGGCCTCCACAGTCACCAGATCTCAATCCATTAGAGCAGCTTTGGGATGTGGTGGAATGGCAGATTAGCATGGATGTCCAGCCGACAAATCTGCAGCAACTGCGGGATGCTATCATGACAATATATCAAATATCAAAATCTCTGAGGAATGTTTCCAACACATTGTTGAATCTATGCCATAAAGAGTTAAGGCTGTTCTGAAGGCAGAATGGGGTCCAACCTGGTGAGTACACATCATTTAATGTTTTCCGACAATTCGATGAGGATGAGCAACTTTGGGAAAATGCTTAAAAATGCTAGTGTGGACAGAAAATGTTTTGAAATGATTACACTGTTTTAAAATGTATCCAGATTAATGTAGACATAAACTGAAGAGCTGTGTTGGAAAGGCAAAACTAGGTTCTGTTGTGGCGATCAATGTAGTTCATTTGCTTTGATTAACAAGAAATCCAAAAGGTGTGTGTTGAGATTTTTTTTTTTTTTTTTTTGTTAAAATGTCAATAGGACATTTAGAGCTCCATCCATTCAGCATCTATACATGAATCCCATCAATCCTTTTTGCATCTTCGGGTCTTATTTATTATCCTGCTGTTCTTTATTCTTACATGGCTGAGAATTCGAGGTATCTTGATGCCACATTCATCTTGTGCCTTAAATAATGGGCATTGAGCAATCATCTTCAGTAGAGAGCCTAAATCCTGTAATAGTTTCCTCTGCCTGAGCTATGGAGAAATTCATGTGTTGAACTTTTCACACAGCGGAAAATGAATAATTCTCAGCAATACGTTCCTTCTCCGAGGCTATGAAATATTAGAATGTGGAGAGGCTTTTATGATAACAGAGCTGTCTTAGCACAGACATTACCTTTGGAAATTTCTGGATGGATGTGTGTACATGTGTGCACATGACTACGATTTACAAGAAACAATAGCACAGAATTTGTATATGGTTGTCAAATTCTCATTTCACAGTACTTTGACATCACACAAGCTTCACCACATGACAGAATCAAAGCAGAATCAGTTCTGCTTGAAAGCCTATTTGCAAATAAAACATGAGTTATGAATACTAAACCATCCTCATTTTTCTCAATGCTGGTGTTAGACAAGAAATAAAGTCAGTGTGGGAGAGAGCAAGAGAGCCAGACGAACATACAGTGATGAAAAAGAACAGAAATGCAGGTAGTTTGCAGCTTTTATAGTTCCTAATAAGCCCCTCAAGGCGCTACAACATTACAACCTTCCCCTTTACAACCGACGATGGGCTGAACGCAAAGGCTCCAGAGGGGATTTTAGCCACAGAATATTTCCTGTCACGTTAAGATTTGCCTGTATATTTGATGCCGAGTTGTTCTTCCCGATTCTTCTCCGTGATCATTTGCGTAATAAAAAGGGGGAACATTCCTCTCACGGAGAGAATAATATCTGACTGGCATCCTAATGAGGGGCTGGAGACGTTGACAGTGTTGTCCCTGAGTGTACATCCTCTGCGCTGATGTCTAAATCATATCGTGTCAGGTGAGTGTCAGAGTTTTGTTCTTCTCATACTGGGTGACGTGGGAAGGAAGAGCTCCTTGGCCTAAAATCTATCATCTTAAAGAAACCCTGAAACTGATCTTTTCATGTCTTTTATTTTGTATATAGCACGGTTTCCTGTCTAGTGTCATGTGACTCTCTATTCCCCTCATGTGATTGTTTCCCTCTTGTTTATGTGTCATGTAATCATTGGTTTGTTGTCTTATCATGTGTTTATGAGTTTATATATTGATTATCATAGCAGTCCCTGTTAAGTCCTATTGTACCGAATTTTGGTTGTAGTTCCACCAGAGTTCCACTGAGGGCGATCGCCCGAGTGCAAAATGAATGGGAGTTTATGGAGCTAGACGGCTAAATGTGTCTCTTTCACCCGATTGCCATTGAGAAATCTCAGATTTGATTGTAGGTTTTGCAAGATCAACATGGGTTATAGGTCGAAAGTTGAATGAACGAGTACTTATGTCCTTTCGATTTCTTACAGGTTGAGTTGTTGTTGCCCATAACACGCTAGCATTCTGCTAATGAACGCTGATTGGTCAGTGAAGGACTGATTACGACCAGAGATACCGCTTGATGGCATCGTGGCATCCGAAGCGGGACCAGAATATCTTCTAGCAAAAACTCTTCTAGCACGTGTATTTACCTGTGTCAGCTGTGTTGTGTATTTACCTGTGTCAGCTGTGTGTTGTGTATTTACCTGTGTCAGCTGTGTTGTGTATTTACCTGTGTCAGCTGTGTTGTGTATTTACCTGTGTCAGCTGTGTTGTGTATTTACCTGTGTCAGCTGTGTTGTGTATTTACCTGTGTCAGCTGTGTTGTGTATTTACCTGTGTCAGCTGTGTTGTGTATTTACCTGTGTCAGCTGTGTTGTGTATTTACCTGTGTCAGCTGTGTTGTGTATTTACCTGTGTCAGCTGTGTTGTGTATTTTCCTGTGTCAGCTGTGTTGTGTATTTACCTGTGTCAGCTGTGTTGTGTATTTTCCTGTGTCAGCTGTGTTGTGTATTTACCTGTGTCAGCTGTGTTGTGTATTTACCTGTGTCAGCTGTGTTGTGTATTTACCTGTGTCAGCTGTGTTGTGTATTTACCTGTGTCAGCTGTGTTGTGTATTTACCTGTGTCAGCTGTGTTGTGTATTTTCCTGTGTCAGCTGTGTTGTGTATTTACCTGTGTCAGCTGTGTTGTGTATTTTCCTGTGTCAGCTGTGTTGTGTATTTACCTGTGTCAGCTGTGTTGTGTATTTTCCTGTGTCAGCTGTGTTGTGTATTTACCTGTGTCAGCTGTGTTGTGTATTTTCCTGTGTCAGCTGTGTTGTCGATGCCTTGAGGGAAAAGAAAGTGCAGAGCGCGAAAGCACCAAAGTGACTGAAGGATTGACGTAAAGCAGTACGACTCTGGTCGTACGATGTGTATGACGTCATTGACATTTTAAAAGACTTTTTAAAGCAAATAAGTGACTCTAAAAAATCTAACACCCAACAATACAACATTCAAATTACCAGAGTGGAACTGAATCATGTATTTTGCCCTCATGTTTGCCTTGTTTAGTTGTGTATTGAAGTGCGTATTGCTGTTTACCACGTGCCAGGTTATTGTCAAGTTCTTAGTTCTGTTTTTTGTTTAATGTAAAGCTCAAGTGTCATACAATTCGTAATAAACTGCACCATTGTCTTTGTCTTCCATGTAATATAGCATTACATATAAAAGACTAAATTGAAACTTGAACAAACAGAACCTTAAACAGACGTGACATTGATGATCATGATATGGTCAATGTAGTTTATACCATAAACCTCTACTCTACTCTTTAGCACGCACAGTGATAACCACAAAAACTTCAACATAACAGAAACTCTTTTAAAATGTCAAACATAACAGCATTAAACACTAACAGGTATTTCCCTTTACTAAAAACACATAAAATAACACTTAATTTCAACAAATCACTTCCCAATTTGGAAAGTTTTCATAAAAAATAAAAAACAGAAAAATTGACGCATCAATTTCAGTATAAACGACAATATTAGGCTGATGAAATATTCAGCATTATATCAACAGAACGTGTCGAAATAGTGTTCGCATCTTAAAACGTTTAATTAAATCAATGAATTAGAATGTTTAACTTGCAATCATACATTTGTGCAAGTTGTGGTACTACACCCCCTGAATTTATTTATTTTACAGTGCATCAATGTCTACAAGGCTTTTTGGGTCAGAACGGTTTTAGACCGTTTTTGGAGACCACACTGAACTTCGTTGGATGAGGTTGCAAACTTTCACCGTGGTTTTGTAGTGGCATATTTTGTACAAATGAAGAGTTTCAACCTCTCTGCAAATACACTTTTTGTCTTACCTGACAGTAAACTTTGATGCGGTCCCCTCCCAATCCACCGGCGCATTACTGTGACCCAAAGCGATCTTTTGGTCTAGGTGAACCCAGGTGAACTCACAGTGCCTTAACTTTCTATTTGTGCTTCTACTCACAGTGTGCGGTGTCAAGGGTTCAGCTAAATGCATGTTGGAGAGAGCGAGGCCATGTTTCTGAACATATCCAGTCAAGTGTAACCATTGATTTGATGCTCATTGTTGTGGCTGGAAGCTGCCCTTTAAGCTGATAAGAGGCATGTTGTTTGATGGTGTGGGAGGAAGTGGCTTCCATACTCTGTTATTCACAGTTGCTTTCTTCCAAAGAGGATGAGTGAGTTTTTGGGTACTTTCATTAATCCAAGCTAATCCCAATTTCTCGATGTGATTTCATTGATCTTCCTAAATGTGCACTGGTTTATTTATGAACCCAAACAAAATAAATCATAGCTAATATACAGTACTACAAAAGTTGAGCGATTCTACATGTTGAGCAGGTCACATTTTTGGGTGCTTTTTCAAGAATGGGTTGATTTTTAATCAAACATTTTTTTCATTTTTGTTATATGTGACCCTGGACCACAAAACCAGTCATATGGGTGAATTTTATGAAATTGAGATTTATAAATCATATGACAGCTGAATAAAAAAGCTTTCCATTGACGTATGGTTTGTTAGAATATGACAATATTTGGACGAGATACAACTATTTAAAAATCTGGAATCTGAGGGTGCAAAAAAATCTAAATATTGAGAAAATCGCCTTTAAAGTTGTGCATTTATGATCGCAATTATGCTGCATTCACTCACAAAAATGAATGTTTTATAGATTTACAGTAGAAAATTTTATAAACATCTTCATGGAACATGATCTTTAATTAATATCCTAATGATTTTTGGCATAAAATAAATTGTTTTAATTTTGGCCCATACAAATGTATTGTTGGCTATTGCCACAAATATACCAGTGCGACTTGTAACTGGTTTTATGATCATATGATGATACTAAAACTAAAGTTTTATAAAGGTTTGAAACTTTTGATATGTTATTGTTTTCCCTTGTCCTAAACCGAGACTTTTAATGTTAAACTATGAAAATCAATCCTAAAAAAAAAAAAAAAAACATTATACAATGATAATCTAAAGAATAGGGAAATAAACTTGATTTGTTAATATTTCAAAAAGTAGGACCGTCCCATAATTGTGGTGTTGTTTCCACCACAGTAACTGATTTTGCCACTTATAAATATATAATAAAGCAAAGCATATAATAAAGAATGCTTGGTTACCAAGGATACAGCATTGTCAGTGAAGAGCAAGAGGTATGGGAAATGACAATGAGAAATCACAATAAGTATGCCAATGTGCGTCATTTCCAGTCAAGGTGTTATTGTGTCAAATGTAAATCATGCGAAACGTGTGAAAATATTACATTTTGTGTTTAGAATCATGCAGTGCTACTAAATTAGACATGACAAGACAAAGGAGTAAGCCATTTTCAACTAAAAAATAATTAAAATGTCATTTCCACCACAGAATGCTATTAAACAAAACGTTTGAGATGTGGTTAAAATAGCACATTAATTTCAGTGAGAAAGAGATACAAAAAAATCATTATTAGGAAATGAAATTAATAAAATTAAATAAACAAGTGATTTTATTTTGAGACTTTATTTCCACAAAGTGCCCATAGTTATAGAGACACCCTTTTCCCAATGATATCATTTAATTTAATTCTTGGTGCAATCCATGACACTCTTGCATAAATCTTGTGCAAATATAATGTTTGAAAACTCCAATAAGATCCTCTGTTAAATCTCTGAGTGTTCAAAAACTCATAAAATTATTCTGAAGAAATGCCTCGCCTCACCTGTGCAGTTTTAGTGGAATTATTTGCAGTTTTATGTGGCAAATAAGAGGCCATCCATGTATGAAGAGAGGATTTGCTTTTGATTAAAGGATTATCATCTTGTCTATCTCTAATAATGTAGCACACGTTGTTCTTCAAAGTTGTTCTGTCATCATATCCATCCAACATTAACATATACATAAAAAATAAAAATAAACTTTTTAGCACATCTCTTGCTGACAGCATTAATATGTGTGCAGGTGCAAACCAACAAAACAACATTATCAGCAGTGTGAGCATCAGTGATTTTAGGAGAGATTGCAATACACACACAGCACTCTAATTTCAATGGGTTGTGTTGAGTATTTGCTGTGCAGTCGTGTTGAATTTGAGAAATGTATCTATTTTAATGCATATTAATGTGAGAGCACTAATTCCCCATATCTAATTAAAGAGCACCCACAGATGAACTCATATTCAGAAATCATTTTCTCAATTACCCATATGCAGACATTGAAAGAAATGGGTCTGACGGTTAACAGGAAGGATGCACAATGTTTGTGGCTGCACAAAATTTTTTTTTTTTTTTTTTGGAAGTTGTCGTATTACAAAAATCATTCTTAATTTTTTAACTTTTAAAAATCCTAAAAATAATATATTCAGTCAAAGAAAATGCGTATTTTAGGTACGTATGATCTAGTTAGAAGTGCAATATGGCTAGCAAACACTTTAAAGTCACCATGAAATTGACAAATCTTATTATTTTTTATTAAACATTGCCATATTTATTATAAATAATTTATCTGTGCATATTTTTTTAAATTCATGTGTTCTCGTAGTCTTTAATCAAAATAACTTCCCCTGCCGCTTGCAGCGACATCTCTTCTTTTCTCTGGGTTTGCTGGTGCGAGGGCGGGATCAACCTGTCACTCATAGGAGATCCACCAATAGCAAACCACAACCATCCAATCAATTCCCTATGGACAAAATCAAGTCCCTACATTTTATCTTGTTTAAGAAGCCATTTAACTCAGATATACATCATAATAGGTAAGAAAAGATCATTGCAAGTCCCGTTTCATGCCGACTTTAATATGCAAATGAGTTTTATTACAAAAGACTTTTAAAAAGGAGGATTTTTCAAGTGTTCCATGAAAGCTTCAGGATTATATGTTTCACTTGGACGTGTTCAAACACAGATTTACAAACAAACACATACGTGGTACACACCTGCCTGTACACACACACACACACACACACACACACACACACACACACACACACACACACACACACACACACACACACACACACACACACACACACACACACACACACAGTGTTTACATGTTTTATGGGGACTTTCCAGTAGACATAATGATTTTTATACTGTACAAACTGTAATTGTCTTCAAATTGTCCCCATAATGGAGGGTTTACCAGGACACACACGCTTCTGTTTTAGAGCTTCCTGGAATGCACATGACCATAAAATCAATGGGTCTAAAAATATTTAGACCTTCTGGATCAATGAGAAAGATCATTCTCATGCCTTTGTGCATCGTGTATAAAAAAAAATAGCCTTTTGATTGTATTGAGTATGGAACCTTTTTCAGCCCTGCGCTGCTGCGTAGGGGATGTTGTGGCCTTAGACACTCTTCTGTGATGTAGCCTTTCATAACAGCTAAGTATAGACACAAAGAGGTTTGTAGTGAACAAAGTCTTACAGGGCTTTAAGAACATACAGTATAAGCAAATTTACAAGCACATTAGGGCAATTTTTCTTGTTTTGGAGACATTTAGTGCATGCATTTATGTGAAGGTGTGACATCTCATTGTGTGTGAAGGTGTGACATCTCATTTTCTGTTCATTACATGCATTGTGACTAATTATTCAGATTAGTGCTGCTGACATGTATGATGATAAAATGTATTTGAAAGCCCTTTTCATTTTCAACCAACACAAACAGCAGTTGACTGTATCGTTGAGATTGTGTCATTGGATCCATATATTAATGCTGCAATGTATCAAAAAAACAAAAACAAAAAAAACACAGCTTGCAGAGTAGTTTGTCATGATTTCAACCTGAAATCGATGCACCATTCTAAATATGAGCTGTTTGTGTTGTGGTCTTTGAAACCTTAAATTCAGTGAGTTTTACAGTGGTCACAGTTGAGCCACTTGAAGTTTTGACCTCTCCTCACCTCTGCCGGGTGTCCATTACTGCTTAACACAGCAATTCGGCTTCAAAGGCCACATATCTGGGAAGGGGGATTGGAAACATGGAGGTAATGTATTTGGGATTAGCAGACCCAGAGTTAGCAGTTATGGTACTGAGAGCCAAGATGTATTATAGACCTGTGCTGTGGATGTTTGCACCTATTGAAAGGGATACTCTTGTGAAAAAAAGAGTGCTTAATTGTATTAAATGTGCAGTAGTGTGCAAGATAATATAGTATTAATGAAATAAAAGGCAGTACAGTTAAGTGTACAGGTGCTTAAAGAGAGTATATGACAATTTTTCTTAACACACTTTAGTACACATTTTAAAAAAGTGCACTTTTTGTCAAATTAAAAGATTGACTTTAAAGTGCATTTTTAATAATAATATTTTGTCAAACTTTAAAGAGGTACACTTATTTTGATATGTGTTGACTACCACATTAAGCACATGTACAATTAAATAGTTACAAATACGTTTAAAGCAAGTTTCAATAGAAATATTAAAGTATATTTTAATTTACCATAAATATTTGTACCCTTTAACCATGTTTAAAAGACAACAGAAGTAACCATAAAATGTAGATGTACTTAATTCCAACATTAATGGGTAAAATAAAACAGCATTGCATTTAATATAAATTTAAACGATAATACATTTTCATTTAACTGCAATTATGTAATATGCAATTGTCTGAAAACTAGTTCGCACTTAAGTATATTCTTTTATAGTATAATATTTCCGTAATGAGAATTATTGATGAAAATGTTCGTCAAAGTTTAGTCAACAAACACTATCGAAGAGATGAAAAACAGTTTAAAATAAAATATATTGATGTAAATACTGTATATTTGGGGGAAACACTGCAAAACATCAGTGCAGTTACAATGTTTTCATGATTTACAATGTGTTTTTTTTAAGAGAATCTGAAAGAATATAATCATTTCAAATAATCCAATTAGCCTATGTTGAAAGGGAAATTGGAAAAAAAAGGTTCACGCAGCTCTTTTCCATACATCAGCGGTTCATAAAATGTCGTTTTTTGCTTTACACATGAATGAAAGTCAGACAGGTTTGTAACGGCATGAGGGTGAGTAAGTGATGCCAAAACATTTATTTTTAGGTGACCTAGCCCTTTCACACTCAAACTCGCTGCTTGTAAAGACTTCTGGTGTCAGCAATAGATTCAGCGAGATAACACAGATAACCCAACAGCCGAGAGAGATAAGCAGTGAAGGAACAGACAGGAAAGAGCAGCAGCAAATGAAAAAAGAAAGGGAGAAAGAAAATAGAGAGAAACAGACAGAGGGCAACAGGAGGCCTTGGCCTCCGCTGATCCTCCTCAAATGATAAACAGACAATTAACTGGTCAATTCTACCCGTGTGTGTGTGTGTGCGGCAAGGACCAATGAGCCATACGCCCTGCCTGAGGACGGTCGTTCCCATCACACACACACACTCGGCCATCCGCCCTCAGGGGCCCATTCTATAGTCAACGCGCGACTGCTTCTTGGCACCCTCCATTATTTAGAAGCCCCTCAAACGAGGCAGCTCATTGGCAGTCCACTTACATGAAAAGGTGAGGAGCCACACTGGACCTGCTTGACTCCCCTTTGGACAAACGTGTGTGTCTGTGTGTGGGTGGAGTGGAGGCTTGAACGCTTAAATAGATTGTTTGGTGCCCCTCCAATGTTATCTGGCTATCCTCGGTTGGGTTCAAGAGCATTGAGCGTCCTTTGATGACCTGTATACTGTATAGGTAAACGCAATCAACAATGCTAAACTACAAGGACATTGTCATGAAACTGCACGAGGAACAGACAGTGGTGATCCAAATGCAGGCTTTATTGAGAGGAAGATCCAGAAACAGGTACGAGATAACAGGCAGAAGTCAAAACCAGGTAAGCAGACCAAACAAACATCAAATCCGTGCAGGGATAAGGCAAACGGGAAAACCAGATACAGGCAGGGAGTCCAGGAACTGAGAAACTAAGAAACACTAAGGAACTGGGAAAACGCTAGGTAATGCAGTCAGACACATACAATACTGAGCACTGGTACAAAGGGCCACTCAGGCTTAAGACATGTGCGCTAAACAAGATAATAAAACACAGGTGCATAAAATCAACCATAATCAGTCCAGGGTAAAACATAAAGAGGAATGAAAACTAGAGAAGGAGTGCCCCCCAGTGGCTCACGCGGGCACTCCAGACACTGATTGTCACATACCCCCCCCACTAAGGAGCGGCTTCCAGACGCTCCTAAGAGCTCCGGGGGGAGGTCAACGGGGGATGGGATGGAGGGCCAGGCCCGTGCAGGGGAACGGGACCAGGACACAGGCAAGGCGGGCCTGGGCCGTGGAGCGTGGGCGACCAGGGCGGAGCACACTCAGAAGGGAGCCAGGGTGGAGCACACTTGGCAGGGGACCAGGGCGGAGCACACTTAACACAGGACCAGGGCAGAGTACACTTAACAGGGGACCAAGACGTAGGGAGCACAGGGCCGGACAGGACCAGTGACATGGTAAGCTCAGGCGGTCGTGCAAATACTTGGGGAAATCTAAGGCTAAGACCTCCAGGCTGGGAACCGCCGCTTGAGAGGCGTAGGCAAGGCGAGGCGCAGGCAAGGCGAGGCGAGGCGCAGAGGCGGGGCCGGCAGGGCGAGGCGCAGAGGCGGGGCCGGCAGGGCGAGGCGCAGAGGCGGGGCCGGCAGGGCGAGGAGTCTGGGAACGCCCTCCGGAGCCTGGCGAGCCCAACGAGTCCTTCTCCTGCGACGGCGCTTCACTGGGCTTGATTCACTGGACACGGCACTTGAAACACTTGATTCACTTGACACACTTGACTCACTTGACTCACTTGATTCGTCGAGGCTGACGTGAAGCTCAGGTTCGTCGAGCGCGGTCTCGGCTGGGCTGACATGAAGCGCGGATTCGGCTGGCACGCACTCAGACTCAGTAGAAAACTCCTGTGGCAGGAATACAACGGAGCTCACGTGAAGTGTCACAACGTCGAGATTCACATGTTGCGTGGATACGGCGGACCCTTTACGAAGCGCTGGTTCACCGGGAGACAATTGATGCGTGGATTCAGTGGTTACCTTGTGCAATGGCGAATCGTCGAGTTTTCTGTTAAGCAAAAGTTCCAAAAAATCCACAGTAAAAAGCGAACCGCTCATGGAAAGAGCCAGGTCAATATATTGGGTAAGAGTCCAGCTTGAACTCGGAAACGGTATAGTAGAGCCGAGCGGTTCAGAGAGTCCTCCCCGAAAAAACATCATCAAACAGAAGTCATCCAAGTAGGACTGACGAGAGAGCTTCAAAAAATCTGTCACAAAAACCTTGAGAGGACGTTCTCCTTGACGGAGGCTTACGATCTGCGCTGTGGGATCCATAACGAGGTCCGTGTTTCTCTCAGCCGCTGGATCAGTGGTGGCTCAGTATTCTGTCATGAAACTGCACGAGGAACAGATCCAAATGCAGGCTTTATTGAGAGGAAGGTCCAGAAACAGGTATGAGATAACAGGCAGAAGTCAAAACCAGGTAAGCAGTCCAAACAAACATCAAATCCGTGCAGGGATAAGGCAAACGGGAAAACCAGATACAGGCAGGGAGTCCAGGAACTAAGAAACTAGGAAACACTAAGGAACTGGGAAAACGCTAGGTAATGCAGTCAGACACATACAGTACTGAGCACTGGTACAAAGGGCCACTCAGGCTTAAGACATGTGCGCTAAACAAGATAATAAAACACAGGTGCATAAAATCAACCATAATCAGTCCAGGGTAAAACATAAAGAGGAATGAAAACTAGAGAAGGAGTGCCCCCCAGTGGCTCACGCGGGCACTCCAGACGCTGATTGTCACAGACATACTGAGGATGAAGACAGGAAATAACTTGAAAGGATACATTATGGTACTATGTAAACACAGTTTGATATTAAAACACTCGACTCATATCCAACTATTGTCAGGGTTCTGCCCTGGCAGCTTTGTCTCTTGTATCTTTGTTTAATGTTTCCATGTTTGTTTTGTGCTTGAGCACATGGATTTGTCTTTGTTTATGTTGGCCACGTGCTCCCCTGGTCTTGCCTCCGAGTTTCCCCTTACCACGCCCCCTCGTTTAGTCCTTGTCTAGGCTACGTTTACACTTCGACGGCTATTTTCATAAACGGACATTTCACCCCTCTTCGTTTTCAAAAATAACCCTGTGCACACGAACCCGTGTATATGCCGTCAAGAGCATGCCAAACCTGTAGGTGGCAGTGTAAAAGTGGAAGCTCAAGCCCATGTTAGCCAACCAGAATCCCGAAAATAGTCACATACTGTGACGTCGCTGCCTAAAACTCTGTGTTTCTCAGTTTACATGCAAACGTGCAAACGGAGTTTTCCAAAATCTCCACTCTGGCCGGAGTTTTTAGAAAGAATCATTTTCAGAGGAGAATTCTCCGTTTGCGTGTAAACGAGGGGCACAACCGAAGGGAAATGTCTCCGTTTTTCAAAATAACCATGTACGTGTAAACGGGGCCTCCGTTTTCAAAAATAACATTGTGCACACCTGTCAGTTTTCAGAAAAGTATTCGTTTACACGAACCCGTGTATATGCCGTCAATAGCATGCCAAACCTGTAGGTGGCAGTGTAACGAGAAGCTCAAGCCCACGTTAGCCAATCAAAATCCCGAAAATAGTCACATACTGTGACGTCGGCTGCCTAAAACTCAGTTTTTCTTAGTTTATTGCGAACGTGCAAACAAAGTTTTCCGAAATCTCCACTCTGGCCGGAGTTTATAGAAAGAATCATTTTCAGAGGCGAATTCTCCGTTTGCGTGTAAACGAAGGGCACAAACGAAGGTAAATGTCTCCATTTTACAAAATAACCATGTATGTGTAAACGGGGCCCTAGTTCTCATTGACGAATTGTGTTCACCTGGTCCTCGTTTGCTCCACTCCCTTTATATTGTGCTTCCTTGCTGCTTGTATTTGTTGGATTGTTGTTTTGTGTTCATGTCCAAGACCTTTCTCAAGTATCGGGTCATATTCAGGTGTGATTGTCCAAAGCTTTCTCTGTAGCTTCTTGTATCCTTGCAGTTTTTGCTTTGGGGTTACAGTATATTAGACTAACTTCCCTGTATTAAGCCTATATTTAGTTTTCTTGTTTTACTTGAGCTATTCTAGTTTTTGTTTGGTTCTGTCTCTCAGATTTATAGGGTTAGTTTCTGTTACTTTGTTTTTCTCTTTGATTTATTATTTAGCCTGGGTTCTCACTTATCTAACACCGAGCTTTCTCCTGCTGAGGACTTGTTTTACTTTAATTTTTTACAAGTCACATCATCGATCATTGGGGTTTAAGGTTATAGCGTGCAATGACTATATGGGAGATTAATAAACATGCTGAAACAATAAACAACATTTAAAACATTAAAAAATAAAAAGTTTATTCCCATTATTCCTCTGGCAAAGCAGCTCACGCTCTTGGCATAGCCACTCACTTTCCAAAGAAAATGTTGAAATCTTGTTCACACATCTGAACATACACTAGGTACTTGACCTCCAATATTTATTTGATTTAAAGGTGTCGTTGTAAATCTGAAAATTTTCCGATTGACGGAAATCACATCTAAAAGAATTGTGTTTGACAAAGAGAAAAGTCACTAAAAGCCAATTGGAAATGTTTTTTTCAGACCTATCTTTGTCACTATCTTGGTAAGAAGAGTGTTTATCATCCAATTTTTCAAGACATACAGGCAAACATATTCTTCTCTTCAAGATGAAAAGCAAGTGTACTGTAGATAACAGAACTGACTTGGTTGTGGTTTGTTTTTCATCAAATCTGACTAAAGTCATTGTGTATATAAGATAATTCAGAAGTGAAAACGTGTGTATAAAAGATAGAAAGAGACACTGAGAAAAGAGTCTTTCTAAAATAGACTTTTCTTGCTGAAAAAAACATGCTAAAGGCTAACTAAACAGTGTGCTGGGTGGGCACACTCAATTGCTTCCTCCACTCTTCCCCATCAAAATCACTCAGATTCGCTCATGTAAAACACGATTTCTAATTGCTATATTTAATATGTTAATGATTTAATTATTCTTTTAATTAATTTGTTACGACTAAATGACTGACTTAATTCAAGGGCTCTCAGCTTATCTGGGAGAGATGAACGAGTGAGTGGCAGTTGTTTGCTGATGAGTTACGCACAACACGGGGTGTAGAAAGACAAACTAGAGTTGTACAGTATTTAGAAAGACAAACTTGTGCACGGGGAGACTGTCTACAGAAGAGTTAGTGGAGCATGTAAAATACCATTTAGTAAGTCATTTAGAGCCTACCAGCCCATTGTTAATAGTTTGTCCTTATTCCGGCTTGCAGATTAACTTTTACCTTTCTTATCCCATAGTCCTCTTCAAGATGGATGGATGGATGGATGGATGGATGGATGGATGGATGGATGGATGGATGGATGGATGGATGGATGGATGGATGGATGGATGGATGGATGAATGGATGGATGGATGGATGGATGGATGGATGGATGGATGGATGGATGGATGGATGGATGGATGGATGGATGGATGGATGGATGGATGGATGGAAGATTGATAGATCCAGAACCAGCGCAATTCGAAAAAGATCATGAATTTGAATGCATTTACAAGGTAAATTTGTCTCTAAAATTATTTTACTGTAAACTGCTTTAATTTGGAGTGAGAGATACAGGGGGAGTGGCTTTATTGCATCAGATGTCCCCACTCACAGCTGATTGGTCCAGTTTTTGGCTTGTGATTTGTAATCCAGAAACTGTAAAAACAAAAACTGAGTTTGCTAACACTAATCTCAAACTTCCCTGGGTAGCAACTGAAACCAGCGTCATGCAACAGGCCTCTGATCTCACTCCTTTATGTTTGTGTTTCTGTATCTGTTTGTTTTTATTTGTGCACAAAAAGACTATTTAGTACATTTCTACATAACACCTTACAACAGATACAGCTTCAAGACGGAGTCACGGCTGACGTACAACATGGCACAAGCTTGTCTCTCTACAGGCATATCCTTTCAATAAACATCTCAAAGAGCCTGCAGCGTCTCATGTAGCCGATCGACAACGGGAGCACGTTTTGTCTTTAATTGCTACTGCTGTAATGTATTATGCAGATCATTTATTCAATTTGGAGTCAGTAGCCAGTGAAAAACACAATATTTGGACTTTAAAGGTCAAGCATTAGTATTCCAAAGTGTATCTGTGCTGTTTATTCTTTAGCAATTACCTCACCAAATAAAACAAAGCACCTGTGTAGAGTTTTTAAAAGGACAGGAAAAAAACTGTACCTGATAGAAAGCACTGGTTTATTTTCAAAATAAGAATATAATCGTATGATTAATAAACCTTGAATACCGATACCATTTGCTATCTCTGAAAAGTCTGTATTCTTTACAGGACATGAATGTATTCTTTACAGGACATCCAGAAAACTGTGGCATGTATGTTGTCAGAGAAATTCACTAATATATAATGTCCACTACAGTGGACAAAAGTCGATCCCTGGATCCCAGGAGAATTATGAAGAGTTTTATTTCGATTTTAGAAAATAAACATGTGATTGCTTTCCTCACAAAACAACTGTTTCTTGTTTTTCACTGGCATGTCTGTTAGGTGTTCAGGACTAGTGCATTTTGGAGCCTAACATGTACATTCAGTGCGAGTAAAATACTTAAGTACTGTTAAAATCAAATGCTCTAACCCCTGGTTTCACAGACAATGTTTAAGCCTATTCCCAGGCTAATATGCATGTTTGCGCTGTTTTAACTGAAAGCAACTTGCACTGACATATCCAACCCGATCTCACGGCAATTCGTACGAATTTTACGAGGTGGCTAATTCGTTCCAATTCATATGACCTCACTCGTACAAATTTGTAAGATTTTTGCTAAATCGCAAAGATTTTACGAGTTGCCAGATTCGTATGAATTTGTTCGAATGACCTACCCCTGACCCCACCCCTAAACCTACCCATCATGTGGGCTTAGACAAATCGTACGAATTAGCCACCTTTTAATCACTCGTACAAATTCGTACGAATTGGTCGTAAGATAGCGTTGACATATCTTAAAATATATCAGTGCCATTGTTTTATCTCAAGATGCATTCTTTTTAAGGCCGTTTATTAAAGCTATTAAATGTCCTAATTGAATTGATGAATAAATGTCCTCTGTGAAACCAGGCCTATGACTTTTATGTCATATTAGAACTGGAAACTTGTAATGGAGTCACTTTCACTGTAAGGTATCTCTACTTTTACGTAAGAACTGCATATTTGCACTTTTGCAGTTTTACAGTGTATATCTTGGGCATTGTTATGGATTAAACTATGTATCAGCCATAATTTTCCAAAGAATACATACAACATCAATAATTACACCTGCAAAAAAAAAAAAACTAATTCTGAACAGTTCACTTACACTAATGTTATCACTTTAATCCCTCTCAAAGGTGGCTTCTTCCTTCACATTAATGTAACGATTAATGTGTAATATGGCCACTAAAAAACCCTAGATATTTGCATTTACACTCTTGAAGGGCAGAGTTGGTTTATTGCAGCTTGTGTAAATACCAGCACAAAGATGGCGTTTTAGCATGATTACCTGCGTGATAGAGAGCCGAGGAGAGTAATAGGAGATTAATTATGGGACTTCAGCACGGCTGGTTCAGCGAGCGTGCCGTAGCATCTGTTGCTGAGAAGAGCTAATCTAGAATGAGTGTGGATTTGGTAGAGATGTTTGCTCTCATGTATGTCACTTTTCCAAGAGCTTGAGTAAGTGCAGAAACCGCGGTGCTTTATTGACGGTTCCTGGATTAGACACAGCAACCAGAGGTCACGATTTTGCCTAATGTTCCAAAACAGGAGTTGGGAAAAGCCAGATCTATAAACCTAAAACCAAAACCAATATGGCCCAAAGCTGCTTAGGTTTTATCAAAGTGAGATTTAGCTGGAACTGTCTCTGCCATCTGAGCTTTCAAAGAACTCAATCACATGGAAAAACAGAGACACAACAAACTGCTCGAGATTTCCGTTTACCATGAACATATTTGCCATTTCTCCAGATCTGATGCCTGAGGGATTGTGGTAAGCCAACATCATTGCAGCTTTCTTTAACCTATGAGCTCATGCAATCACTGATAAGACCACGGAAACCTCTATTTTGATTCTCTGTTGTGCTAATTTATATAATTACAAAAGCCACATGTAGATGTATTTTTTGTGCATTTAAATGTCAAAAATAAAATGTTCTCACCCAAATGTCATTCCATACTTAACTTCAGCATACTTTTATAGACAGTACTCAATATGGAAATAATATACTTAAGTGCAGACTGAATGCAGTGTCTTAAATTAGGACACTTAATTGCATGTAATTTACAAATGAAAATGTAATATAGTTTAAGACCCACCTAAGTAGGACTTACTGTAAGTACATCTTTATATGCAATTTCATAATTGCTTCTATTGTCTTTGAAATATGGTTAAAGTGGAGGCCAACTGCTGAATGAACTGACAAACATTAACACGTCAAAATAAGTCTACTTCTTTAAAGCAAAACAAAAGATTATTAAAACATGTTGATTTACAGTAAAATGTACTTTAAAGTAAAACTTCAACATGATTACAAAGTGTACTTAAGTGTGTTATGAAAGTCATGAAAGTGGATAGCACTTAAAGGGAGACAGCGTAGTTCACACAAAAAAAATTACATACCCTCATGTTGTTCGAAACCAGTATGAATTGTTTTATTCTGCTAAACACAAAAGAAGATATTTCGAAGAATGTCGGTAACTAAACAGCTGAAGGGCCACATTGACTTCCATAGTATTTTTTTTTTCATCCATACTATGGAAGTCAGTGTGGCCTATAAAATGTCTGGTTACCAATATCCTTTAAAATATCTTATTGTGTATTATTTTGTGAGGGAACGCAAACATTTCGCAAGCAAACTCAGTTTCTCGGGAACGCAAAAACATTGCCAAATAATTTCCTCCCCCATCTCATACTTTTTTTCTTTGCCATGCTCCATAAAAAAGCTGCAGCTGGCTGCCAATAAAAAGAAAAAGAAAAATAAGCGTTAAGCAATTGAGTTTTGCACTTTAAGCACTTTTTTTTGGGTCTGACCCTCATACTGTATAAGGGTATTGCATACCTGTGCAGTGTTGCATGTGAACAAGATTTTTGAAACTGTTCCTTTAATAAACTGATTATTTATAGCACACACATCACACAGTGTTAGCCACATGACATGACCTCACCCAATCAAACATCCCACAGAGCATGTAAATAATATGTCACTGTCATACTGTCATCCAATCAATGTTACAATGCCACTGTTCCACATCACTTGATTGCCCATATAGCTAATGGATTGGACTACACATTTAGCATAAAGTTATGTATTAACAATACACACACACACATACTTATACACACAAACATATATATATATATATAAAACCTCCTGGCACTTCTACTTAGATTTTATCAGGCGGACGACTCCTGTGTTCCCATGGCAATGGCTCATGGTGTTGCTGGGGGAGGGGCAGTGCCTCTCTGGAAGTGCTAGTCTCAGCCAATGAGCCCCTCCTGGGCCCAGCGATGAGCTAAATTATTTTTAATGGATCTTCATAAAACCATCTGTAACAGCACACCTGCACACTGGAAGGGCTATCGACAGAGTGATTAGGACCACAGGACCAGCAGATTGCTCTGAAATGTGTAATCATTTTGTTGTATGCCACATAGGAAGGCATTCATTTTCTCTAGTGTATGTTTTTCACAGAGTGCGAGCGGAAAAAACATATATTTTACTGGGATCGTCAAAAGCTACAAGACTGTAAGGTGATGGAATTGCCTTTCCATTTAAAAAAAATATTGTAGTCAGATCAAACTGAAATTATGAACCTGATCTTTTTTGATTGTATGATTATATTTAAACGTGTTTGCTCTTTTAAAATAATATTTAATTTTTAAAACCTTTAAAAAAAAAATTAAATAGGATGCCCTGTTGAAAAAGAAGTGATTATTTGTATTGAATGTTCACTTGTAGTGTTCTTCAATTCTTATTCAATATATATATATATTACATTAAATATGTTTTAGTTTACCATACGGGCTTGTCAGTATTCAGCAGTACACTTTAACCATTAAAGGGTCTTAAGTAAATGGCGTGTCAAAAAACACACCAAAGTTCCGCTAACAGCACTAAATTTAATTTAATTGCAAATAACATTTTGCAGCAATTAAGTGTCTGAAAACGTTACATTCAGTTTGCTGTTATTTTGTAGTACTCTTTTTAAAAGTTTGCTAATCTGAACTTTTTCATAAGGGGAAAGAGGGTGATACAGACATATTAATTTGAACACAGTAATTTTAAATTAATTTCATGTACATAATTTAAACTGATATCCATGTTACAATCCACTCTACTTAATGTTACAGCTCACCAGGCATTAAGGTAGTTTGTAACACCAGGCTGTAACTATGTATTTGACATAAATTCACACACTTTATGGATGCGTTGCAGACTACGAAACAACTAATTTGTAAGTTCGAGAAAAATAGTGAAATATTTTTGTAAAGCAAAAACGTACAACCGACTCTAGTCTGCCCTATTGGGTGTTTTGCTAGGTGAATGATTATTCGTCCCGATGGCTCTAATCTCCTGTTAAAATGTGCTATACTGCTTTTAGATGGACCGTTTGACCGTGCTGTAGGTGTGTGTCTGTGATAAATAAAGGTTAATTGTAAAAGTTAGTCTTTGCGGCTTTCCAAAGTAATGATTTTTGGGGCGATCCAAGCTTTATAATGACCAACCACCTCACACGGATCCATAGCCTGCAGTCAGTACTCAGCACTAGTAAATCTCCATTTAAAATTCTGTTCACATGATATGTCATCTTATTAGTATAAGGTGGATTATCACAGTGGAGAGCAGTACATGGGACAGGATTGAGTCTGTGGAGAATATTGAGTGAAGCGGAATTGATTAACCTGCTATGCTAACCATCAAAACAACATAACGCACGACAGGCGGAGACATATGTCAGTCAATAAAAGTCAAATCACACAGGTGTACAGTATCAATCAGGTGCATCATAAATATTCTGATCATCCCGAAGCATCTCCTGAATACTGAGTCCGGTGTTTAGACCTCATCAAGTCGCCATAACCCGGCACAACCTGTCCTCATTGACTATTCTAAGGCCGTGTAGGTTTTGTTGTTATTTGCCTGGCCTCATTTATATATTTATTTATTTATTTTTACCCCAGGGACAACCCCCAAGTGCCCTTTAAGGCTATGATTTATACAAGACAGACATTGTCCTTGCAAGCCTGGCAGATAGTTTAACAAAATTGAATGAGATCAAATTTAACGCAACCTCCATTGGGGTTGGCCACATTATTTTGAAGTGCTTCATTACAATGGAAGAGAAGGCTGGGTATCTTCATTTGGGACACTGGAGACCTCAATTCATCACATTCAATAAAGAACTGGAGCAGTGCCACAACGCGAGGAGCAACTGTAACAAGTGCAAACAGAAGCACTCACTTGCGTATAGATTGCTTTTACTTAAGAAACAAAGCAGAAGGCTAAACCACAGATGTAAGGAACCGTCTCATTTAAATATGCCTGAGACGGAATGAAAAATGTTTCTTGGGGCTTTAAGTTAACTGAAATTCTTTCAAGTAAGGAATTCAAATCCATTCCACAAGCAATTCTCTGATCATCTGTGCACACAAAACTAGCAGGGGCAGGCTGAATTCATCAGTCTCCAACAGGGGTACGTTTCTTGAATGCATTGGTAGCCAACTATGGTTGCAAGTTCTGTCTTTACCAACATAACGCTGCTTTTCCACCATCAGGCTGAAAGGTTCTGAGAACGGTAAGGAACGGTTCCAGTTATATTTCCACTTGACCTTTGTTTTGGCACGGCACAATTACAAACCGCTCTTGACGGAATGCGTGCAGTGATGTCGCCGTTCAGGATTGGTCACTTGTCTGTTGCCTTGCTGCAAGTTTCTCTGTAGCTGGCCAAGCGCGCTTTTTAGTCAAGTTAACGCAAGTCAATAATCAATTAAAATAAATATCTGATCATAATGTAGTCGCTATATCTCATATCGTCTGCAAACTCTTGCATTACAGAGGCAACGACTGACACATTTGGTAACACTTTATTTTGATAGTCCACTTTAGACGTTCTAAATGCTGCAAAAATATAATTGTTACATTTTATTTAATGCATTAACTAATGTTAACAAATGAGACATTACTGTGAAGTGTTACTGTTTTTTCTAGTATGCTTGGTTAAACTGATTGAGGTTGCAACTGTGGGTTAGATTTAAACGTTTTTCATGAAACATTTAAATTGTCACCGCTAAACTAAGCTTAGTTGAAGCGCTGAGGCAGTCTACTATAGGTTGAAAACCCAGAGGAACTTGATGAAGCAACTGTCCCTCAAAGCAAAGCCATCTTGTTCCTGAGCCAGATGTGACTGATGTGGAGTCTGGGACAATGTTTCTTTGTAAAACCTTTCTTGTTCTTCTTTAAAAAGGCTGTTTTTTGTTGCCTAACCTCTTCATAACCTCACTTTTTTTTCTTTTGGTATTTTTCAAAGTAAAGCTCTCTCTTTGTTTTCTCTCTTTTATCATGTCCTATTAGCTATCTCTCTAACTTGCGCTCCCCTCAATCTAATATCGCAGGCAGATGCTAGGGAGCCCCGAGAGATTTTCTGTAAAATAAAAGCCTTAATGAATCGTCCCGACTGCTTTTGTAATCTCTCTCTCTCAGTGACTCTCATTTCTAACAGGTAACACTTATTATCCACAGGACAAAAAAAAGGCTAAACTATTTCATAACACTATGTTTATGAGAGCAATTATATTATCAAGCAAAGCAGCAACCATTCCACGTGCAAATGCCTCCTCCAAAATTATGCTAAATGAAAAAAATAAAAAAGTAAAAAGATGTTTGTCCAAAACACTGTCATTGAAAATTATAGTCACGCCTAAATGTTATCAGTTCAATTCGCCTTTGGCTAAGCCACGCCCTAGAATGTAGATTGACCAATCACAGAGCAGCCAAGAACGAGCTCCCACAGAGGGTCCGACACTTTTTCACGGCGCTCCATTGACTTCAACGCAGGAGGCTCATATTTTTGATCTCGGCAGGCTATTACGTCGTCGTTTTATAAAAAATATGGTTAAACGTTGTGCCTGGGGCATTTGTAAAACAGATACGCGTTTCCCAGAGAGGTTGGGGGGGGGGGGGTGTCCGTTTTTCCCCTTCCCAAAACCGAAGTTAAATACTGACAAGTGTCGTCTTTGGATTAAACTGTGTGGACGTCCTCACAGTCAGCGAAACCCCTCAAGATCAACAAGCTCACTTTTGCTCTAAGATACATTTACCTTTTAACCTTACTGTGTGTGAAGTTAAGTTAGGCTATACTAGTTAGACAGTTTTATGCTGTTTAGGTTATGATTTCGGTTCTCTGCCCTAATTGTTGATACGCTAGCACACGCTGCTAATAAATACAACTTTATACTCGCGTAGTCCGTTTGCTTTGTAAATAATAACGATTATAGAAGTGAATAGAGACCTACCCAGCTTTGTATGAACAGTGTTTCTCCTGATATTGTTAGTCCCAGCCTCCGTCTCGATTAGGATATGCGGTGGTTCATGTTTTGACTGTGACCGTTATGCTTTTGCCTGTATTTGGATGCCTTGTTGCTGCTTGCGTTTCACCGTATGTCTTGAATAAAGCCTTCAAACGCATACTGCAGCCCCTTTTGCCTACTTCTATCAGACACTTTATTTGCTGCTTTATAAAAGTTTGATAAAATTTCAGCAGGAAGAGCCGTCACAGCATAAGCCATGTTGATACCAAAGATGAAGTTGTCGGAGGTAGCAACAGTAACTAAGGGGGGCGGGGCATAGCCAAAGGTGAATTGTTTTACACTTTCCGCAGATCATTTGCTTTAAATGTAAAACCCACCATCTTGTTGCTCCATTGAATAGCCAATGAGCTCACTGCCCAACCTTCAAATTATTGGTCAGTATTTTCTGTAGCAGTTTGCAGTGTGCTTTCAGAAACCCTCCATCTTCCCCAGCTCCACCTGTATAGATCTGTTACGGGTAATTCATGTATGCTACATTGTACAGCAGCAGCATGTTGTGTATGTGGCACAGCAAGTCCCATACTAGCAGCATAGCATATCTATTTCACCAAGACCAAACATATCAACATGGTCATATCCATACCATGCCAAACATTCTGAGAGTTATCATGACATCAATTATTTTAACAAGTTATGTTGACATAATACTATTAATCATTACATCAACTCAATGTTGTGTGTAATTTAAACTCAAATTTCTGTGAATTAATTTCTTTAAGTTTAAATTGGGCAGTGGATTTCTAGTTCCCAGAATGCTTTGCATAAGAATAATAAATGTTGAAATTAGTATTTTTATTTTGTTTGTGCGTTTGTAAAGGGAAAGATATGTTAGTGTTTATTGCTGTTATGTTTGACATTTAAAAGTGTTTCTGTTATGTTGAAGGTTTTTACCTCTGTGCTGAAGAGTAGAGCTCATGAATCTCTCTAGAAGAGTACTGCGTCGAAAGAGGCTAGGGGAAAGATTCTCTCTCGAGATATTGAAGTCAAAAAATTAATCCTTAATTTTGTATTAATGTAAAACGCTTTGCAACAGCATACAGCTTTAGGCGGAACAGCTTGCGCGCCTATTGGCTGCTCTGCGGCAAAAGCAGCAGCCTATGCGAGGCCTCTCATGACGCTTGACCCAATGAGGGCGCTTTGCGCCCTCTGCGTCACGTCCCGCCGGAACGGGCGTGGCCTAGGCCTATAAATATCCGAGAACGGCTGTCATAGTCTGATTTTCATCGCAGAAGCGACGCAGAGTATGATGCAGGCATGGCACAGAGATGCAGTACTCATTCCTCTTCTAGAGAGAACCGAGGTTACGTTAGTAACCGAGTACGTTCTCTTATGAGAGTTCTCTCGTACTGCGTCGAAAGACGCTACGGGAACCCTGTGTAAAACGCCGTGCATGCTGAGACCCGACACCAGACACCCAAGGGCGCGCGTGCCTGGGGCACACAAAGTGTATGATCACCAGAAAAAAAAACAGGAAAGAGAGGCTAGAATAGCGTCATTCCTTTATAATTAGTGCCCCGAGGGGCATTTACAGCATATATATGTATATAAATATATATGGTGGGTCATTACATTGCTCATAGGACATAACTGTCAGTGAGTGATGCTTAAACATTTTGGCAATCTGGGCCGTAATAGAACGGGACAGAAAACACCATATTGTGTCTATTTTAGACCGAGAGCAGTCTGGCCTGCAAGGCGGGAACCTAGGTTATAAAACCTTATAAATGTAGACGGGGAGGCCCAGCCTGCCGCCATACAGATATCTTGCAACGAGATTCCACTAGACCAAGCCCACGAGGAGGCCATGCCCCTCGTAGAATGTGCTCTGATGCCCAACGGGCACGGCCGTCCTTTTGATGCGTAGGCTAGCGCTATGGCATCCACTACCCATCTGGACAGGCTCTGTTTCGATGCAGCTCGTCCCTTGGAACGTCCGCTGAACGAAACTAAAAACTGCTCCGTCTGTCTAAAAGCAGCGGAGCAGGACACGTAAGTGTGACACTCACAAAATAAGTTTTGTTGAGATTATTACTTTTTGTTTCCTTTCCTTCTATTGCAATAGTATTTTATTTTATTTTGATTTATATAATTGAATATTAATGAGAGGATACGTAAAAAGCACACAATGACATTCATTTCCTAAAATGGACACAGGGTGGCAGTAATCGCGAGTAGTGTCACACGGGGACATTTAGCGATGCGCAGAGCAAGATAAGCTCATAATCCGAGTCAATGGAGAATAAGCAACTGTGTTTCTGCGTCACTGATTTCTCTGTAATATTTCATATATTTCCAGGTCAGTTACACACCTTTTATGTGACTCCAGATGTTTATAAGCTTATATGAATCCCCAGTGAAGTGTGCTCCGTAAGCTAAAAACATGTCAAATGTGTAAACAGTTAAAATTGACAGTACGCAGTTGAGAAAATGGCGGCCGATACCCGCAGATTGTTTTTATTTATTTCTTATGGCTTCATGGCATTTGTGGGTTATTTCAGCGTGTGTGGAAAACAGCTATATGTGTTAAAAGGGTAAAAATGGTAAAAAGTTAATGTGAATGTACAGCATAAGACCAGTTACGGCTGCGACCATGTTTAAGGGCGCACGTGTGTTAATATTACAATAATACAGAGTAAGTTCATAGAACTGAGTGCCAAAGTTATGAGGCAGAGATGTTTATTTTTGAAGTGTCAGTTCTTATAGTGTAAATGTGACAAAACTAACTGCAAATGAGAATTACCCTGTTGTATAAAGTAACACTTATAAAATGTACATTTATTACAAAAATACTCTTTTGATAAGAGAACAAAGGTGACAAATGTTAAAGAGAAAAATGCAGATATGATTGATGATAGACCAAAAATGTGATTTAAATGGAAAATGTGTGTTTTTGGTTTAATATAAATTTTGATAAGCTAATGTTTGTAAAATATGTGAGTATACATTTATGTGAAAACAGACCTTTCAAGAATATATTGCTTCATGTTATCCAAATGTGGATATGTGCTTAAATGCAAAGCAGACAAAATAACAGAAAACAACTCATGATTGCAGATACAAAGTTAAATTGAAGTTGAAAATAAAAAATAATCCGAGTCAATGGAGAATGAGCAACTGTGTTTCTGCGTCACTGATTTCTCTGTAATATTTCATATATTTCCAGAGCACTCCTAGGAGAGGATTATATATATATATCTGCCAGCGGAGACCTAGCCGGGACCCGCTACATAAGCTCTTAACGCCCTAACCGGGCAAAGGAAGCTAGCGTCATCGCTAGCGAAAATACGCTTAATGGAAACAAGTCATTTTCTCAAAAACTCCCATTTATCGCAAACATCTTTTTACGCTCGCATGAGGTGGTTTTTCAGGCAATTTCGAAAAATAAATATTTCGCAAAACTGCAATGGAAACAGTTTTTGCGCATTTACAGTCACCTGACTAACTGTGCGTTCACACCGGACGCGAATAGCGCGTCAAATTCGCGCCTGCCACGTCTAGTTTGAAGCTTGAACCTTTTGAATGCATTCGTAAAAAAAGCAAGCGTTTGGAGCGAAATTGACGCACGTCCGAGGCGAAATCCGCTTCTTCTGGGAGAGGCAAGTGCTGCGGAAATTTTTTAAATACTACTGTTATTGTGTCACGAAATGTAGTTTTAAGAGTTGTTCAGTCGAGAATGTAGTTGTTTAAAGCTCAAATCTGTGGTTTGTTTATAAAGATAGCGCGCTATCTTAAAAAAATTGATCTGACGTTTCGGAGTTGTGAGATCCAGGCGATCACCGGGCGCTCGGCGCTCATGTAACCCGCTGGAGCAGCCTCACCTCGGCTAGTCCTCCTGGCAAACGAGAAATGTTTAAATTCACAATCTATAGCTTCGGCTCAATTATATGAAACATTTAAGTTAAAATACATTAATGACTCGTTATAACGTCAAACGACTTCTTTAATTAACGTTATGTGAGTTCTTCATCTCATTCAGAAATGTAGCCTATGACTGCAAGTGTTCAGTGTCGTGTCACATTCATAGTTAACATCTGAACAATGTCATTCCTTCTTTCACGCGGGCATTTAGTCATTACAAAATAATTTATTAAGGCCAAACATAAGTTATTGAGGCCAAACATTTAAAATGACATCGGGCATTCCCCCGTTTATCACGTCACTTCACCACGTGACAGCAGCAAGCAGGCTCCGATTGGTTAACGCGGCGCGAATTGACGCAGAAGTTCAGATTTTTCAACTCGGGCGGCAAACACGAATTCGCGTCAAACGCGTGAATGCACAAAAAGCACTATAAAATCATTCGCGTGTAAAGGCCCTTTCACACTGGACGCGATTTTGACGCACAAATAATTCGCGCGATGGTTTTATTTTTTGATCAGCTGTTTGTGTAATGAGTGCTGCCACACCGAACGTAAATGTGCTGCGGCGAAAAAACGACTCGCTTCGATGTCGATTTTTTTTTTACTTTTGCGGCGACAGAAAAGGCTTCAGCCAATCACATACAGTGGATTGTTTATTTGATTGCATGTAAACTTATCCATGATGATTTTAAGAGGACAGCGCACCTCAGCAGACTGCCAGACGCACCCAAAACCTTTTCTGTCTTTTAAAGAAAATGAAAAGCTCGTCTTCACTGGATGATGATGACGTATCCATGTTTTCTCAGCTGTCGGCGCGAAAGTTTTGGAATGTTGAAGCTCTGAACGTCGCAAATTTGCGTCGCAGCTGATGTGAATGGTTTTGACACAAACTATTTGCATGCGAACTATTCGCTTTTTCGTTTCGCTTTTTCATTACGCGTCCAGTGTGAAAGGGCCTTAACGCGCCAGACGCTCAATTCGCGCCATTCGCGCAAACGAGGCATATTCGCGTCTACCGCGCCGCACTCTACGCCTCATTCGCGCCGCAGGATTTTTTTACGCGCGTAACGCGTCTTTGCATTGACTTAACATTAAAATCACTCGCGTCTGCCGCGCTATTCGCGTCCGGTGTGAACGCACCATTAGAAGGCGCGGTGTGTTTGGACAGAATACGAGACAGGGTTCTTTATTAAATTCATAAAAGACAAAATAATTACAGGAATAGATCTCTTTCCCTTATTAATAATAATGGCCAGTGCAGTGGCTGTGATATATATAAACCTACCAACGTCCGTTGCCATGATTTTTGGAATGAATTATCGCGAGAGAAAAAAAAAAAGTTTTAGTCGCATAACATCGGTTAATGGAAACACCGTCATTTCGCAATAGTTTTTTATCGATATTTAGAAGAAGAAAAACGCAAAAGTTTTGTGCAAATCTGTAATGGAAACGTGCCTTCTGTGTATGCAAGTTCCTCCCTTCGTTCAGTTTTTTTGTCTGGTATTGTTGGCTCTCTGATTAGTTGTTATTTAATAAACCTTGGATTATTATCATCTTTGTCTTCTTTGAATATCAGGGTTACAGTCATAACATTTATTTTTAGAATGTGTGCCACATTCCCTAAACAGTAGGCTATTCAGCCATCCATACCTATACAAATAGTTCCCTTTCGTCCAGGGAACTCCGACGTACGTCGGGTTCCCCTGACGAATTGGGATCACGCTAGGGAGCCTATTACCTTCGAGAACTAAACAAAAAGCCAATGAACATTGGCATGCAACATTTGCATTCCGCGGACCCGCCCGTCAGCGCGGGTATAAAAGCCGGAAGTAAACATTGCATCATCGCCTTTCGCTTCGGAGCCTCAGTTTCCTGTGACTTCAAGCCTTCTGGAGGACAAAAAACATTTACCTGGAGAGCAGATATCGCTGGTGTGACGGCGCGGTGCAGCGATCTTCGCCTTCAGCAGCAAAGGGTTGCAGTTTCCCCCGCCTGTCTGCTGCGTTGGTCCCTCGGCGCTTCGGCGTTCTCTCTCTCTCTCTCTCTCTTGTTTTTCTCTCTCTCTCTTTTTCTTTCTAAAAGAGCTGGCGGGTGTTTCGCGTCCTTTTCAGGATGTCGACTCACCCGTGCGTTTCTGGATGTGGTAGACTTCTCCCTCCGGATGATGGCCATCAACACTGTCTCGCATGTTTGGGCTTAAGGCATGCTGAGGCAGCGTTGTTGGATGAGTCATGCTCTCTCTGTGGGAGCATGGCCATCGCGACGCTCCGCTCGAGACTGAGATCCCTGAAATATGGGGGAGTCCCTTCGGAGAATGCTCGATCTAGTTCGTCTGTCGGTTCAGTTCGACAGGCGGCTACTTCGGTCATTCCCGTTGGTGAGCGTATGAGGGTTACAGTGCGGAATGTCTCGTGTGGTGAAACATCCTCGCGAGCTTCCCACTCCTCTAGCAGCTCGCTGCCAGCGGCGCTTCCGGGGGAACTTCCGGGGCCGTCCCGCACGGCTCCGGTTGTTTCCTTTGGAGCGCCCCCGGAGGACCAGATGTCTATCGCGGCATCGGAAGAGGCGCAATCATCTTCGGGTGAGGAGTCAGCAGCTCCACCCCCTTCGGGTGCGGTGGCTGCGGCTGACGCTGATCCCGAGGTGGTTGCCATGCTCGAAAGGGCGGCCGCGAATGTGGGACTCGAGTGGAACCCTCCGCCCGGGCCCTCGCATTCGCGGCTTGATGATTGGCCTGCGGCGGTGCGTGCGGATGCCCCGCGCACCGCTCCAGTGCCCTTCTTCCCTGAAGTGCATGAGGAGTTGAGGAAGTCCTGGTCGGCGCCTCTGGCGTACCGGCGGGGGCCTCCTCGCCCCTCCCTCTTCACCACCCTTGACGGCGGGGCGGCGCACGGGTACGAGGGAATCCCCCCAGTGGAGCGGTCTATCGCGATGCAACTGTGTCCGAAGACCGCTTCCACCTGGCGGGGTGCCCCTTCACTCCCCTCCCGCGCCTGTAGGTTCTCCTCGGGTCTAACCGGGGAGGCCTATAAGGCGTGTGGAGACGCCGCCTCCGCCCTGCATGCCATGGCTCTGCTTCAGGTCCACCAGGCCAAAGCACTCCATGACCTGCAGGGGGGTGGTCCCGACCCAGCCTTGCTGCAGGAGCTGCGTGCGGCGACCAACTTCGCTCTACGGGCGACGAAGGTTACCGCACGTTCGCTGGGTCGGGCGATGTCCACACTTGTGGTCCAGGAGCGCCACCTATGGCTCACCCTTGCGGATATGCGGGAAGCCGAGAGGAACAAACTTCTCGACTTCCCCGTGTCCCAAGGGGGCCTCTTCGGCGAGGCGGTGGATAACTTGGCCCAAGAGTTTTCCGCCGCCCAGAAGCAGTCGGAAGCTATGCGGCATGTCCTGCACAGGAGGAAGGCCGCTGCTGGCCCAACTCCTGTTGCTGCACAGCCTCCGGCCGCTCGTCGCCGAGGTCGTCCTCCTGCGGCCGCTCCCCCTCCAGGCCAGCAGCCTCAGCCTGGGGGACGGAGGTCGGGCCGTAAGAGGGCGGCCCAGCCCGCTCCGACGCCACCTGCACCTTCCAGGAAGAGGAGAGGTGGACGTCGTTCCTGATGCGGGCGACCTGGATCAGGATGTTGCTGCTCTGCGGGAGGCGGTCCCTATTCGCCTCCTTCCCCCGGGGGAGGGCCGGGTGGAGAATCCTTGTTTTGTTTTTGTTTGTTTTTGTTTTTGTTTTTGTACCCACTTTTTCAATAAAAGAGCAGTTTCCGAAACATCCTTTTCCAGGTCATCCACGGCCGAGACTGTCGGGCACGCAGTCTCCCCCGTGCGAGAGGGTCGCAGCGGCGGCGCGTGTCGTTTCAGTGCGACACGGCCCCCGCTCCCCTCTCCCCAGCCTGCGGGTAGCGGCCTCGCGGAACCCTCCGCGTCGCCCCGGCCTGCGGCTGGCCACGGAGGCGCAGAGATGGGGTTACGAGGAGTCAGGGCCTCGTTCCTCGTCTCTCCCCCTCCCCTCGCCACGGGGCGGCCCGCAGCAGAGGGTACACGAAGAACCCTCTCTGCCGTCTGCCCCCCGGAGTGGACAGGTAGGTGTCAGTACCTGCGCCCAGACCCCGCTCGCGGTCGCCATGTCGTCGCTGGAGCCGGGTCCCTGTCCCCCGCCCTGCTGCCCCTCCGCGGGTACGCCGGTGGTTCGGGTGGGTCTACTCGCTCGGTTCCTGGAGGCCTGGCTAGCGCTTCCAGCTCCGTCCCGGTGGATCCTCCGCACCATTCGGCTCGGCTACGCAATTCAGTTTGCTCGCCGGCCTCCCAGGTACAGGGGCATTTTCTTCACCCGTGTGCGGTCAGAGGATGCCCCTGTCCTGCGGAAAGAGATCGATGTCCTGCTGGCGAAGGACGCGATCGAGCCGGTCCCTCCTGCCGAGATGAGGTCCGGGTTTTACAGCCCCTACTTCATTGTACCCAAGAAAAGCGGTGGGTTACGACCGATCCTGGACCTGCGTTCCTTGAATCGGGCCCTGCACAAACTCCCCTTCAAGATGCTCACGCAGAAGCGCATTTTCGAATGCATCCGTCCCCGGGATTGGTTTGCAGCAATCGACCTGAAGGACGCTTACTTTCACGTCTCGATACTTCCTCGACACAGACCGTTCCTGCGGTTTGCGTTCGAGGGTCGAGCGTATCAGTACAGAGTCCTACCCTTCGGGCTGGCCCTGTCCCCCCGTGTCTTCACGAAAGTCGCGGAGGCGGCCATTGCTCCCATGAGAGAGCAAGGCGTTCGCATCCTCAATTACCTCGACGACTGGCTCATTATAGCTCACTCTCGGGATGTTCTGTGCGAACACAGGGACATGGTGCTCCGGCATCTCAGTCAGTTGGGTCTTCAGGTCAACTGGGACAAGAGCAAACTCTGCCCCACGCAGAGGATCTCTTATCTCGGTATGGAGCTGGACTCGGTCGCCCAGACTGCGCGCCTCACAGAGGAGCGCGTCCAGTCAGTGCTCACCTGCCTCAGGTCTTTTCGAGGCAGGACAGCGGTTCCACTGAAACAATTTCAGAGGCTCCTGGGGCATATGGCGGCCGCAGCGGCGATTACACCGCTCGGCCTATTACATATGAGACCGCTACAGCGCTGGCTTCACGATCGAGTCCCCAGGTGGGCGTGGCAGAGTGGCACGTTCCGGGTCCAAGTGACCCCGCACTGCCGCCAAACCTTCTCCCCGTGGTCGGACCCTGCGTTCCTTCGGGCTGGAGTGCCCTTGATCCAGGTTTCCAGGCATGCTGTGGTTTTCACAGATGCCTCTGCCACGGGGTGGGGGGCCACGTACAAAGGGCATGCAGTCTCGGGTCTGTGGACGGGGCCCCAGCTGCATTGGCACATCAACTGCCTGGAGTTGCAAGCAGTACGTCTAGCTTTGTGTCGCCTCGTAGGGGTTCTCAGACACAAGCACGTACTGGTCCGTACGGACAACACTGCGACCGTTGCGTACATCAACCGTCAAGGTGGTCTACGCTCCCGTCGTATGTCGCGACTCGCCTCCCACCTCCTCCTATGGAGTCAGAAGCATCTGAGGTCGCTTCATGCCGCTTACGTGCCGGGGGCTCTCAACCGTGTGGCCGACGAGCTTTCACGGTTCACCCCCCTGCCCGGAGAATGGCGACTCCATCCCCAGGCGGTTCAGCTGATTTGGAGTGTCTTCGGAGCGGCGCAGGTCGACCTGTTCGCCTCTCCGGACACGACCCATTGCCAGTGGTTTTACTCCCTGTCCGAGGGGACCCTCGGCACGGACGCCCTGGCTCTCAGCTGGCCCCGGGGCCTACGCAAATATGCGTTCCCCCCAGTGAGCCTTCTTGCGCAGACTCTGTGCAAGGTCAGGGAGGAAGAGCAGCAGGTCTTGCTAGTGGCGCCGTACTGGCCCACCAGGACTTGGTTCCCAGAACTTATGCTCCTCTCGACAGCCCCTCCTTGGCCGATTCCTCTGAGGAAGGATCTACTTTCTCAGAGACGGGGCACTCTACGGCACCCGCGTCCAGACCTCTGGAAACTCCATGTCTGGTCCCTGGACGGGACGCGGAGGTTCTGAGTGGTCTGCCACAGGCAGTGGTAGACACTATCGCTTCCGCTAGAGCCCCCTCTACGAGGCGCCTCTATGCGTTGAAGTGGAACCTGTTCGTCGCTTGGTGCTCCTCCCGTCAGGAGGACCCCCGAACTTGCCCGATCGGCGTTGTGCTTTCTTTCCTGCAAGATGGGTTGGAGCGTAGGCTGTCCCCTTCAACCCTCAAAGTGTATGTCGCTGCCATTGCGGCGCATCACGATGCAGTTGACGATAAGTCGGTGGGAAAGCACGACCTGGTCATCAGATTCCTGAAGGGTGCTAGGAGGTTGAACCCTCCTCGCCCTGTACACTCTGTACCCCCTTGGGACTTGACTCTGGTACTGAGAGCTCTCCAGAGTCCTCCCTTTGAGCCTTTGCTGACAGTAGAGCTTGATATCCTGTCTATTAAAACAGCGCTCCTGTTAGCATTGGCTTCTTTTAAAAGGGTCGGGGATCTGCAAGCATTTTCGGTCGACGAATCGTGCCTAGAGTTCGGGCCGGGCCTGTCCCATGTAACACTGAGACCCCGCCCCGGATATGTGCCCAAGGTTCCTACCACTCCGTTTAGAGATCAGGTAGTGAACCTGCAAGCGCTGCCCCAGGAGGAGGCAGACCCAGCCCTAGCTTTTCTCTGTCCCGTCCGCTCCTTGCGGTGTTACGTTGACAGAACGCAAAGCTTCAGGACCTCAGACCAGCTCCTTGTCTGTTACGGAGGCCGGCAGAAGGGGAAGGCCGTCTCCAAGCAGAGGTTAGCCCACTGGATAGTGGATGCCATCACCCGAGCCTATGAGGCTCAGGGTGAGCCTTGTCCCCCCAGGTTGCGCGCTCACTCAACTAGAGGGGTTGCCGCTTCCTGGGCGTTGGCTCAAGGCGCCTCGCTGACAGACATTTGTAGAGCTGGGGGCTGGGCGACACCTAACACGTTTGCTAGGTTCTATAACCTCCGTGTGGAACCGGTTTCCTCCCGGGTTCTGGCTTCGTCCAGTGGGTCGAGGGAATAGGTTGTGTCGGCTTGCTGCGCCACTCTGTAATCAGATAAGTGCGTCTCTTCCGCTCCGCTGGCCCCTAAGTGGTAACCTCGTTGAGCTCCTCCATCACCCCCCCGGCGCCCGGCGTAGCGGACCGCCCGGCGCCAGGTTTGCTCCTCTAGCTAGAGTCGTAGCAGACTGGGTGTTCAGTGGTCTTGTGTACCGGTTTTTGCCACGTGCAGTCCAGCCGTGTCTTCCCCGACGGGCTCGCGCCGTCGTCCTTGTTGTATGCGCTCCCAATTCCAATGGTTGGGACCATCTCAGGGACTCCATATGTTCACTATGTGAATTCATATGAGTATTCCAGGCCAGTTCAGGCATCCTGGTTTCCGTAGTGTGCCTCCCCCCCCCGGGGGTTGAGGCACGCTTCCCAGTGTTATCCAATGTCCTCTGTGTGGGTCTTGCGGAACAGCAGTGGATTCCTAGCAGCCCCCGAAATTCATTGAAACTGCTGTAGGGCGGCTTAGCTGGGCACTGGAAGGGGCCAGCACCATGGCGTTTTCTTAGGGATCCCAATTCGTCAGGGGAACCCGACGTACGTCGGAGTTCCCTGGACGAAAGGGAACGTCTCGGTTACGTATGTAACCCTCGTTCCCTGAGTACAGGGAACGGAGACGTACGTCCCTTTGCCATGTGGCTGCACCTTCGCAGGGGTCCGTTACTTCGGCTCCTCAGCGAAAAGCGATGATGCAATGTTTACTTCCGGCTTTTATACCCGCGCTGACGGGCGGGTCCGCGGAATGCAAATGTTGCATGCCAATGTTCATTGGCTTTTTGTTTAGTTCTCGAAGGTAATAGGCTCCCTAGCGTGATCCCAATTCGTCAGGGGAACCCGACGTACGTCTCCGTTCCCTGTACTCAGGGAACGAGGGTTACATACGTAACCGAGACGTTATTAAGTGGTTTAAATTGATATAATTTAAGGCCTGGTTTCACAGAAGGGGTTGACATTAAGCCAGGATTGGGACTTAGTTCAATTAGGACATTTAAGTAGATTTTTTAAATGTGCATTACTGGTGTGCATCTTGAGATGAAACAATGGCACTGCCATATTTTAAGACATATTTGCAAGTTGCTTTGTTAAAACAGCTCATTCATACATTTTAGTCTGGGACTAGGACTGTGAACTGGAGGTAAATGTTTAAGTAGTTAGAAAAAAAAATAGCTACTGGTACCCCTCAAATAAAAAAATTAAATTAATCAATGCATATCACCCCCGATCAGAGGAATTATTTTGTTTTGTTTTGAATAATTTGCTGTTTAGTGTATCTTTGATTGACAGTGGATAGACTTTAGATGTATTTCTGAAAAGGAAACGCAAGCATCTGATTATTTAGTTACTCCGTAAATAGGTCTAAGAACCTGTGATATGAGCATTGTTATTTAACAGCTAATTACTTAGATGCTGAGTTGGTAATTCTGCAAGGGTCGTATAGCTCTGAGTCGAGCGTTTTGCTCTTTGCCCCTTGTGAGGAAGCAATCACAAACTAATTAGCAATTAATGTGTATCCTTACCGTCCTCTAGCCCAATGAGGGGTGGCTTTCACCAGAGAAGACAACTACATTCCCTATTATAAATTACCATCATGTTGATTGATGTGTTCTTAGAAGTTTTGTCATTGATGGTTGTTTTTCTTTTCTTTTTTCTTTTTGTTTATTTCATTATGCATAGTTATGGGTTTAATGGAAGTTTGGAGGAACAGGTGATGGGGCTAATTAGTCATTAGTAAAGAGTCTCAGGTCCCAAATGACAAGTGCATGCTTTACAAGGTCATAATTTGATTAAAGTGCCTGCGAGTGATAGGAGAGACAACCACAGCATGATTAACTTGTCTCTGGGTGCGGTGTGGACCAAGCGCAGGGTAACTTTATCATGCGTGTTGATACACATGTGCTTGACTGCATATAGCACTTTAGAGGTGACTGAATTACTTCACCAGAAACTACAGGTAAATTCATCAGATAAGTGTAATTTCTCCAAAAATGAAAATTCTGTCATGGTTCATTCAGTCTAATGTCATTCCAAATCCATCTTTTTTCGTGTTCCGCGGAACACAGACATTTCCCTTGTGAAAAAGTACACTTTAGCTTGTACTTATTATGAAAAAAAAAATGTATGTTTGAAGTGCAAACTGAATGTAATGTTTTCAGAAACTTAACTGCATGTTAATGCAATTAAATGAAAATCTATATTAAATGCAATTAGCTAAACTTTTTTTTATCACCTTAAGAAGACTTAACCCTCTAGGCGCGAGACATATCTGGCAGAGGCGGTGTGACACGGGGCATCTCACTCATGATCTGTGCCTTGCCGTGGCGAGTGAGCTTTTGAACTAAACAGGTCTTGTCTACTTGTGTTTGTGTGTCATATGAATAATATATATGTGCCCCATACATGGAATCAGAGTGCCTACTGTATGTAGTAAATGGAAAATCTCTACAGCAAAAGGCCAACCGCTACATGCATTTCTACAATTTATTAGTAATGATTTACACAGTTTGTTTACTACTTACTATTTACCTGAGCATTCAGTATTGTGCAATCTAGCATACAGAAGGTGAGGGACATTTTGGGGGGAAAGAAGTGCTGCATTTATCATTTAAACGTGACTTTTCATGAAAATGCTATAATCCAAGATGGCCACCACCATGTGACGTCATAATATGCAAATTAGATGGGGGAAATGTAATCCCTACATAAACTTTGGGTCATCCTTAATATTTCTCTAATTTACAGAAAGTCTCTATCTTTTATCAGTTTTAAGATATAGCCTTTTGAAATTAAGATGTCAAAATCGAACGTTTTAGGAAAAAAAACTCTGGCGCCTAAAGGGTTAAGTACATGTTTAAATGTAATTTCATAATTAATTATATTGTCTTCGAAATATGGTAAATGTGTATTGCCGATTGTACTCACATCACAAGCATTGTAATTAATTAATGGTAATTTTTATTAAAACTTGTATTTCATGTATTTAAATATATTTGTAACACCATATTTAAAATATATTAAATTTGAATAATATTGAATACACTACAGTTAAAATGATAATCAAGTACTTATATGAATAAAGTTCAGAATGATAGTCAACACATCAAAATAAGTGTACTATACTGTAACTATACTTAATTTTTATAGTACAACAAAATTGTACTTTAAGAGTGTTGAGAAACATATTCATGAAATACTCTTTTATTTCATTAAGATTAGAATCTTCAAGTAGGCCTATCAAAGTACACTTCAAGTGCACATTCAATAGGCTTCAATAAAGCACACTTTTTTTCACAAGGTCATGTTTTTAATGGCACTATGAGCTTTGCATTTAACCTTATATTATTTTAGAGATGCATGCTTAGCTTCCCAAGGAAAACTGTACATTTTTCTTTGGTGTCAGGTGAAGTAGCCTCGAGGCCCCGACACTAATCACTGTCAACGTCTTCCCTTCATCTGCTGAAGTGCAGCGGCTCTGTTGCCAAAACACTGAAGAAAGTTTCTCTCACTGAGGGACTGGGAGTGAATGCTGGCAGACTGGTGAATATGAGAAGGCCCTGATGTATGACTCCCGTCTGATCGATAAACAGTTGAAACCCGCCTTCTCTCTCCTGACCTCCCTTGTTCCTCTCCCTCAACCATCCCTTTCATGCCAAACTTTTCGACTTAAACTGTCAAAGCACTTGGATGAAATTTACTCGCCGGCTTTTGGGCAGAAACGAATGCTAAATGTGCAGACCTGGAAGACACTACTGAAGGCATGTCTGCGCTTTAAGAAGCATCTCTATGGCTGAAGCCGAATTCCATTCGTATATTTGTATTCAAACTGTTGATTCTGTGAGCTAAATTCTGTGAGGATGCAGGTACATATATCACTTGCACTTTAGAACACAAATTCTGTTAAGTATATGTATCATTGCTGCAGTAGCCTATTTACACATGCTCCTGTGAGACTGAGTGGTTTTTTTTGTGTGTGTTTTTGCGTACTCCGTTGAAAGTGCATTCAGACGACACTGATTTAATGATTACATGCATTGTGTATGAGTGCAGTCAAAATGATTCTTCGAAGTTATAAATAAAAGTAAATACTTCAACAAAAAAAAGATGCTTCAAAAAAAGTCACGTTTACAATGTGTTATTTGCGGTTTCTTTATAATTATTTGTGAAATTTACTAGCAATTACTGAGTGAAAATTATTATTCGTCCATTTTAGAGTAAAAACAGCCTCAAATGATTGCTATATTAACATACATAGTTTATATGTCTTTAAAAAATATTATATATATTAACATTATATGAACTGTAATAGCTGTAACTTACAGTCACCAACAATCGTCTCCAAATTTAAACAGTACAGTAGAAAAAAAACAGTACAGTACATTACGTAGGCCTACACTAAAAACACTGTTGGATTTACTTTTTTTTTATTATCACAGAAATTGCTAGTAAATTTCACAAATAATTATGAGGAATCAGACCTTGAATTAAACATGACATTTTGAAGTATGAAAACTTAAATAGTATTTTCTTGTAAAATGTATTCAACTATTCTTTATTTTATTAACTTAAAAAAACAAACATTTATTTTACTGTGTAGTTTTGCATATTTAGTCAATGCAAAAAGTAATACACCCTCAAGATCAGTAGCTAAAATAATTTAAAGACCATAAATTGTTAGTAGCCCTAATATTGAGTCTAAAAAAAACTATTTTCATGTTAAACAGTACAATAATCTTAAAAATCCTTTAGTAGAGTGTAGCCTGCAATGTTTTGCTAATTGTAAATTGTTCACAAAGTGCTCAACTTTCCGAGTTTTATTGCTTTCAGCATCATAAAACATGAGACGACCCCAAAACCAAAGCGGTGAACTCTGGCGACAGGTGAAAGAAAATGTCTCATATGTATATGCGGAGAGACACGGCCTCTGTGCAGAACTCACTTTACGCTGGGTGAGTGATGAGCCATACAGAGACGTCCTCATGCATTTTTAATCTATTCAGTGTGGTCACATCTGAGACGTGAGGTCAGGTATGACAGGTCACGGCGCTTTCACACACGCATACGCACTAGTTTTCATGCTCAGACATCAGGATACCACAGGAAACCACAGGAAACCTGCATTTAGTTAGCTCTCAAAAAAAATCTCCCCCTTGTGCGGCATGTAAATTTAGGATCCTCAAATTTGCAAATCACCTCTCTCCAAGTGATTGTGGGTAATTTAAGGAAATGTGCCAATCGATCTAAGAGGAGGTATTTTTAGGTGGCAGTCCCACTGAAGAACAGGGGGTCTCTCTCTCTTTTTGTCTCTCTTCTCTGGCAGCTTCTCATTTATATTCACGCTTCTCTGTAGGATGCAATGGCTCCTTGTGGATGTCACTCGGTGCCACTTTAACAGATGAATATATCTGGAATGAGCTATGGTGCTAAAGCACTCAAACAGATGTAGAGCCGGCATTTTAATTTCCTCACACGCACGTACAGACGTGCACACCTCGCACACATACATCACGCGAGGACGCTGAGACAGAAATACGTGCCATACACATAAGAGATATGGACGCAAACAGACTTACTGCTGTAAAGCATAAATCTGATGCTCGTCATACATGGACAAGACAGTTTTGCTCTTATTTTATGAACGCCGCCACCACATATATTTCCACCTTTTTATGCTGAAATGTGTCATGTTTGAGGCGGCCTTTCGTAATGGCTTTGCTTTTGGTTTAAATGGAGCATGGCCTCCATATTATATTCCTATACTCATTTTAGCTAAATCATACATATTTTACGAGTTGCCAAATTCGTACAAATGACCTACCCCCTGACCCCGTCCCTAAACCTACCTATCACGTGGGTATAGACAAATCGTACGAAGTCGTACGAGTGAGGTCGTACGAATTTGTACGAATTAGCCACCTTTTAATCACTCATACAAATTCATACGAATTGGCCGTGAGATAGCGTTGCATATTCTCGGAATTCTGGGTTTGTAAATGTCTGATAGGGGAGACAAAATAAACCGACTCTGAGAAATTTGAACCTGAGTCAATCTATGTAAATTTAAAAAGTATTGTAAGTCTTGGCTCCAAAACAAAGAAAAAAAGTATATTTTGGTTAATCTACTGAGAACATTGAACATTGAACATTGAACTCAGTCAATCTCTCAAAATACATATGTAGAAGTCTTGGCTACAAAAAAAATAATAATAATACAATAATAAATAAAATAAAATAATAAAATAAAATTTCATTGTTTGCCCTGAAAAAATAATAAAAAAAATAATTATAATTGGTTAAAATATATGTGTGTTATTTAGTGCATTCATGTCTGAATTTATGTCAGTGTGGTTGTGTTGTGTTTATTTTCAAACAGTGATAACAAAATGTGATGATCTTGGAATTTAGTTTGAAAGCTCAGACAAAATCTCTAAAACCTCTTTTGATGGTCGTCTTAATGCATTTCTATGTATTAATATGTTGCATCATCTCATGAGTAATCGTAATGGTTATAATACATTATAATATGCTTTTATTTGTGGTAAAAGTCTGACCATTGACTTGCTCAAAAAAGTGTCAGTTTAGTGTCTTGTCAGTGTGACAAAAAAAAAGAGAACAAAAGGAGAAAAAAAAGAGAGCGTCTTCAAAAAAAGATAAATAAATATCTATGTTATAGGGGAGAGCGGGGCTAGTTGTCACACTTTGTTATTCAATTACATTTTCTCAGGGTAAAATTTCTCAGGGTATTTTGAAGTCTGCTTATGTAAATCCTTGGCTAGAAAAAAAATATATGATACATTAAAGGGTTCGTTCAACCAAAAATTTAAATTCTAGCCTCATTTACTCACCCTCATGTCATACCAAGCCCCTAAGACTTTCATTAAACTTCAGAACACAAATTAATTTATTTTTAATGAAATCTGAGAGATATCAGTCCCCATTGACAGTCCACGCAACTACCACTTGGAGGCTTCAAAAAGTTAATAAAGAGACTGTAAAAATTATCCAATATCTATCCTGAAGAGATATACAGTATATGATTTACAGATTTAATTTTGGTTTTTATTCTCATAAACATTCTTCAACGCACACATCAAATATGGTAAACTAAACAACTCTAAACAACTGAGGTTCATTCTTGTGTGTTACGCAGCACGTTTGAGCTTCTGGAAGAACCAATGAGATTTGTTCTTACGCATCAAGCAAGTACATTTGAGCTTCTGTTTATGTTCCCTGATCAATGCTTATACGTGAAAAACAAAGCCTAAAACCCATCATATAAAGCAACCATATATCTTCAGATCATTTGGACTAAACTGTCAAAGTTGTAGTTGCCTGAAATGTCAATGGAAGGACAGAAAGCTCTCAGATTTCATTAAAAAATATCTTCAGTTGTGTTGATGAATGAAAATCTTACGGGTATGGAACGACAAGAGGATGAGTAAAGGATGACAGAATTGTAATTTTATGGTGAACAACTTGTTATTGTCCTGTAAAAAAAACTTTTATTTTAAATCTACCTGTAGATGTTACCACATTCTCTTCTTTTGATGAAAATGTGCAATAGAATAGAGTAGAATTAGAGGTACTAATCTTAATTATTAATTATAACAGAGCCAAACAGTTCCAGCAATTTCTCATCAAGACAATTATTTCCCTTTTTTTAATCTTGTAATGTCTTGTTCAATGATTTATTTCTGTTCAACTTGCAATACCAATAAGCTGCAATAATATTGGTAATAATCAAAATATGACTAGTGTTCAAAAAGGTCTCAGTTTTGTGTGTGAATGATAAAAAAGGGAATATTGTTGTGATTTGGTGCTATACGTTGATGTTCTGAATTGATCAGGGGGGAGTTTAAGAACAAATGACTTGATTTAAAATGAGCTTGAGTGTAACAGAGATGAACATTGAGGCCAATATCTTGATTCAGCACTCTGGGCCATGTATTCTATGAAACATCTTAATGGCCAGGGTCACTCATGAGAGACGACTGGAGAGCTTAACTTAATCCTGGAAATGCAATTAATATTCTACATACCTGTGTAATAATCAGAGCACTAAAATGCAAATATAACAGACAGGCAAACCACACTCCTCCAATACAACCCAATTCACACCAAAAAAAAAGATCATCCAGGGAGCCTAACTTGCTTGGAGTTCAAGAAAAAGCATAGAAATAGACAAGCACAAGTCGTTTTCTCACAGAACGCTCTCAATGGGGTTGTAAAAAAATATGGAGCACAAAGAAAAAAGAAAGAAGAATAAGAAAAAAGAAGCACTCAACAACCTCTCTCTGTCCATTGACCAGCCAAAGGCACACAACTATTTTTCCCTCTCCCTGAACGCAATCATTTCAGAATTGATTTTCATGGCTGAGGGAGAAATAATGGGAATTCTTCTAATGTAGAAAATGTATGTGTTCCTTTTGGTTAACCAGTACAAACCATATTTCAGTCTTGTCAGAGAGGCTAGAGAAGAAATCTCTCATCCCAAGCCAGTCTTTTTTCCCCTTCGGTATGAGACAACTCATCATTTTCTCAAATCAATCATATCAACTCTTCGAGCAGGAAAATGGCCAGTGCTTTTACAGGTGCTCCACCTTTATAGGTCATCATATTACCGCAACGGTATCAGATGATAATACCATGGTATTCTGATTCATAACATCGGCGCAGTACTTTAACCCTGTAAAGCTTGACATGAAATAATAATCAGAAAAAAATAAGAAAAAATCAGAAGAAACTGTAGAAACTGTAAAAAATATCTGAAACAAAGTATCTGATTGCATATGTCTTTTTGTTGAGTATCATATTTAATATATCAGGCTTGTATGGCTATATAGTATGATATAGTGAAAATATGGAGCTCATATACTCAAAGATGAAAAATTACCTCAATTTTATTCAGAGGCTGAGCAAAAGTTTGGTGCTGTTTAATTGCTGATATTTATATTGGCAAAATTCTGATGGCCTGTATGTAAATCAATGAGATCTTCATAACAGTATAGCATACTACTTACCAATGTATATACAGTAAATATAATTTGTTACCCCATATCTTCAAAAAATATTAGTAAGATGATATTTAAATGCTTAGTTTTATGATCAAATCTCAGCGTTTTTACAATTCTAATTAAAGGCCTTTAATTCGCTACAAAATAATAAACTATCTATTAGACAACAAAGGCATGTAGATTGTGTACAACAGATTTTGATGATGTTGTTCATTTTACAGCATACAGTAGGCTTTATAGGGTTAAAGAATACTATGGTACTGCTATAGTGCATATCCAAATAAATATTGTCTATTACTCAAAAATGTCAACATTTCTTCAAAATACTTTCTGGTACTCTTTTGTTAGTGCAGTGGAGGTACAGAATGCTTTAAATACCCTCATTTTATGCCAAAACATACAGACCTCATCTGTGTTGCAAAGACGTCATTGCATCTCTAACATCAATTTTTATTTGAGTACATTTGCTTCATATAGATGTGTTGCAGAAGTGTTTTAGTCTGTTTAGCTGAGCTTATTGATCAAATGGTGTCTACTGTGAGCACAGTCTAGGTTTCATTATTGAACTATCCATTCACTGGTCTATTATCAATGGATAGGTGTCATAGGTTATTAATGATCAATCTTTTGAGTGAATGAGACTATTGATTGGTGTTCGAAACTGATACTTTTGGATTGTCCTGGTTCCTGTATTACTTGCTTCAGCCTGAATCATAAAAGAGTCCCAACTTTTATTCATTTTCACAGAGACAGTAATTTATAATTTGTTCTTTCTTCTTTTCTATGGAACAGAAAAGAAGAATTTTTAGAAGAATATTTTTGTCCACACATTGAATGTCAGTGGATCAAAACCTACATTGGACCCCATTGATTCTCACTGCATGGACAAACTGAGTCGTTTTTTCAAAATATCTTCTTTTGTGTTCCACAGAAGATAGTCATATTACATTAGGGTGAGTAAATAACAAATGTTCAGTTTTGGTGAACAATCCAGGGGTAAGATACATGGGCTTGACTGCTAACCTGTATAGAGAACTACTAATTAACTATGACATTAAGTTGCTCTTTTACATGTACTCAGCATACACTGCCATTGCCGCAGGCTGTTTGTCAAAGAAAATCTAGGCCCAGAAGCAGCATGCCTCAGCTTTCGACTTAAAAAAAAAGATCTCAAAACGATATCATCCCTGAGGCACTATAGGATGGAATAAAAGTATGCCATAATTTGCACATGATTAACAATTAGAATGGAAAGTTTTAATCAGTAGAACGTTTTACTGTGTTTACTGATTCCAGGGACTTTGGTATTCCTTTGGCATCCAATTAGCATTGTTTGTTTTTTTAGGTACAAGTACACACTAACCCTTTTGCATTTGCAGGACTTTTCATGGAGCAATAGAAAAATCCAACTCAGGGTCATTGGAAAAACGTCTCGGGTTACAACTGTAACCCTTGTTCCCTGAGAAGGCAACGAGACACTGCGTCGACTACGACACTTTGGGAAACGCCCATAGCGTAACGCATCTGATGTATGAATGAAACTAATCCAATCCTGATTGGTGCTGCGTCATGACTTAACATGTGACTGCATACACGGAAGATACAAAGGGACGGCACACAACAGAGTTAGCTTCTACGATGAAGCAAGTCGCTCCCAGGCAGGGGAAGGCGTGGCGGAGGGACGCAGTGTCTCGTTCCCTTCTCAAGGAACAAGGGTTACAGTCTTAACCCGAGATGTTCCCTTTCGAGGGAACTCGAACTACGTCGACTACGACACTTTGGGGAACGAGTACCCACTATGCCACAATGAGCCCTGCCTGTCCCAGTGTGAAGCTGCGCACAGGCACAGTTAGGACGAGAGCACTAGAGTGCCTGGCGTAGAATGAATGTCCAGGCTATAGAATTTATAGAAAGTATGTGGAGTGGCCCATCCTGCTGCACACTTCTTGGATCGGGGCCCCTGAAAGGAGGGCTCTAGAGGACGCCATGCCTCTGGTTGAATGAGCCCTCACGGCCAAAGTTGAAGGTAAGCTGCACACCTGATAGGCCATAGAGATAGCCTGAACGACCCAGTTACTGATGGAAGACCATGGAGCTTCCATGGACCTCTGGACATAAATCTTGAGAGCTCTGACAGAGCAAATTAAGTCTTTCTTCATCCGCCGTCACGTGAGGTGGAGGATAAAAAGCCTGCAGTACCGTAGGCCGTGCCACATTAGATGGCACTTTAGGCACATAGCCCGGCCTGGACTGCAAGATAGCCTTGATGTCGCCTGGAGCAAACTCCAGGCACCCATGAGATATAGAGAGCACCTGAAGATCTCCTACTCTCCTCAGAGAAGTAATGTCTAATAAAAAAGCTACCTTGAGGGAAGGTTCTTAGCCTCAGCCGACTCCAGAGGTTTGAAGGGGGCCTCGACCAGCCCTTCAAGAACCACTGCCAGGTCCCATGTGTGAACTCTGGTACAAGTCGCAGGTCTCATCCTCCGAGTCCTACGGAGGAAAACACACGACCAGCTGATGTTTCCCCAGAGGCCCATCTCCCAGAGGAGCGTGGAAAGCCGCAACGGCAGCCACGTACACCTTGAGTGTGGACGGGGTAAGACCAGCCATGAAGCGATCTTGGAGGAGCTCCAGCACTGATGCCAACCGGGCAGTTAACTGGGTCCACCTCACGCTCTCTACACCAAGTGGAAACACATTCCACTTTAAGCCGTACAATCTCCTCGTGGGGAGTGATGGAGGCCCTCAGGGGCCAGGCCCAAAGTTTCCACAGGCCTGGTCGAGGGTGAATATTGAGCCCCCGGCCTGTGGAACCAGGTCCCTCCTCAGAGGGCTCTGCCAAGGCTGGCCAGCCTGAGTATGGTTTTTAGACATTATAGCACTCCTGGCAGTACGGGGCTACTGGAAGTAGGCTGATCCCGTCTCGACGGACCCTCTCCAGAACTCCCGGGAGCAGAGCGATCAGGGGAAAAGCGAACAGGCATAGCTGAATGGCATCCAACCCCAATGGGACTTGATGGGTGAGAGAAAACCACAGTGGACACTGGGCCGAACCTCTTGCATATCGGCAGCTCGGCTAATGTATGCACTGTTATTGATACAGTTTCCACATGTTCACCACAATAAATTAGAAAAATACTTGGTAAATAAATAAGTACAAGTAAAATAATCAGTTTGTTGATGGACATGCATTTGTTAATGCTGATGGTGAGGAATTACAGTTCCAATATATCATAATGTACCTCAAACTTGAGTAGTGTATCACTGAGAAACGTCCTGCTCGTTGCGATGGAGGTTCGGGTTGAATAACTGATGACTTCTACCAGTGTTTCATCATCGGACTCGCGCTCGGATTGATATGGTAAAATCAACGTCATTGTTCGTTACTGTGTTTAGTTTACAGTGTAGGAAGCCTCAGGACACGCAGAACTGACGTTGTTATGGCAATGGGCGTTTTTGTTTTCGGCACGCGCGCTGTACACGGTAGACCAATCTAATGAGTCTTTGAGAATCATTGAAAATGTGGTGATGTGCAAATGTATATTATGAGATAATGAAAAAGTTTTTTACCTTTGATGCATGTAAACCTGTTGTAGGCGACTCCAAGACAACATTAGGAAACTTTAAAAAAGCATAATAGGTTCACTTTAAAAGTTTCGTGACACTTTCAAAAGTGAACAAAGCACATTCAGTTTTATCCGAAACAGAATCTGGTGACGTTTTACGTTTGTTGCACATATCAAGGCAGTTCCGAAATGTCCAGTGCCACTAAGAGGTTAATAACATGTTACCGCCTACATTAAATTCTACTTTAACCTAAAAGTGTTAACAAAAAGCAAACATGAGATGGAAGTGAATTTTGTTGAAGCAACCATGAAATTTGAGCTTGCTTCTATAAAGCCCCATTCACACAGCACTTTGAACCCGGCAAATTGCCGGCAAATTGCCGGAACGCCTTCTGTGTGAACGCAAACACGACCCGGGTTTAATGCCGGGATCGATGCCGGGTTGGGGACCTAGTAACATTGCCGTGTTCAGACCCGGAACGCGCGCTGTGTGAACAAAAGCCAGGACAAATGCCGTAAGGGGTGTGTCGTAGTGATGATGCACGAGCCTTCGCAATGACGTAGTTATCGTGCGACTCTGTTACTCTGTTAGAAGAAAGTTTGTGTTCGTCATCGATACAAGAAAGAACGAAAAGATGTCTGCAAACTGGACTGAAGCAGAGACCCGAGAGCTCCTTGCAATCCGCGCCGAAGCTGAGATCGTTCGCCAGCTTTGTGGAACGGTACGTGATGCGTTAGTGTACGACCGAATCCGAAAAAAAATGATCGTCGTCTTTTCGACGCGTACCTTATACGTCACATCATAACGTCACGCGTCTATCCGGGACATACCCGGGTTGTGTGTGAACGCGCTCTCTGATTCCGGCAAATCACTGGCAGTGTGAATGAACCATTTTCAAACGAACCCGGGTCAAATCCCGGGTCACTTTATCCGTGTATTTTCCGGAATCTCTGTGTGAAAGGGGCTTAAGTCTACTAGAAAGGTGTGTTTATGGATTTTTGCAAAAATGTAGGTAGAGGCATGTTTTTCTAATGAGCCTGGGTTGGAAAACTCAGTGTTGGCCATAAATGGTTAAAACAAAAAGGTACCACAGAGAAAATGCTAAAGAGCCCTTTCCAGCAGCCCAATGACAGATTGAGGGAAGCAGTGACTGAATCTGAGAGGGAGGGGAAATGAGACATTGTTGGCAAGAGGGCGCCAAGTTGGATGACAACTGCGCCCTTTATCTGACAAGCGCCCCAAAAATCCCTTTTGGAATCAAAATGGGAGCCGTTATCAAATCGTGAAAAGCTGTAGTCTGGAAATATATCATATACAAGCAGCAAGCTGCTAAAAGGACACAGATGCTAGGCCCTGTCTGCTTCTTTCTCTATCCACTTATTTTTACTTCATCTTGAGTGTTGGAAAATATCACAACAGTTCACGAGTACAACCCCGAAAGGTTACTACCACAGTTATTCTTTCTTAAAGTATTCTGCAAAACTTCTGAAATGTATGTGCTCAGCTGCCGAGCTTCGCACTGACAAGTGACAGCTGCCATAATTGTTCAGCTCCTCTGAGATAGTTCTGTAAGCTAGCATATTTGGGTAACAGTCTTATCTTCACCATGTCTTGAAGTCTAATAGCCTCTTGCATTTGCTTTTCCTTATTGAGAGGCTGGAAGCTTACCGCCTTTGAGCTGTCAGAGTTGTCCTCCTTTCAGAAGTTCAAAAGTTCAGTTAGTTGTTGGAGATCAATACAGTGCACCAAGCGCTCTCTTAGTTAGTAAATGAACGCAGACCACGGTTATTATATAGTCACCGTCAGATGAAATTCAAAAGTGCAAAGTCATTCGGATGCCACAAATAGATATCTTTGTTGTTGGGTAAAAAAAAAAATGTATTTGCTACACAAAGGCCGAATTTTGCTTAACACAATGGCAAGCGGCATTTGCAGCTGGTGCTAAAACATTTATTTTCTCGCGACATGCTTTTTGTTGTTCAGTGGCTCATGAGGCACAGTGTGGAAACTGAATGCTGCCTCATCTAAATTTCAAATTGAGATCAATTATTCATTTATGACTAATGCTGACTAATTATAGCCTCTTTTCTTGCAAAGGTTTGAAAATAAGGAATGTGAAAATATTGCAGTTGACTCCTAAAAATGTACATATATTTATGTATGCATACTGATACTGTCATGGCAGATCCACCATATTTTTTACAAATACTGTTGTTGTCACGAAATGTACTTTTAAGGGTTTTTTTAGGCAAGAATGTAGTTATATATACTGACGCTTTTGACATTTCGTCTACATCCAACGCATATGGCACCCTTTAGTGTCAATATGAGACGCAGATAGATATGGGCCAGAAGGCGCCTCCTAGCGGTCTAACCCTAACCCTACCCCAGACCTAAACCTAACCATAACCGAACAAAGCTCTGTGCGTGTCATATTGATGCTAAAGGGTGCCATGTGCATTGGATGTAGACGAAATGTCAAAAGTGTCAGTATATGACGCCCTAGGATGAGAATGCGTTGCAAATATGTGACATATATATATAAACATACCGCCGTTTTACAATTTGTTTGGACGCTTTCGCAGATCCGAGCTCCAGGCCGTCTGCGGCCATTCAGCGCTCATACCCGCAGCAAACAGCTTCATCTCGGTCAGTCCTTCAGGAATTTGCAGCAGGCTCTTCTTCTTATATTTAGTCTAAATTTAACTTAAACTAGAGTGCTGCTTTTGTACGTTTGTACTTTTGTACTATTGTTATTCATTTAAATATTGTTGTTCAATAAATATTATTTTATATAAACAATATGCCGTATTTGGTCAGAGAAAGGGTCCATTAGTGATCGTTATTTCGACTACAGTGACAGTTACATTATTACACCATTAGATGGCAGCAAAGACTGTGTTTTTTTATGAGTGACTGGTTGTAAACAAGGGTTTTTAAAGACACTCATCACACTGATAGCCATGTGATATGGCTGTATATCAGCATATCTACCCTGAATCTAATCGAATGGTAATCGTATAGTGGCATGTTTTGTGGGATCGGAAAATATCGTATCGCTGGCTAAAGAGAATCAATGTCGGATCATATCATGAACAAAATTTCTGATTTACGTCCCTTCTACTTTGCATACATAATGTATTACATTCTTTAAAAAGTAACTTTTGTGATCTATATATGGACTCTCAGCAAGACACAATATGATAATGTATGCAGGTAGGCAGATGGCAGAAGTTATCTGGAATGACGTACTGCTGTCAAATGGGCAAGGCCCTGGAGTCCAACTCCATCTGTAAGAGAAAAAAGAACAAAAAAATGAACTATGTACAACAGGAGCTTGAAAAACGAGTCGTCTGGACAACTTGCTCCCCTGCCCGCTCACTTAATTGCTCTGTTCTCTCTCTGGACTGAAATTCATCCTCCCATTCCTCTGCTGGAGGAAGTTTAGCAGTGAGTGCCCCGAAGGCCCTTTCTCTTGTCCTCTTTACGTCACAGAACCTTCACAGAGAAAGAAAGTGAGTTTCCTGATGAAAGACAAAATGTGGCCCTGTGCCCATTTCACTAAATGCCAACTTCTACAAACTGCCTGATGATAGAAGGTCTATGGATATGCCTGCAGCAACCTTCCAGACATGCTATTAGTGACTAAAAACTAGGATT